>NC_058098.1:128943560-129246590 GCF_020171115.1 Neogale vison
AAGAAATATCAAATGGTGTCACCACTATAGAACAATTTGCAGTTTCTCAAAAATTTAAACATAAACTTACCATAAAACCCAATAATTCCAGGGGCGCCTGGGTGGCTCAGTGGGTTAAGCCGCTGCCTTTGGCTCAGGTCATGATCTCAGGGTCCTGGGATCGAGTCCCGCATCGGGCTCTCTGCTCAGCCAGGAGCCTGCTTCCCTCTCTCTCTCTCTGCCTGCCTCTCCATCTACTTGTGATTTCTCTCTGTCAAATAAATAAATAAAATCTTAAAAAAAAAAAACAATAATTCCATTTTCAGATACATACCCATAAGAACTAAAGACATACTCACACAAACACCTGCACACAGATTGGTACAGGAGCATTATTCTTCATAGTCAAATGGTGGAAGCAACCCCACGTCTGTCAGTTGCTGAGTGGCTAAATAAAATATGGTATATCCATACAATGGAATATTATTCCACCATAAAAAGAATGAAGCATTGATATATGCTAATACATGGATGAGCCTTAAAAGCATGATGTCAAATGACAGAAGCCAGACCCAGAAAGTCACATATTATTCTGTGACTGTATTTCAATAAAATGTCCGGAACAGGTCAATCCGAGGGACAGAAAGTGGATTAGTGGTTTCGAGGGGCCGCTTCAAGGGAATGGAGTTTCTTTCCGGGACAATGAAAATATCCTGGAATTATATAGTACCGATGATTGTCCAATATTATGGATATATATTAAAAACCACTGAATTGGGACACCTTGGTGGCTCAGTGGGTTAAGCCGCTGCCTTCGGCTCGGGTCGTGATCTCGGGGTCCTGGGATCGAGTCCCACATCGGGCTCTCTGCTCAGCGGGGAGCCTGCTTCCCTCTCTGTCTACTTGTGATCTCTCTCTGTCAAATAAATAAATAAAATCTTAAAAAAAAAAAACACTGAATTGTACCTTTCAAATGGTTAAAATGGCAAATTTTATGTTATGTTAATTTCATCTCGATTTTTTTTTAAAGATTTTATTTATTTATTTGGCAGATATTACAAGTAAGCAGAGAGGCAGGCAGAGAGAGAGAGAGAGAGGAGGAGGAAGCAGGCTCCCTGCTGAGCAGAGAACCGGATAAGGGACTCAACCCCAGGACCCGAGGTGACCCGAGCGGAAGGCAGAGGCTCAACCCACTGAGCCACCCAGGCGCCCTCATCTCGATTTTTTACGTAAAAAAACAATTAGCTGCAGGGCTTGGGAAGAATTGAGTGCAGGTGGGGGGGGGGGGTCAGTCTCAAAGTCTACGTTCTGTGGCCTGTAAGGGGACTCTGACTCTGTCCCCCCCAACACACACAAGGGAGCAAGAAGGCCAGTCTTTCCCCGTGCTTCTGCTTCCCCAGGATCCCCAAGGCTTCTGGGGGCTGCTTACACTGCTCTGTAACCGAGGTCTTCCTGCTAATCAGTGGCTCCTCTAGGAGCAAAGTGCAGATACGCCCCTCAAGGCCAGACCCAGTGATTCCTAGCTTCTAGAGAGCCCCATCTGCTGGCCTTGGCTTCCTTCATTACAGAATGTTCAGAGTGCCCAGAAAATCGCATGCTGTGGAGACACAGACACTGTTTATAAATGCAAACATTTTCTCTGAAACTAGCTAAATATTAACCTATCACGAAAGAGGTACAAATGGACTGAGCCACTGAAGAAACAGGCCCTAGAGACGAATGGCTCCAATACCACCCTGCTTACTGCTGAGGACACAGAAGGGCAAAGCAGGGCCGTACAGGGTCAGCTAGAGACTCCAGCCAGGCTGAGCGATGACCGCAGCCTCCACGCACCATAGGGAACCTTGCTCCCAGGAAAGCAGGTCAAGACCAAAGCCATCCCAGTAGCCCTTCCAGAAATTTCTCTCGCTTCTGAGCTTCAGTAGCCTCTGTACCCTCTAGGACATTTGTCAACTTCTCTTTTGTTTTCTGATTATTTACTTGCTCACCTCTCAACACGTGAGCTTCTGGAAGTTAGAAACAGGTTTCCTTTGCTTCTTCATATTTTACAGTTGAGAGGAGCAAGAGGGATCAGGAATTGTTTTCTGGAGGGATGAGAGAGTAAATAAATGAGTGAGCAAATAGGTTAGACACAAGCCAACAAATGAGTAGAAGCATGAATAAGAGAAGGTGTGAATGAACAAACTCCCACCAAGTAATTGGCGCCCACAGTCTGGCTGGGATTTTACAATGAGGGTCCTCTGGGCACGGTGGGATGTGCCTCGGAAAGAACTTTTAGCACTACACAAACCATGAGAAATTCAGAGTAAGGAGACAGTAGAATGAGCCCCCAGGCAGAACTCCCAAGGATGCTGCCCGGAAAAGTCTAGAAGAGGCTCAGCTGGTCATTCTGATCAGAGAATGGGAACGCTGGGATCTCCTCAGAGGCTCACCTGTGTTATACCTGCTCTATGCAGCATGGCTGACCTAGTCTGCCCATCCATGAGCTCCAGAAGTGTCCATACCCACTGGAAGCTTGAACAAGGCTCTTGGTAGGTTCTTGCACACAAGCACAGACCTCTCTTCCTCCCTGACTGTCAGGGGTCCTGATCTCTGCTCCTCTCAGCCTCCAGATGGCCCCACCCCTCTTCTCTTCCATAGGTGACCGCAGCTACACAGAGCCCATAGGTTGACCTAGTTGAGGGAACCCGTCAGTCCTCACGCCTCTGCCTGCCCAGGCCCCTGTTCTTCCATTCCAGCCCCAACTTAACCTAACACTTTAGCCTGGCTCCGGCTAGTGCTCTGGACCTTCCCAGAAGGAGCATAAGAAAACAGGTAAGAAAGATGCTAAAGCCATCCGACATCTTCCACTTAAGAGCATGGCCAGCTATGCAGCTGGCCTGTGGACCATCTATAGGAGGGGTTGATGGGAGGAGGCAGGGATTGAGCTGGGGCCTGACTCTGGGCAAGCGCTCTGGTCCCCAGCCTACTATTGTAGGGGTTCCCTCCCACGTCATCCCATTTTTCTTCTCCTCAAGCTGGAGAACAGCTTTTCTTGGCCTA
Organism: Neogale vison; assembly: GCF_020171115.1. Classification (NCBI taxonomy): domain Eukaryota; kingdom Metazoa; phylum Chordata; class Mammalia; order Carnivora; family Mustelidae; genus Neogale; species Neogale vison. The sequence goes on from NC_058098.1 coordinate 128,946,582, forward strand.
CCTATGCCTTCAGAAACACAGGCGGGGGCCCAGTGCTCAGACACAGTCTCTCGGAGCTGTGGTCTCAAGGATCCTTGCAGGAATCCGTGGGACTCACAGACCCAGGCAATGAGACCCCAGATGAGGCTTCCGGGTGCGGTGGAACCGCAAGGGCCCAGGGACCAGCACTGGGCTTCCAACACCCTGGACAGTATCAGAGCCTGTTATTTTCAGGAAAAATCCTTTCAAGAGCACCCTAGGACACAAACAGTAGGACTAAGGCGTGGCCACAATTTCTGAAGGCTCTGTGGACCCACAGCCCCATGACAGAGGAGGAGGATGTGATTGTTATTTCAGAGATCTCCAGTAGGTCCTGGCCATCCTCTGGGCCTGGAGGTCCCCGTCCGCCCAAAGCAGTCCAGTTAGCACCGTGTCTCTATACATCAGCAGAGCAGGGCAAGGAAGAAGCAATTCCTGCCCTTCCTGCTGAACATGGCGCTTCCCACATGACAGCCCTGTGAGTACAAGCCTGACCCAGACAGGAGCCCCGGGGAGCCCCGGGTGTAATCTTGGTGCTGGCTCCGCCCACCATCTCCAGCTTGCAGAGCACCGGCAAAGCCTTGCCTGGACTGTGAGCTGCCGCCCTCTAGTGGTCCCGGGGGGAAGGAAGGAGAGAACCCCACAGAGGAGGAGGAGAGAGGAAGAGAGAAAAGCCTCAAAGCTGAGGACAGGCAGAGGGAGATGGAGGAGGGAGGGCATGGGAGAGGGGGTGAGCTGAGGGGAGAGTGACCCCGGGTGAGCATCCTGTCCCACGGCGGTTCCCCACACAGTCACCGCTCCCACCTGATTTGCACATCAGCGCAGGGAGCTCCCTGGGGGGGAGTGGGAGCGGGGCTCTCAACTCCAAGAACTCTCACCGAGTTGGGATTCTTGAATTCTCTGGGTTTTGCAGATCTTATCCAGATGTCTCCTCTTGGGAGGCCCCTGTGAGGACCCGCTGCCAGACAATGAGCTCAGGTTTCATCCTTCCCTGACTCCAGCGGCCCCAAAGATTCTTCTGATCTCTACTCCTTTTTTATGGCTTCACTGAATCTGTATTTCTGTCCTTGACCTTCCTCCGAAGCTTCGGACCCTGCACACCCAGCAGTCCACTGGACACCCCACCTGCCTATCCCTTGAACACCAAAAACACAACATGTCCAAAATGGAGCTCATCACCTTCCCCAGACCTGCTCTTCCTGAAGCCTAGCACATCTCCTAACTGTGATAGACCCGGTGAGGCCCGTCCAGAACCCCCTCGGGAGTGACGGCATTACTGCCCCCACTGCTAGGAGTGCGGGTGCTGTCAGTCTCCAGCTGCAGGGAGCACCTCCGGACTCATGTAAGGGCACTCCTCTCCCAGGGAGGTCCTCACCCAAAGACCCATCAGCGTGGGATACAAAGCCCAACCCCGTTGCCTACATTGGCCCAACTCTGCAAGGTCCCCATGTAGGACCAGCTGAGCTCTCCACGGAGGCTGCCTTGCGACTCAACGGTCCCATCTTCCTGATCCTTCCATCTTCCCCGCCTCCGGCATTGATTCCACAAGAACCAGCAGCCTCGTCAATCTCCGGAATCAATCTCTGCCTCAGAGACTTCCGGCTGGGAATGCAGACTGCGACACCCGGGGGGCTCCAGGACAAACCCTGAGGGTCACGGCCAGCATCTCCTTTCCCTGACCCACAGCCCGGGAGACCAGGTCCATCTTGCCCTGCTGCGCGCCCCAGCCGCACCCCCCACACCTGATGCTTCCCCCCCACACCCCCATCCTCCCACACCCCCACCCCACCCCACCCCGCCCCTGCAGAGCCGCCCTCATCCTCACACCCTTTCAGCACCAGGAGCCCCATGCATGTCCCGAGCCCAAAGCTGCGGTTGATCTCGGGCCGATTGCCTGGCTCGGGCCCCCTTACCTGAGCCGGAGGCCCTGCCGCCTTTCCCTCCCCGGGCCTCCCGTTAGGCCGAGCCATATTCCCATATTCCTGGAGCAGCCAGCCTCAGGGCCTCCTGCCTGTTGGAGCTTGAGGCCAGGGACCCAGACTTCAGCACCAACCAGCGGCCTAAGAGAGGGGCTGGAATCCCACCCCCCCCCGCATCCCCCCCCCCGCATCCCCCCCCCCCCCCCCCCCCGCTCTGAGGCGGCACTCCCAGGGCCACTCCCTGGGGGTAACAACAGAAAAGTCCTGAGCAGCGCCAGGATCTATGAATTCCAGGCAGAGCTGGGCCCCTGCAGCAGGGTCGCCGTGTGACCGCAAGAACTCAGGGTCCCCCAGGCTCCTGGGTCCCTCTCACAGCCGCCAGGACCCAAGGGAGGGCCCAGGACAATGAGAACAAGGCTGGTTCCCCACCAAGTGGCTACCTTTCTGCTGGTTCCTGTCTCACCCTCTAGACTTCTTTGTTTTGAATCACTGAACGACAGTCTGACTCCGTGACGTGGACATTAATCTCATTAGCCTCCCTGTGAAAGCTGGCCCAGGAGGGCCATTGACTCCTAGATTCAGAGGCTTTTCTTCCTCTTCATATTTTTTAGATTTTTTTCTAAGTTTCTAGCTTTGGGGCGTTTTTAAAATTTTGTTTTTAGTTTTGCTCTTCACACTGAATTAAAAAAAAAAAATTTTAAGATTTTACTTATTTATTTATTTGACAGAGATCACAAGTGGGGGGGGGGGGTTGCGCTCCCTGCCAAGCAGAGAGACCAATGCAGGGCTCCCTCTCAGGACCCTGACATCATGACCTGAGCTAAAGGCAGAGGCTTAACCCACTGAGCCACCCAGGCACCCCACACTGCATTTTTAAAAGAATGTGTATTTGCTCTTGGCTCTGTCAGTTTTAAAATAGCATTTAGACAAAATTCTAAAATTCTGCCTGCTATTTTTTAAAATACTTTATTTATTTATTTGACAGAGAGAGAGAGAGAGAACACAAGCAGGCAGAGTGGGAAGAAGCAGACTCCTGCTGAGCAGGGAACCCGACACGGGGCTCAATCCCAGGACCCCAGGATCATGACCTGAGCCAAAGGCAGAGAGGTTTAACCAACTGATCCACCCAGGTGCCTCTGAAATTCTGCCCTCTAAAAAATTAATGAATATATGTTTTCACCTTCACAAATTATAGATTTTGTTTTGAAATATATGTGTATATACAAATCAAAACTTTACTTTCAAAAGAACACTTCATTTTGAAGTGATTTTCAAAGAATTGAGTGCCCCTTCAATTATATTCATTTAATTCTTACTGTTGCTCCTAAATATTTCACATTTATTCCTAAGGATCCTGGTTCCATGTTAAAATTAGGGACCAGAGCAATTTGCTTAAGAAACCCAGTTGCATTCTTTCATTCTTAGGAAAGGCATCCAAAGAGAGAGCGTTTATATCAAGTAGCAACTAGACCAACATTTGGTGTGATCCTCTTTGTTTTACACTCACGTGCGCACACACATACACACACACACGAGCACCTATATTTGTGTATGCTTGGAAATTTTCTGGAAGGATACAGAAGAAAATAGTAATCATTGTTTATTTTAAAGCATGAGATTGGGAAGTGCTTACATGCTTCTATGGGGGCCGACCTTTCTGCTAGCAAGCAAAGTCAGGGAGATACTCGGTCTTCCTGTGGTTGCACAAACAGAAATCTCCGTGGCTGGTGCTAGCTTCGTGGTTTCAAAGAGACTAAATGTGGGGCATCCAGTCGTTGCATGTGAATCACAGCTGGGTGGTTTATCCTCAAACCAGCAGCTGGGATAATGATTTCCTTGGCAGGCCAGCTGCGTGGTACTGTTAGAGGGGAACCATTCCTGGACGTTGAGCCTCCAGGCCGCCCCTCCTGGCCTTCCAACAGTTTTGTAATCACCTAACTCCCTGTATTAAGACTGTTTCTACTTCAGTTGTCTGGAGTCATTTCCACGATCTGCAACCACACTTTGAAGTGACACAGGGCAAGGGGGTAGAGGGATGGGGAGAATTACAAATCTCGGAGGAGCTCTTCATGTCATATTTCCAATGTCCCCCATGGTCTATTTCACCAGCTGGGGAGGAACACGATCCCCTGACACAGATCCTGTCTCTGCACAGCAATACTCACCCTTTTTTGGTCCTGGTTTCTCTGCCTCTTCAACAAGCTCTCTGTGTTCCTGTCTTAGAACTATTTGGTTGCGAGTGACAAAAACTGTTCATTCAATCTTCTTTAGGAAGGTTGATATAAATAATATAATATAAAATTAGACAATTAGACACAACCAAAGAGTAAAAGGGTCTGGGATGAATTTGTCTTCTCCTCTCTCTCTCTCTCTCAACTCTTTTTTTTTTTTTTAAAGATTTTATTTACATATTTGAAAGAGAGACTGAGAAAGCATGAGTGGGGAGGAGCAGGAGATGCAGACTCCCCACTGAGCAGAGAGCCCGATGTGGGGCTTGATCCCAGGACTCTGAGAGCATGACCAGAGCCAAAGTCAGCCGCTTAACCCACTGAGCCACCCCAGTGCCCCTCTCTCTGTCTCTTTCATGCAAATTTCTGTATGTTAGGTTTTCCCTCTTAGACTAGCTGCCGCCACAAGAGTGTGATTATGACGACTGGCAGCTCTTGGCTCTTCACAATTTGTTAGAGAAAAAAGAGGGACTTTCCTCCCCCTTACTTCAGTGTGAAAAAACCCTGGGGAATAATTCGGACTAAATTAGTTTGGTTCATGTATTTGTCCTTTAGATAAACCACCACGTCATGACAGTGGCTTAGCTTGATTCGAGCAGGGTCTGTTACTAGAAAAGACTTAACCACCCCAATGTGAACCATCTACACTCAACACCTACACAACACACGCGTGTGTATAAGTAGATACATACACAATTCAAATAATGGTTGTGCTTAAAACTGATTCTCGGGGCGCCTGGGTGGCTCAGTGGGTTAGAGCCTCTGCCTTTGGCTCAGGTCATGATCTCAGGGTCCTGGGATCAAGCCCAGACTGGGCTCTCTGCTCAGCAGGGAGTCTGCTTCCCTTTCCCTCTTCCTGCCTGCCTCTCTCTGCCTACTTGTGATCTCTGTCAAATAAAAAAATAAAATCTAAAACAACAACAACAACAACAACTGTGACTCTCAAATAAATTTTTAAAAATTCACTACAGTAGTTTTTTCAAAACCAGCTGCTGTCATTCCTCTGTGTGGCCGTGTCCTCAGACAGTGCTAGTGACATACTGGTAAACTACCTCTCTGAAAAGAAAGGAACAAATCCCGGCTTATAACATTTACCAATTTCTATGGTGTAAATCATTCGCACGGTGGGGCCAATTTCAAGCTAGGTGCGGTTTAACGAGTGGCTTGCAAAGTTCCTGGAAATTTAACAATTAACTTTCAAGCTGTCATACCACTGTCCCCTCCTAGACTAGTGTGGGGTGTGGCCTCGTGTCACTTCCTGTGAGCAAGCAGAAACTTTAAAGGTGCTTGCATTTTTATTTTTTTATTTGTTGTATTTTTAATGTAAATTCAATTAATTACCATTAGTGTATTATTAGTTTTAGAGGTAGAATTTAGTGACTCATCAGTTGCATACAATACCCAGTGCGCATTACTTCAAGTGCCCTCCTTAATGCCCATCCTCCCTCCCATTTAACCCATCCCCCACCTACCTCCCCTCCAGAAACCCTCAGTTTGTTCTCTATGGTTAAGAGTCTCTTATGGTTTCCCTCCCTCTCTGTTTTCATCTTATTTTATTTTCCCTCCCTTCCCCTATGCTCTCCTGTTTTATTTCTTAAATTCCACATATGAGTGAAATCATATGATAATTATCTTTCTCTAACTGACATATCACTTAGCATCATACACTCTAGTTCTATCCATGTCATTGCAAATGGCAAATTTTCATTTTTTATGGCTGAGTAATATTCGTGTGTGTGTGTGTGTGTGTGTGTGTGTGTGTGTAGAGGTGCTTGCATACTGAAGCTTACCCTCTCATACTCCATGTAAATGAGCCAGATGGGGAGAGACACACAACCACTTTGCCCCATTGACCCCAGCCAGTGGCTAGAAATGTGAGGCACCATGGACCACAAGGCTCCCAAGCTGGAGGAAGGCCAAGGAAACTTGAGTGAGCACAGCCAAGACCATAGGAACTCTCCCTGGGATCCAGCCCAAGTTGCTAACCTACAGAATCACTGGCTAATCAGTGATGACTGTGACCCGCCACGGCATGTGAAGGTAATTTGTTATGATGCAAAAGTGACCTGATACACTTACCCTCTTCTCCACAGGGAAGCAGCCAAGGACTATGTCCAGTCACTACACTCCAGTGAGTTCCAGATCTCTTAGTGATCTCTGTTTTTCCCTGGAAGTTTAAGATGTGGTTCATCATGCACCAACCCATAGAGGGAGAAATTGAGTCACCTCCAAAACACCTGGTAAATGATGATGGAGTAAGAACAAGGCAAAAAGTCCCTTTCGGATAAGGGAGCAAGAAAAATGAACCCTCTATCTAATAACATTGCCATGAGTTTTGGCTCCCCAGCCTTTGAACTCCTCTTTACACACAAGGAAGTCCTCACCTTATGAAGCAGTCTCTATCCTGCTACTGAAGTTCCAGAATATTTCTCAGACTCCCTTCCAGCTTGGTAGGGGCACATGGACTCGGTGCTGCTGATCAGATGCATTTACATTCGAATCACAAAACTGCAATGTGAAGAAGCAGAAAGCCCGTTTGTTGAGTGAGTGGTGGCCGTTCTAGGGGCAGGGGCTGACATCAGCATCAGGGCTATAATCAGGGCAAATCTCATGGCTTCTCCCAGTGTCTTGAACACATCGTTTGTATGTTCTGATCTGGAATATTGTTCCTGATTTAATATCCTTCAATCCTTGTCTTTCAGTCCTTCCCCCTCCCTAGCACGCACAATGCTTCTACCCCCAGTTCCACAGAATGGGCAGCAGAGAATTTCTGGCGCTCACCGGCAGGGGTTTAAACCCTGGCTTTATCAGCCACGAGCTGTGCGACTGGGGGAAGTTCCTTAACTTCTCTGAGCCATCTCCCCACCCAAAATGTGCAGTTAATCACCGACTCAATCTCAGAGGGCCTATTCTGTTGTCCTGAAGTTTGTGAAAAGGACTGTGTGAGTTCCATACACAAAGAATTTCAAAGAATGCTTGGCAAAGTGTAAATGTTTAATAAATGTTAACTATTGTTGTTACTACTTATGATCATATGAATATGTTCCTTTTTCTGTGTAAATCAGTCCCTGATGCTTGCAACTAGGATTGCTGCCAGATACAATTAGTTACCAATCCAGAGGGTAGTACTGCTCAGTAGGAATTATAAGGCAAATGTAATCATGAAATTTCAAAGGAGCCACTTTGGTTACTGAAGAGTCCATCGACCATGGGGATGCATTGGTCCTCCACGGCCCTTGCTGAGGTCTATACCACCTTAACAACCAATTTGCTTTGGGGATAGATGCAGGAGCATGGGGGATGTGTTGATAATCTGAGCCACAAGAGGCCAGAGAGGATGTCTTGAGGCGCAGTGTCTGAAGAGGCCACCACACCAACATTTCCACGTTTTTATGCTAGACTGTGCTGCCTTGCATGGTGGCAAGTTTCTGTCCTGCACCATGGGGAACTCTAGGACCTGACATGCTTTCTTGGGTCTTCTCCTTGAAAGATCCCCAACCCTGTCTGGAGGTTCTCTGGCATCTGTGTGACTCTTGTCCTAACACGTGTACACCTCTCACTACATGCATGTTACTGTGGGCCCTACAAGGAGCATACACCGAGATAAGATTAAATGTGCAAGAAATGTATTAGGGGGAACTCCAGGGAAGAAAAAGGGGGAAGGAGTCACGAAAGACTGGAAGATATGTCAGCCCATGCCACAAGTCTGGCCTTGAGTGGAGGAGAAAGCCAAGGAAGCAAGAAGACAAGTGGACTGAGGACGTTGAGGACTCCTCAGGCCAAAGTCGCCTTCAAAGGAGTCCCAGGTGTCCCAGGAATGGTGTCCCTGTCACACTCAGTGACTGGCTGGGAGCAGCTGGGAGTGACATGGGCTTGGAGGAAATGCAGAGATAGATTTCAGAGGATGAAAGGGCTATTCAGTACGTGATATTGGTACACTTAGCTATACACGATGAAGAAAAAACAAGTGTCCTTACCTTATGTCAGTGAAATGATGTTTTTACATGAGAGATCATATTAAAAAAATTATAAAAGAATGTAAAGAAAATAGGAATGAACCAAAAGACAGAATTGTACTCATGTAGAAAGAAGAAGTCTAAACGCTGGCGAGCCTGGGTCACAGCTTGGTTAAGCATCTGATTCTCGGTTTCAGCTCAGGTCATGATCTCAAGGTCATGGTCTCAGATCCCTGAGACCCCTGCCTGGGGCTTCCTGCTGGTGGGGGGGTTGGGGAGGAGGTCTGTTCAGAATTCTCTTCCTCTGCCCCTACCTCCACACACCCACATTAGCTTTCTCTCTCTCTCTCTCTCTCTCTCAAACTAAATAAGTCTTTAAAAACAAAACAAAAGAAAACTCAAAAAGAAGTCTAAATGTCAGAAGAAAGAAGAGAAAGTGGTAACCTCTGGGATAGAATAAAGAAGTGAGAAGGAGTAGAACTGGAATCTATTTTATTTTATTTTATTTTAAGATTTATTTATTTATTTGACAGACAGAGATCACAGGTAGGCAGAGAGGCAGGCAGAGAGAGAGAGAGAGAGAAGAAGCAGGCTCCCTGCTGAGCAGAGAGCCCGATGTGGGGCTCGATCCCAGAACCCTGGGATCATGACCTGAGCCGCAGGCCGAGGCTTTAACCCACTGAGCCACCCAGGCACCCCTGGAATCTATTTTAAACAATTAAATACAAATAAAGATAAATCAAAAAAGGAGAGTAAGAGAACACTATGTACTCCTTTTCCTGCAAATCTAAAACTTAGGGGAAAAGTAGACAACTTGTACGCTGTTATAACCATTAAATAAATTAAATCGGAAGTTAAAAATCTTACAAGGGAAAAAAAACAGGACCAAGTGGCTTTATGGGAACATTCTGCCAAATGACAAGAAACAGATACTCTAATATAGTGCAAATCTCTCAAAAGAAAAATGGAAACACTGGCCAAATCATTTTATGAAGTTAGGATAGTCTTACTACCACCAGACAATAGGACAAGAGAGAAAAGTTAAAAGTCAATCCTATTTACGAATATGGATGCAGAATTTCTGAACAGTCTTAAAAAACCGAATCCAATAATGTGATTTTTTTTTTTTAGTTTATCATGGCAAAGTTGGTTTATCTCACCAATGCAAAGATGCCTAACTTTTAGAAAAACTACTAATATAAATTATTTACGATATTAACAAATGAATGGAGAAAAACATCTCAACAGCTGCAGAAAAAATATTTCAGAAAAAAACTGAAAGTAGAAGAGATCTGCTGTAATTTCATGTCCATCTACAAAAAACTACAGTAAACAATGTACTTAAAAACTAATGTACTTAAAAAAAACTAATGTACTTAATAACTGAATTCTTTCAAAATCAGGAATGAGACAAGAATGACTACAATCACTGCTTCTGTTAAACATTGTGCTGGAAGTCTAACCACTGCAGCCAAGCAAAAATGAAAATAATGATAATTGAAAGTAGAAACACAAAGCAGTCACCATTCACAGGCAATATGATTATGTATATAGAATCAACAATTATTAGAATGAAGAGGGTTCAACTTAGAAACAAATCACATTCTAGGGACGCCTGGGTGGCGCAGTTGGTTAAACGACTGCCTCCGGCTCAGGGCGTGATCCTGGAGTCCCGGGATCGAGTCCCACATCAGGCTCCCAGCTCCATGGGGAGTCTGCTTCTCCCTCTGACCTTCTCCTCGCTCATGCTCTCTCTCACTGTCTCTCTCTCTCAAATAAATAAAATAAAATCTTAAAAAAAAAAAAAAGAAAAGAAACAAATCACATTCTAGTACACTAATGACCAGGTTAGAAAGTGTCCTTGTATTGGGGCACCTGGGGGGCTCAGTGGGTTAAAGCCTCTGCCTTCGGCTCAGGTCATGATCCCAGGGTCCTGGGATCGAGCCCCGTATCCGGCTCTCTGCTCAGAGGGAGCCTGCTTCTTCCTCTCTCTCTGCCTGCTTCTCTGCCTACTTTGTGATCTCTGTCAAATAAATAATAAAATCTAAAAAAAAAAAAGTTAAAAAAAAAGAGAAAGTGTCCTTGTATAAAATGCACTAATAGTATCAGTAAGTGATTGCCACAGTAATGCTGTGTAACAAATCATCTCAAACTCAGGAGAGTTTTAAAACCAGGATTGTGTATTCTTGTTTGCACACCTAAAGGTACTTGGTGTTGAGCAGCTCTGCCCCTGGCTTGGCTCTGTTTCAGGTTTTGATTGGCCGGGACAGCTCTGCCCCTTCTGCCTCTCGCTCTTCAGAGACCAGGGGGATACCCCTGCGATCTGAGAACATGCCTAAGAGGAAGCACACGAGGACAAGCAGGAACTCACAGTTCACCCTAAGGCCTGGTCTCTATATTCACTGTATCTTCTTTATTGTTGATGCTCTGGCGTTTGAGGGCCTTCCAGACTTGGGGAAGAGACTGCTATTCCAGGAGCTAATTCCTAAAGACAGTAAACAACTTAACTAGAAACAGGCCTCATAACCAAGGTGACCAGCACCTTTATCTAAATCACCCAGGAGCCAGACCCCAGACAACGAGACACCACCCCCATAGCCCAAAGCCGGCCAGGATTATTCCACCTAGCCAATCTTAAACTGTTTACCCTGACCTGCCTTGCCTTTCCCAGGAAAATCCCAAGAAAAGCTGTGGTCTGTGCCTTTCCCTCACTCTTTTCTGCCTCCTGACCAAAACTGGTCTGTTGGGTGGCAGCTCAGGGAGTGCGGGAGGAACAATAGAAATGACCACTGGGCCTTTCCTTAACCCTTGACTCTCCTGCCAAAAGGATGTATGCCCAGGTCACTTCTCCATAGGTAATCCGATACCTATGCAGGAAACAAAAGTATCAGGATCCCCCCACCCCATACCCTCTGATCACCAAATACCCTACCATATATGGATGTAAGCCCATGCCCTGTGTTGGCCAGATAAAAGACCCCCCGCCAGCTCCCTCCCAGTGTGACTTCCCCAACTCAGCTTTCCAGAGTCCCAGAACCTCGCCCGAGGGTGCCCACCTCCTCCCTACGCGAATTTCCTGGCTTCCCTTCTCCTGAGCCCTGAAACTTCACTGGAGAGTGCCTTTAATAAATCTTGCCTAGTGCCTCCCTCGCCTGGTGTCATGTTTATCTGGCCTATAAAACCTTACATGGTCCTTTCTCCTGTGGCCCTAAGTGGCATGGCAGGCCCACTTCTCCTGGAAATATAAAGCATTCTTCTTTCAATGGCATTGGCCTCTCCACATCAGCCCTAAGTCATCACCATAAATTAACTCCAGCAGGGGGTGGGGGGGGGGTACCTGGGTGGCCTGGTGGGTTAAGCCTCTGCCTTCCCTCAGGTCATGATCTCAGGGTCCTTCCCCCCCACTCCGCCCCCTCTACCTCTGCCTGCCTCTCTGCCTACTTGTGATCTCTCTCTCTCTGTGTCAAATAAATAAATAAAATCTTTTTTAAAAATTAACTCTATGGCTATGATGAGGGAACAGGAAAGTTGAGGACAAAGCAGACGCTGATACCTCAAAAGCCTCCCTCCATGGGATATATGTGACATTCCTCAGGCACTCCTGGCTGCCCTACAGGGAAAAAAAATAGTTAACTTGTAGAGACCACAATCCTGCAAGACCCCAGTCCCCCTCAGATTACATACAGAAGCTTTAGCAATAGCTCCCAGAAGGAAATATAGGTACAATTAAATGTCCTTATAATCTGCAGGCCATTGCCAGATACTTGAAGCCAGTAGAGTATCATGTTCCTCCGGGAAGTCCTCAACTACCTTCATGGTGATGCCTTGCTAGAGGGAAAGCAACCTTAACTGGACAATGGCAAGCCCTCTGGTATCCTTTGAGTCTTCTTTAACATATGAAAATCCTTTTGAAACTTCCCTTTTTCCGTACCTCCCCTACCTCACAGTATATACTTGGCTGCCCTTCACAACCCCACGGCAGAAGCTCTTTCAGCCAACAGGTCCTGTCTCTGAGCTTTAATAAACCACCGTTTTGCACCAAAGACATCTTTTTTTTTTTTTAATTTTATTTATTTATTTGACAGAGAGAAATCACAAGTAGATGGAAAGGCAGGCAGAGAGAGAGAGAGAGAGAAGCAGGCTCCCTGCTGAGCAGAGAGCCCGATGCGGGACTCGATTCCAGGACCCTGAGATCATGACCTGAACCGAAGGCAGCGGCTTAACCCACTGAGCCACCCAGGTGCCCTGCACCAAAGACATCTCAAGAATTCCTTCCTGGTCATCAGCTACAGACTCTACCCCACCGAACCTCACCTGTCTTCCTAAGCACATCATGTGGCCCCTGAACAGCGGTCTTTGAGTCTTTTCATCTGGACTCTGAGCTTTGATTAAAAATTGGTGAGTGCTTTCTCTCCTCTTCCTTTACTCTCATTTCTGGGGCTCTCCAGGGAATTACGATCTTATTGCAACACCTTCATGTCAATTGGTCCTGCTGCAGTCCTCTAGCCCATGGCTATGCTGTGCGGAGGAGAAAGTCTGCATTTTGCCTGAAGTTAGTACCCTAGCCGGGATGGTAATAAGACCGAAAAACCTGATGCTCTCTTTTTACTGCTGTCCTTACACAAAGTCATCTGTCTCAGGCACAACACAGACACCTAAGTCAGCTGAACTCCTGCCAATCTTAAGACACCCGTGTGAGGTTTCCTCTGATTGATCTAATGGGATCCCCTCCCCATCTCTGGTGTAGCCACTTCAGGCCATGGGACCTCCACTTGGAGCCGGCCGAAACCAATACCTGATTGAATTAAAGCCCAATCAGGGACCATTTCCCAGGAATTTGGCTATAAAGACCACATATGCTGGAATATCCCTTAGACCGTGATGGATTTCTATCTTCACTGTTTTACATCAGTGTCCTCTATGAACAATTTAAACTACAAAATTTGGTAATTTCCCCCTTGTAAACTTTTCTAGTATTTTCCAAGGGTTTAAGGCGGGTTCTTAAAGATGCTATAGTCCCCAGGAATTCTCCCTTGGGATGCCTTTTAACCCATTGGAAACAATTTGGATTGCAAAATCTAGGAGCGTACGGACCTCCTGTAAGACTGCACGGCCTCAGTAGGCTCTATCAAGTCAGATCTCTTCTGCAGCAACAGGGCAGATGGACCTGGGTAACTTCACTGCTCAAACCTAGGCCTTCGTTGCTCTATGCTACACTCCGATGGCCTCTTGCAGAACATACTGGCTAGTACATTGCATGATAATTCTCTATTTAGGCCTCCTCTGACTGAACTCAGGTTGCTGGAGGAAACACAGGCCATTCCTAGCAAACGGGACTCAGACTCTCACTGTTCCTCCTAATAGATGTGGGGGCTTCTCCCTCACTCATTTCCCAGGTGAATGGCTATAATTGGTGCCAACTGCGGTAGTCTCCCTAGGGCCAGGGACTTGAAGGACTATTCCCAAGCAGATGCCGAAACTCCCTTTGTTTTGGGGAAATTCCCTGTCTTCTCTGGCCTGACATGGACTGCCTATCCCCCCGTTGTTGGCTGGAAAATATGGCATCTGCTCCTCTCTTGGAGCTGATGAGCTCTAGAGCCAGGAACCCTTTCTCTGCCCTCTGGCAGTGCTTTGTCTCTCCTGCCTCCCCATCCCCCTCCTCCCATTTCTGCACCATCTTGGGTGCAGTTTACATAACTGCCTTCTAGACCGTCCTCAATGCCTCGGGCACCATGGCTCCTTCTCCCTTCACTGGCAGGCGGCAAGAAGAACCCATTGCCCCTAACACCTCCCACCCCAGATTTCCCCGCCAGTGTCTCAGGTGAAAACTGACCGTGGGGAGATTCCAGGTAGAACCTAGTTTAGTGCTTAAACCAAGTTCAGTTTGTTGGTTTAATTAAGATAGATGTGTCTTTAAAGTTATCAGCCACATTTTTATTCTATCGAGGTTTACTAAAGATCAAACTTGTATTATCTCTGTTGCAAGTTGTTAGTAAAATGATGACTAAAATGATGGTTAATTGTCTCATCAAAGTTTTCATGGGTAGTTGTTAAAATAGCTTTCAAAGTCTTTGGTAACCTGAAACTTTAAACTTCTTATAGGATAATATATGGGATTAAATTCATTGGACATCTAGGTCTTTTCAAAACAGGATATAGTGCTAAGTCATTGATGACTGGATGTAGGTTTGTGCTTTGGTCTTCTCGCAAATAAACTAAGGATATTTAAACCTGTTGGTAAACACACCTTGTGCTTAAGTGATTCACAGATTTGCTGTCTAAATTGTAAAGTTTACAATTGGTTACTACTTAGTCTTCACTGAAGGTTTCTAAAAAATGCAAAAATGTAATTAAGACTGATGGGGGGCGCCTGGGTGGCTCAGTGGGTTAAGCTGCTGCCTTCGGCTCAGGTCATGATCTCAGGGTCCTGGGATCGAGTCCCGCATCGGGCTCTCTGCTCAGCAGGGAGCCTGCTTCCCTCTCTCTCTCTCTCTCTCTATCTGCCTCTCCATCTACTTGTGATTTCTCTCTGTCAAATAAATAAATAAAATCTTAAAAAAAAAAAAAAGACTGATGGGAATAAGGGCAGCAATTCTGTATGTAGAAAAGTAGGAGATACGTAAGAAAGATACTAATAACGGGAATGCATTTTTGAAGGTAAAAGAAGGTAATTTTGTCCTAAATAAGATGGTGGTTTGGAAAGATGGCACGGGACGAAATCTGAATGCAAAGGGAAGTTGTAGAGGTTTGTGACGGGAAATCTTCAAAAAGGAATTTCAGATGTGGTCAGGACAGACTAAGATTGAAATGAATAGATTTTAAAGGTACACTGGTATAAGATTGACATCCTCTCCTCTCAAAAGACAGGTTTTCTTGCGGTGCTGGGTGGCTCAGTGGGTTGGGCCTCTGCCTTTGGCTTGGGTCACCATCTCGGGGTCCTGGGATCAAGCCCCCCATTGGCCTCTTTGCTCGGCGGGGAGCCTGCTTCCTCCTCTCTCTTTGCCTGCCTCTCTGCCTACTTGTGATTTTCTCTCTCTCTGTCAAATAAATAAAATCTTCAAAAAAGTTCTCTTGGATTGTTCATCAGATCTGGATAAGAAAATGGTAAACAAAGGCTTTGTTTCTCTTTTGTCTGCCCAGAAAACCAGTTTCTATGTTTTGTCTTTTATCCAGTCTTCCATTACTTGGTTAAAACTTCTCCATATTGGGGCACCTCGGTGGCTCCGTCGGTGGAGTGTCTGCCTTCAGCTCCAGTCATGATCCCAGAGTCCTGGGATCAGGCCGGGCATCGGGCTCACTGCTCATCGGAGGCCTGCTTCTCCCTCTCCATCTCCCACTGCTCGTGTTCCCTCTTTGGCTGTGTCTCTCTCGGTCAAACTTAAAATAAGGATTTAAAAAATCTTTTAAAAATTTGCAGTATTAAATATTTGCCTTTCAAATCTCTTATTGTCACCTTGGTTAATTAAAAATTTTGGGAATCTGTAATACTATTCAAGCATGTGCTATAACTCTGGTTTCTCTTCAGATCGCATAAATCTTTCGCCTTTTACTAAGGTTTTAACAAACCTCCTAAGCTTTAAATTGTAAATGAATTCTCTTTAACTCATTAGGTCTTTTTCTTTGGTATGCTAAGTTATTCCAGAAGTAGTTAAGCAAATAATAAGCCTTAGGTTACGTTTAGGTACCTGGCTATTAACTTTTCTAGAGGTAATAATGCAATTTCTAGGGGCACCTGGGTGGTTCAGTGGCTTAAAGCCTCTGCCTTTGGCTCAGGTCATGATCCCAGAGTCCTGGGATCGAGCTCCGCATTGGGCCCTCTGCTCAGCAGGGAGTCTGCTTCCCTTCCTTTCTCTCTGCCTGACTCTCTGCCTACGTGTGATCTCTGTCTGTCAAATAAATAATATCTTTAAAAAAAAAATGCAACTCCTAAAGTTTTCAGCGTGTTAATATAAGGTCATCCCCACTTGCTGTTTTGGCTATTGACATGTTGTATGTCACAGGAATTTCCTTGCCAGCTGTAGCATAAACTTTCATCAACCCTTCAACCATGGCCGTTCTTAGTTTGCTATTTATAATTGTTCTAATTCTCTTATAAAAGGAGATTCATCTTCAAGGAAGTTCATAAAAAGAACTCTAATGACAAATACAGGTGTTCGATATCTTTAAAATCCTAAAACTGAAATAAATGGCTGAGGATTAGCTAACCAAAGCCGCATTCAAACTGAGCAAGAACTAGTAACATGAGACTAAACGAACTGAAAAGACGATTATAGTTTGTGATCCTTAAGAAACATTGTTGGTTCTCTAATGTTTACTGTTCCAGATTAAGGAAATTTTTAAAGATATCATGACTTGCAGAAATGTGAAAATATCATTTGTAAGCAAATTAAAGCACTTAACTTTTCTCTACACCTGAACCCCCTAATTCAAAAGGTCTCAGTAAGTATTCTTTCTTCCAAGACAGTCCTAGTCATTTGCATAGGTTCAATAAGACTCTGTTCTCCTTGTAACAGGACCCACTGGAAACATGGGTTATTTTACTAAGGCTATGACTGGAATGTCATATTTGAGAGAGACGTGTGCAGAATCAGATATGCCCAAACAGCTTTAAGGAATTGAGGTTGGCTTTATGAAACCTAGAACCATAAAGCCTCTTGGAACTCTTGGCCTGATACCTCGCTTACAGAGGTCCCAGCAGCCTCACCAGATGGGTAATGAATGTCTCTTTCTGGGAGGTGTGGGAACCTCAGGATACATGGGAGCCTCAGGGGGAGGAACCGGCCCAGATCTACAGGTGCTGCAGGCATGTCTGATGGCAAGTACTTGGCCTGGCTCTGGCTTCAAGAGGCTACTAAAAGTTCAGCCTAGAGATTCCTTACAACAGTTCCAGCAAAGCAGATTCTAAAAGAATGATATGATCGGGGCACCTGGGTGGCTCAGTGGGTTAACAAGCCTCTGCCTTCAGCTCAAGTCATGATCCCAGGGTCCTGGGATCAAGCCCGGCATTGGGCTCTCTGCTCAGCGGGGAGCCTGCTTTCCTTCCCCTTCTCTCTCTGCCTACTTGATCTCTCTCTCTGCCAAATAAATAAATAAAATCTTTAAAGAAAAAAAAAAAAGAGCTATATGATGAATCACTATTCTTGATAAACTTACGTAAATAATTAGGCCAAGTTTGTTAAAACGGGACTTGTTTTTCAAATAAATTACTCCTGATTTGGCTATTTCTGGAAATGACGGTTATTTTAGAAAGAAAAATTATGTTTAAATAACCCAACTTGGTAGATGCTAAATTCTAGATCTGATTGTCCTTGAATGTTTATTTACCTAAGCTAGACAACCTGAGGTAAACAAAGAAATTACCACAATAGCTCATGTGGACAATCTTCATGCTTTTTATTCTTTGGGGATAATAACAGGACCCTATGGGCACATGATTATTTAAATAGCTGGAAAACAGGATTGATTCCCCAATGATTGCATGACTTAACTATCACCCTGACCAGTTCGAAGTGGCTAGGATGACAGATTCTCCCCTAAAAGCCAGAGCATACCCCACTCCATAGAAATAACAGTGGACAGAGATAATGGATGACCCCACTTTCTTTATGATTGGATTGGATAATACACTTGGGAATGCCCTTATCTCTCACTTTCCAGTGATTCCTTGTAATTAGGATATGGTTATGGCTGGACCTCAAACAAAAAAAGCTTCTTAATGGCTTTGTCCCTCATTGTGCTATTTATTCTACAAGCCACCTCTATTGGGGTACAGTAGCAAATGAAGGCTGTAGGTAGGCATCCAACAGCCCTCCTGGTAAAAGGAGCCTCAAAGCTCACTATGGGACTGTCCTAACTGTAATGACTTCACATCGAGTCCAGAATGCCTTAGAGACCAAAGGCCACCAATAGATGGTAGGAAGCCAGCTTATTAAATACCAGGTTATGCTTACAAATAAGCCTGAAATTATACTTGAAACCTGTCAAACCTCAAACCCTTATGCCAATACCTGACCATTGTACTTCTACAGAGCATCACTGTTAGAGGTTATTGAGTTGACCAGATTTAAGACGCCCCTATTAAAATTACAGGTGACAGCTGGTTTACCAATGGCAGTAACTGTCTCATGGAAAAGGTAGTTTAAAAAACAAAACAAAAACACTGGGTATGCTATAGTCAGTCTAACTCAGACTTTGAGGCCAAAGCCCTGTCAGTGAACATGTCTGTCCCCAAAGCAGAATTAACATTGCCCACCTATCCTTTGCAATTGGCAAAAGCCTTAAAAATTGATATTTTTTTAAAAGATTTTTTATTTATTTATTTGACAGAGAGAGACCACAAGTAGGCAGAGAGGCAGGCAGAGAGAGAGAGAGGAGGAAGCAGGCTCCCTGCAGAGCAGGGAGCCCGATGCGGGACTCGATCCCAGGACCCTGAGATCATGACCCGAGCCGAAGGCAGCGGCTCAACCCACTGAGCCACTTATACTGACTCCAGATACGCATTCCTGGTTCTGTATGCCCATGGAGCAATTTAAAGAAAAGGGGGTTATTATCAAGCTATAACTCCCAAGTCAAATATGGGCCTGAAATTATTATGTAAATTCAAAAGCTGGCCCTCCAAAACTGATGAGCCCCTGAAATCCTGACTGCTCTTGAGGAAGGGCCCAGTGTTCTATAACTGTCTCCTGGCTGAGGCCCAATGGCTCTGCGACTCTAACTTACAGCCCTGGCTTCCCCCAGGCTGGATAGGCCACTGCACTTTGGGTTTTGCCTGGATGCATGGACGCATTATTAAAACCGTCACCAACCAGGCCAACTATCTGAATTTAAATGATGTTGGACATGTTCTGTGTCTTACTGGTCTGACCACCTAGCATCCATCACAGAGTACCATAGCATTTTATAGCAGTAATTTTTAAAAAGATATCCAGGAATTACTCTAATAAAAGATATTTTCATGGCCTTTACAGAGATATGTACACAGATTTATTTAAAGTATTTTAGAATCTACATAAATGAAAAAATAAATCATGTTATGACGAGAAAAGCTCAAAGGTTATAAAAATGTCAATTTTCCCCCAAATTAATCTATGCAATTTCAAGCCAAGAAAATTTGGGGAGACCATAAGCTGAGGAGTCGCAGCCTGAAGCAGTACTTACAGTCATTAAAGCAACGGGGTACTGGTTAGCCCAAGAATAAAGACAGTGAGCCAAGAGGTGCATATGTACCTGCACAAACTTAATCTGTCAGCAGTACATTTTCAGCTTATTGGTGCTGGTCAAAAGCTTAATAACCATGTTAAAAAATAAAATGTAATCATACTTCATACCATATGTAAACATCAATTCTACATAGAAAGCACTAAATATGAAAAACTAAATTTTAAAACATTAAGGGAAAATGCATAGAAGAAAAATCTTTCCAGCCCTAGGTTAGAAAATTTTTTCTTCTTTTTCTTTTCCTTTTTTTTTTTTTTAAATTTTAAGGAGGCTCCACATCCAGTGTGCGGCTTGAACTCACAACCCCAAGATCATGAGCCACACGTTCCACTGACTGAGCTGGCCAGGTGCCCCCCCAAATTTTTTAAAACAGGACCCCGAAAGCATTAACCAGGAAAGGATAGACGGATAAATGTTATTATATTTAAAAACTAAAGTTTTTTTTTTTTAATTTGAATGATTTTATTTGTGGGGGTCCTGGGTGGCTCAGTGGGTTTAAGCCTCTGCCTTGGGCTTAGGTCATCATCTCAGGGTCCTGGGATCCAGACCTGCATCAGGCTCCCTGCTCAACAGAGAGTCTGCTTCCCCCTCCCCCTCTGCTTGCCTCTCTACCTACTTGTGATCTCTGTCAAATAAAAAAATAAAATCTTTTTTTAAAAAAAGATTTTATTTACTTAAGAGAGAGAGAGAGACTGAGAGACACAAGCAATGAGAGCAGCAGGCAGAGGGAGAAGCAGGTTCCCCGCTGAGCAGGGAGCCTGACACGGGCTCCATCCCAGGACCCTGGGATCATGACCTGAGCCGATGGCAGATGCTTAAACGACTGAGCCACCCAGGCACCCCTAAATCAAATGGCACTACTGAAAATAAGCGACAGACTGAGAGATTTCATGTAACAGGGAACAAACTGGTATCCAGATAAGTAACATCTTTAAATCAACATTTATAAATGAGTAAAAAAAAGAAAAATAGCCCCTATAAGACGTTGGTAGTAAATTCTAATTACACAGGATAGACAGTTCGCAAAATCAGGGAGAAAAAAATAAATGGCCAGTTAAAATACAAAAGAATTCTCTCCATTAACAATGATAATAAGAATGCAAAATAAGCTTTAATAAACAAGATTCATTTAAAAAGTTTTTAAACTTAGGGCGCCTGGGTGGCTCAGTCAGTTAAGTGGCTGCCTTTGACTCAGGTCATGATCCCAGGGTCCTGGGATGGAGTCCATGTCAGGCTCCTTGCTCAGTGGAGTCTGTTTCTCCCCTCTCTTCCCCCTCCCCATGCTCTCTCTCTCCCAAATAAATAAAACCTGTAATAATAATAATAATAAATAAAAAGTTTTTAAACTCTCTTAATGGAGACGAAGAAAAAACCCTAGAACAAATGGAAAGTCAAACCAAGATCTAGGTTTGGAGAATGATTTTTCATTAACTAGTTAGATATGCTGATTCTAAAGTTCTTATTAAAATCAATTATGTGGGGCGCCTGGGTGGCTCAGTGGGTTAAAGCCTCTGCCTTCGGCTCAGGTCATGATTTCAGGGTTCTGGGATGGAGCCCCGCATCGGGCTCTCTGCTCAGCGGGGAGCCTGCTTCCCCCTCTCTCTCTGCCTGCCTCTCTGCCTACCCGTGATCTCTGTCTGTCAAATAAATAAATAAATAAAATCTTTAAAAAAATAAAATAAAATCAATTATGTAAGAATGGCCAGGGAAATTCAGAAATAAAAGAGTAGGAGAGAAGATTAGTCCTACAGGAGATGAAAATACAAAATTAAAATAACTTAGTATAATCCTGGCAGAGGCACAGACAGGAAGAACCATGGAAGAAAATTAAAAATCCAGAAAGAGACCAACATGCGGATAGAAATTAGGTGATGATCTTTCTTTACTGCCTGTGGCTCTGTGTCATGCCCCTTGGAAGAATGAAAGAGCTGGACCAGAGCTAGAATGGCCAGCAGCAAAGCAAAATTTATTGAGCAACGGTAAACAAATAATTCAAAGCCCCCAAAGAGGGAGGGGACCGGAGAGGGTACCCACCATAGTTCCTAAGTCTAAGGGGTTTTTAGGGGCTGGTTGGAAGGCTGTTTCAATCTACCTAACCTCCCCCCATGCCTGTCATCCAATCAGGTTTTTGTCTATCTACCACTTAGGGAAGCGTGGAGGGCTCCTTCCAGAGTGCCATGAAACCCTTTTAAGGGTGGTTTCCTTTTAGGGAGGGGAGGGGCAGCCTTGTCCCTGCAAGCTTAACCATGTTAAAAAGTAAAGAGCACTAAATACAAAAAACTAAGTTTTAAAATATTATATCAAGCCAAAAGCTGGGCGGCTAAGTGGCCAATTGAGCGTCTGCCTTCAGCTCAGGTTATGATCCCAGGATCCTGGAATAGAGCCCCAGATGGGGCTCCCTGCTCAGCAGGGAGTCTGCTTCTCCCTCTTCCCCTCCCCCTCCCCCCTGCTTGTGCTCGCTCTCTCTGCTGTCTCTCTCTCAAATAAATCTTTAAAAAAAAAAAAAGAAGAAGAAAAGCCATATATTTGCCTAAGCCCAGTCAGGTGACAAAAACCACACAGCAGTTTTATTAACAGGAGGAAGTTAATACAAAAATTATCAACTACGGGGCCTGCGTGGGTGGTTCGATGAGTTGCAGCTCAGGTCCTGATCTCAGGGTTGTGAGTTGGAGCCCCTCATTCGGCTCTTTGTTGGGCTCCTTGTTGGGCATGGAGCCTGCTTGAGATTCTCTCCCTCTCCTCCTGCCCCTTCCCCCCCCCCATTCATGCACGCAGGCTTCCTCTCTCTCAAAAACATTGAAAAATAAAAACAAACAAACAAACAAAGAATTGTCAACTGCATAAAAGCATTGAAATGGCAAAAGAAGAATGATCTGTTTGAAATAATGGGAAATATCAAAATATCTGTATCAGTCTTTTCCTCTGGTTCCTGCTGATATTTGGTCATTGAACCCTGGCTCCCCACAGAGAGCTACTAAAATTCTAGTAATTTCCTAGGGGACAGGATAATCGGAGTCTTCACAAGGAGTTTTAAATCCGCATCTTTTGTTCTAATGGGGATGAATCTGGGGTGGTTGGGAGCACTAAACGGGATAGAAGCTTGGAACTTTCAGCGCCAACACCCATCTTCCCAGGAGAGGTCAGGGGCTAGAGATTGAGTTAATAATTGAACATGCTCTGTGAGGAAGCCTCCATAAAAATCGTGAAAGTACAGGATTCAAGGAGCTTCTGGACTGGTGAACACACCAACATACCAGGAGAGTAGAACACTTCCAATGTCGCGCATATGGAAGTTCCTGCGCCCAGACCCCTGCTGGACCTCACCCTATGTACCTCTCCGCCTAGCTATCCAATTGTATTCTTTATTATATCTTTTACTTAAAACCAGGAAACACAAAGTGTTTCCCTCTCTTCCGTGAACCATTCTAACAAATTACCAAACACAGGGAGAGGATCTTGGAAAACCCCATTTTATGACCAGTTACTCAGAAGTACAGGTGAGAGGCTGGGACTTCTGGAATTGGCTTCTGAAATGGGGACAGCTTTGTAGGACTGAGCCCTTGACCTGTATGGCCTTTGCCAACTCCAGTCAGTTAGTGTCAGAATTAACGTTAAATTGTAGGACACCTAGTTGCTATCCTCCAAAAATTGGAGAATTATTTGGTATAGAAAATCCCACGTATGGTATGAGATGTCGTATGTGTGTTAGCAGAGGAAACGAGTTTTCTTTTAGTATAAATCATGGGGGTTGAGGGGATTTATGTTTTCAGTCCAATTAGGAGACAGAAGATCCATAGACTCCAAGTATGCATATAGGCTACCAAAAGCTGTGGAGTCCCTTCATAATTTTTATGAAGGTACAATGTGGAAGCCCCTTGGGGTAGAATAGGGAAATAAAATGCAAAACAGCCCAAAGACTGTAAAACTAAGAAATCCCCAGCATGAATACTTGCTTTAGGTATGACGCTCAGCCTGAGAGGATTAACCAGTACCCTTTTGCATACAGTAAGGGCCATGTCCATTAGGAAGACCAGCAAATATAGCTCATTGGCAGAAGTAAAACAACAAATGGAAGAAACATTAGCAAAAATCCAGCCTGTGAATCAAACTCTAACAAGTAGGTAAATCAGGGGCATTCAAAGGCAGCCAGCATTCATACAAAATAAAAAAGAAGGCCAGAAATTACAACCAAAAAAATTTCCCAGGTTCAAAGAATCACCCCAAAAAGCTGCCATGAAATCAATGAAAATCCCGACCAAATATTTGGCCATGACTTAAAAAGACTTAATGAGGGGCGCCTGGGTGGCTCAGTGGGTTAAGCCGCTGCCTTCGGCTCAGGTCATGATCTCAGGGTCCTGGGATCGAGTCCCACATCGGGCTATCTGCTCAGCGGGGAGCCTGCTTCCTCCTCTCTCTCTCTGCTTGCCTCTCTGCTTGCCTCTCTGCCTACTTGTGATCTCTCTCTGTCAAATAAAAATAAATAAATAATTAATTAATTTAAAAAAAAAGACTTAATGAGAAAATAGACTTAGTGAAGAAAAAATACAGAATAGACATCTCTCGTCCCAGAGAAGATGGCTTGAGAAAACAAGAGAGGATAAAACTTAATCTTACACATTTGCAGAATTCAGAGCAGATGTGCAAGGGGAAAAAAGAAACATCACAAAAATCAAGCAAAAGCCTGGGAGCACCAGGGGGTATAAACTCAGTGGAAAACACAGGAGAAGAAGCAGAGCATAGACATGAAACAGGTGTAGAAAATGAAATGGAAATAGAGTTTTAAAATAAGTCTTAAAGACGCTGATACACAGAGATCTCTGATAGGCAGTGGAGAGGCAATAAACGCATAAGTGGAGTCCACAAAGGAAGAAAAAACCCAACAGAACCCAGCAAGTAATATGATACGATGTTCCTGCAATAAAGGCAACTTGACATACTGGGTACCCCGGAGATGGACAGCACATGGTCACTGCAAAGACATAGGAGATGTTAAAAATAAAGGAAAGTCCCTCTTCCTCTTTCACTTCCTCTTTCTTTGTCCTGTCCCCTCTAATCAATTCAGACAAAAGTCATTTGGTGGCACCAGGCAGAATTGGCATGCATGTCAGGAGGGAGAGGAAGGGCGGAAGCAACCCTAGAAGTAACAGTTGTTGGAGCCTAAGCAGAGGAAAGAGCACATCTGGGGACAAAAGTACAATGGATGGAATGTTCGAGTCCCCCTCCAATTCATACATTGAAATTCTAGCCCCCAGTGTTATGGTATTAGAAGGTGGGGTTTTTTGGAGGTGATTGGGTTGGGGGGTGGGGAAGCTTCATGCAGAGCCCCCTCCCTGGCTTTCCACCACATGGGGACACAAGGAAGAAACCCGAGAGAGGGTCTCAGCCCACCTCGACCCTGCCGGCACCCTCATCTCAGACATCTGGTCTCCAGAACTGGGGGAAATCATTTGCGTTGTTCATACACCACCTCGCCTGTGGTATTCGTTAGAGCCTCCTGAAGTGACTAAGACAAGAGTTACCCGTCCTAGGATGTCGCAGCTTCCGTGGGGTAAGGCAGGTACCCCATGGGGAAGAGCAGGCTGGCACAGGGTGTCAAACCCAAGTGGGGTGCAGAATGTCCCGGCTGGAGGGTAGGTCCCGGACTCGGGAGCCAGTGATCAGGTCAGCATGGCACACAGGGCCAGCATGACCAGCCCCCCCAGACTGTGAGGCTGATCTCGGGGCTCTGTGTGGGGATCCAACACATGACCGTTGATCCGGGACCGACGCAGTGCTCTGCAGGATGTTTCCATCCGTCCCTGGTGCCCCACCACCAGGCTCTTGCCTGCCCCTCTCTGACTTCCATTTCTTTCCTTCCTTCTCCCATCTCGGGACCTCAATGGAAGCGACCTCTAGTTGACCGGAGGCAGATGACAGAGAACTTCCTGCAAGAGTTAATGATGACAACAGCCCAAGAACATCTGAACCAAAGGATGAGCAGGCCCCTCTAAAGACCTTGGTTCAGGTCCTCGGCCCTGGGTCTGGTACCTCACTGACCCAGGCTTAGGGAAATACAGAGCCACCAGCTCCCAGAACAACTCAGCCCTGGTCCAGTAAGGAGAGCTCACAGTGCGAACTCCTGGCACTCACTCTCCCTAGACAGCGCAGAGCTAGTCAAAGAAACTTCTGTATTTAAAATGTAATCTCGGGCGCCTGGGTGGCTCAGTGGGTTAAAGCGTCTGCCTTCGGCTCAGGTCATGATCCCAGAGTCCTGGGATCGAGCCCCGCATCGGGCTCTCTGCTCAGAGGGAGCCTGCTTCCTCCTCTCTCTCTGCCTGCTTCTCTGCCAACTTGTGATCACTGTCAAATAAATAAATAAAATCTTTTAAAAAAATTAAAAAATAAAATAAAATGTAATCTCCAGGGGTGCCTGGGTGGCTCAGTAGGTTAAGCCTCTGCCTTCTGCTCAGGTCACAATCTCAGAGTCTTGGGATCGAGCCCCACATCGGGCTCTCTGCTCAGGAGGGAGCCTGCTTCCTCCTCTCCTCTCTCTGCCTGCCTCTCTGCCTACTTGCAATCTCTCTCTGTCAAATAAATAAATAAAATTTAAAAAATAAAAAAAATAAAAAATAAAATGTAATCTCCAAGCGGTTGCAGACGGGAAGACCCCATTTGTTGTTATGGGGGTTCGATCAAGATACCGAGAGGCGCTCCTCCCAGGTCAGATGGCATGGGGCGAGGGACACAGGTCAGCAAGCCTCCAAATCAAGGGTGAAGAAGATACAAGAATTAATGCCAGAATGACACTAGAACACCGCTGAGGTAAAACCGTCGAGGATGCTGGAAACGTTCTTTCCCTGTGCTAATACAGCAGCACTAGTGACTTGTGGCTACTGGCCACTGGGAATATGGCTAGTGCAACTGGAGACCTGGATTTTTAATTTTACCTAATGGTCATTAATTAAAATAACTGAAATAGGCACATGTGGCTAGTGGCTCCCATAGTGACCAGCACAGCTCTACAGAATTTGTGGTCGTTCTGTAATTGACTGCGGTGAACTGGGTGAAGAATTCTGGCAGTTTTCAAGTGTCTCAAATAATCAAAAAGGATTTGGGGGAGAAGGTGCCTGGGTGGTTCAGTCATTCGGTGTTTGCCTTTGGCTCAGGTCATGGATTGAGCCCCACATCGGGCTCCCAGCTCAGTAGGGAGCCTGCTTCTCCCTCTCCCTCTGCCATTCACTCTGCTTGTGCACTCTGGCTCTCTCTCTCTCTGTCAAATAAATAAATAAAATCTTTAAAAAAAAAAAAAAAGCCTGTTAGACACACATCAGAAGAAGTACCATGGTTTTCTTCAGACCAACACCCATGTGGTTTCTTATGCATGAGAAGTAACACAGGGAGGGTAACAGATGGGGAAAGAAGAAAACAGATGGGAAATGAGGGGGTAGAATGGGATCAACAGGAAAGGAAAGCCATCTTCTGTCTGAGGTAAAAAAAAAATGAGCAATTTCTAAGACCCAATGGTGAGGATTTATTAATGTGTAAACAAGATGTTCCTCTTTCAACACCAAAGACTCAGAAGTCTTCTGGGGCCAGTAAACCTGCAGGAAGATGGGGTTGTGAGGTGGGCTGAACCCCTAGGTCAGTGGGGCCTATGCCCTGAGGAGACAGGGAGAAAGAAAGGTTAGAGCTTAGAACCACCAAGAAAATAATGGGGAAGGGGACAGAGCCAGCTCAGGTTTTCCTTGGTCTCAAGGCCCTAGGAAGGCTGAGGCCTCTCCCCCAGCTATCTCCCACCTGCCATACCTAAGTGCCCCTCAGCTGCAGTGGGGACCCCTGGGAGGCCATTGCTGGTTACCATCTTGTGTGAGGCAACAGACCCTGCCTGTAGCCCGTCTGCTCAGAACAGATATGACTCAGGACAGTAGAGGGAGGGAAGCAGCCATAGAGCAAACGTTTCCTGGCCCTCAGACGCTCAGGGCCAGGAAACGTTTGCTCTATGGCTGCTTCCCTCCCTCTACTGTCCTGAGTGTCTCTCAGGACTCTTCCAAGCATAACCCAAAAGTCCCCATATCTGTCAGCCTGTGGATACAAACAAAATGATGTTTGCATCAGGAGCTCGTGTTCCCACTAGCTCACTCTGGGCTCAGGGCCTGCCACATTTCCCTCAAGTACTTTGGGCAGTTCTCAGGAGGTGTGTCCCGTGTGCTCAGAAGCCCATCTGTGGGCTACCGGCAGCGTCAAGCGCTTTCGCCCTGTCCTCTCCCCTGTCCTGCTTCTCTCTGCCAGCGGCCCCCATTTACAAGCCTGCAGCAGGGGCACGTCATCTCGGCCTCAGCATAATGGCCGCTTGTGAAAATGCAGTGTCTGTCCCACGAATGCTCTCCCCTGCGTCCAGTGCTTTGATGGAGGTGCCAGGCTCTAGGCAGAAATTTCTCTGATTTTGTGAAATGTTTTACCACCCTGCTCGTTGCACCCAAATGACCAGACCTCAGGAACCTGTGGCTGCCGGAGGAGGTCATTTAAGAAAACAAAACCTTAATTTTGAATAATAATAATGAGCTCCCCTTCTGCCTCCCAGCTGCCTCTTTCTGAGGTGGAAGCCCGGTTCAGCAGCTCCTCACTACGGGGATTCTGAGGCCTCGGGATGCTTACACCATCCTTGATTGCACTAATGTTGCTGCCTCTTGCTGTTTCCCTTGCCTGGGGAACTGCTGTTCAGTCACAGCCCACTGTCCAGACCCTCTGAATGTTCTGGCCAGCCCTGCAGCAGGTCTGGGTTCTCTCAGAAGTATCTCGTACAAATAAACCCTGAAAAATAGGAACCACTGCACTCAGAGCTCGGAATGTTCTTACATAAAAACTGGAAAATTTACAAATCCATAAGATGCATCTCTTTTTTTCTTTTTTTTTTTTAAAGATTTTATTTATTTATTTATTTGACAGACAGAGACCACAAGTAGGCAGAGAGGCAGGCAGAGAGAGAGGGGGAAGCAGGCTCCCTGCTGAGCAGAGAGCCTGATGTGGGGCTCCATCCCAGGACCCTGAGATCATGACCTGAGTCGAAGGCAGAGGCTTAACCCACTGAGCCACCCAGGTGCCCCCATAAGATGCATCTCTTCTCTGACTCCGACAACAGCAGTGCAGGAATCACCCCTGGAGATGACCCCAAGTCATCGTGCTTGTGAGGATAGCTCTGGTCCCACCGGGCTGATCGTGACGAGAGTTCCCTGCGCAGGCCAGGTAGGGAGTGCCAAGTTCTGGAAACCAGGTCACGTCAGCCTTTGCGTGTTCTTCACCTCACCCAGCTGCTTCAGAGGTACCAGGTGACTTCACCCCCTCCAGCTGCCAGGGAGAAGACAGCCATCAGCAGTTGCCACTCCCAGAGTCCTACAGGAACCCTGTGGGCCCAGGCCTAGGCAGGAATGGATTAGGCCAGCCTGTGAGACTTTGGGGTTAGCATGTCCCACTAGCATTCAGTGGATGTTCCATTGCCCTCCAGGCCTCGACAGGGTGAGAACTGGCCTTGAGTGTCAGGGACTGAGGTCCATTCTGAATTCCCAACATGACCCGCTGGCTTAGAGTCTGGCCTTCTCTTATCTCTACCAGAGACCTCTTCATCCGCCAACATCCTTAAAGAAACGCCCCTGAAGATATGCCCTGAAAAAACCTATCTTGCTCCATTTCCTGCTGCTTCACTGGGCCCAGCCGGCTTCCTTGCCCCCAACAAGCCACACAGCCTGAGCCAGCAGCAGGCCCTAGGGCAGCTGCGGAGGGGGAATCCATGGGAAGACCAGGCTCTGGTTCTAGAGCACAGAGCAGCAGGCGGTGGAAATGACCCTCTGTCCCCTGGGGAGTTTGCAGCAGTTAGGACCGGGACCTGAGGAATTCTCACAATGAGGAGCTGTGGTGGGAACCTCCAGGGGCTGCCGGGTGCCTCCAGAGTCACCAGCCCTCGGTGACACAGGCCACACTGGTCCCTAGTGGACGAGGTGAGGCAGCCCAGCGTCAGCATCCAGGGAGAAAAAAGGAAGACCTGAACTGAAGTGGGAGACGTCGCGCTCTCCTGAGCAACCTGGGCCCCTCCCTGTGGCCTCCTCAGCTCCTGGAACTGTCCTCTGAGGACTAAAATCCTGCTTGGCCCACAGCACAGGCTCAGGGAACACCTGCCAAGTGAAGGGATGAGTCTGAAGGTGCGGCCTGCTCGCCTTCAGAGGTCTCTCGTAGCGTCCATATCCTTTGTCAGGATGTCCCCCTGTGCCCTCACCGTCTCAGCCCCTGCTCCTCAGCGAGCGTGTCCCTTTCACCCGTCACTCGGCGTGGACAGAGTCAGGGCTTGGGAGGCCCCCATGATTCTCTCTTTTCTACTAGTCTGGGCAGAATCCTGCCCCCACTCCTGTCGGACTGGTTTGGATAGCTCCATGTCACCGGGCCTGTGCTCCCAAGAACAGGGTCACGAACACCTCACAGCGACTTCTCTCTCTCGCCCAGTAGAACTAGTCTCACTTTCCCGGGACCACGGCCGCTGTGCTGAGGGCAGAAGCAGGGCACCGTGTGAGGGCCTGCGCCCTCCTTGACCCCATCTCCTCGAGCTCTGGAGGAAATCCTTATAAACTCCTTCCCCACCCCACCCCCCGCCCAAAATGCTTAGGCAAGTATGAGCAGAACCCTCCTGTGAGTTCATTCCTTCATACGCTGGCACGTGTGTGTGTGTGTGTGTGTGTGTGTGTGTGGTCTGAGGGAATGTCTCCAGAGAAGGTCTTCCTGATGAGGTGAATTTGAACAGAGACCTGGAGAAAGGGAGAAAGGAAGCCGTGTATTTGGGAAGAGTGTGTCTGTCCAGAAAGCAATTCAAAACACAAAGACCCTGAGGCAAGAGTGTCTGGGAGGTTTGAGGAACAGCCGAGCATCCGGTGTGGCTTCGGGGAGGGCCAGAGCGGTAGAGTTCAGAGGTAGCAGGGAGAGCCAAAACACAGATGTCATGGTAAAGATTTTAGATTTATTCCAAGTGACCTGGAAATTCATTACAGGGTTCTGAGAGTAGGAAAGACGCAACCAACTTCAATTCTTAGACAGTACACTACACGGTTGGTCTTTTATAGAGAGCTCACCATGGAACTTAAATCCTTAACATCTCTATTGATACCACCATTGAGGGAAGACTAGGGATAACACCTTCAAAGGCCTACTTCCTTTTTAGGGTCTGGTTATTCTTTGTTGGTCACAGGTGATTATCATAAAAAAGCCGCCCACCATGCACGCCTGGGGCAGTGTGGTTCTGTTTGTTCCCTTATCTCTGGTTTCCCAACACCTCCACATTTTTGGGATTTCTGTGAGCCTGATCACAGAGCCCCCTATCTCTCCCTCCCTAGCCCGACCTGTCCTTTACTCAATTGTTTCACACATCTGTTAACCATTCTGGTCTAGGGTCTAGGATACACAGTTTGTATTTCAAAAGAGGATTTGCTTCTCTCTAATATGCTTTATGAAATGCTGAACGCTGGCTGTACTCGTCAACCCAAGAAGACTACACGATGGGGCAGTTGTTTTCCTGGCTATGCTGTGTTTTCTCTCTAGGAGAAACTTTCTCTGTGAACTTCTGCAGTGGGAGGGGTATTTTAAAGCCCTTTGACACACACAGCACACCGGAGACCGTGAACACTGAGGGTGAGTGAGTTGAAAAGACTCATTTCCTCTGCTACAACAGCTGGAGGGAAAACTGTTTCTTCATCTGCCACCCTTAATACTTCATTCTGGTCACCAAATATGGGGGAGAGGGGTTCCCCACACCAAGCAATTCTCTGTAGGTAACAGCTGGGTGTCCTACAATTCAGTTCAATTCTGACATGCCCTACCTGGAGTTAGAGCATACCCAGCTGGTTAAGGGCCAGTCCCAGAAGACTTCAGCCCCTCCCCCACTCCAGTTACCAATTACAAGTCCACCAGTTGCTTGTCACATGTACTGGATATAAGTCACACCCACCTTGGGTTTGATAATTGGCTACAGAAGCTCACAGAATTTACGAAAATAGTTTACTTACTAGATTACTGGTTTATTATTAAAGGATAAAATTCAGAACAGCCAAATAGAAGAGGCGCATAGGGCAAGATATGGGGGAAGAGGGGTGGAGTCTCTTTGCTCTCTCCAGCTCCCCACATGTTCACCAGCCCAGAAGCTCTCTGAACCCCATTGTTTAAGGTTCTTATGGAGGCTTCGTTATATAAGCATGATTGATTATATCACTGTCCATTGGTGGTTAATTCAACCTCTTACCTCCCCCAGAGATATGGGGATGGAGCTGAAAGTTCCAAACTTCTAATTACCTGGATGGTTCCCCTGGCAACCAGCTCCCAGGTTAGAGGTTTTCCAGAAGTCATCTCATTAACATAAAGTTAGATATGATTGAATGGGACTTCTTATGAATAACAAAAGACACTTTACGGGGCGCCTGAGTGGCTCAGTGGGTGAAGGCCTCTGCCTTCAGCTCAGGTCATGATCCCAGGATTCTGGGATCGAGCCCCACGTCGGGCTCTCTGCTTGGTGGAGAGCCTGCTTCCTCCTCTCTCTCTCTGCCTGCCTCTCTGCCTACTTGTGATCTCTGTCAAATAAATAAAGTAAAATCTTAAAAAAAAAAAAAAGACACTTTTATCTCTCTCAAATCATGAAATTCCAAGGATTTTAAAAGCTCTGTGCCAGGAATGGGGATGAAAACCAAAAATATATTTTTCATTATAATTCACAGTATTGCACTAAGCCTGGTATACTTCTAGGAGGTTTTCTTTGTTTCTTTGTTTCTTTTTTTTTTTTTTAAGATTTCATTTATTTATTAGAGAGAGAGAGATCATAAGCAGAGGAAGTAGCAGAGGGAGAGGGAGAAGCAGACTCCCGCCTTGAGCAGGGAGCCTGATGCAGGGATTCCGTCTCAGGACCCTGGGATCATGACCTGAGCTAAAGGCAGATGCTTCACCGACTGAGCCACCCAGGCCCCCCTACCAGGAGGTTTTCAATAATATTTTGTATATATTTTTCCTGTGGGAATCCATCTCTAGTTTAATGACAAATGGGAAAATCAACTTTCAAAATCTCTATTTCCGGCCATCTATAAAGTAGAAGATTTCAGTAGATTTTCCTTGACGCTATGGACTGGTGGTAATTTATCTTTTAATTTATGAGCATTTTTTGGACTCCCTGACTCACCACACAGCCTAAGAATCACCCCAATGGCATGCGAGTCATACTCTGGGAATTATGGAGGTGTGGCATGTCTGAGACACTATGGAGTCTCCTGGTCCAGTTTTGCCCTTGCCTGAGTCAGAGACATTGGACAAAAGTCCTAGAGCTCCCTGTGTCCAGGATCTATTCTTTTTTTTTTTAAAGATTTTATTTATTTGACAGAAAGAAAAATCACAAGTAGGCAGAGAGGCAGGCAGAGAGAAAGAGGGGGAAGCTGGCTCCTTGCTGAGCAGAGAGCCCGATGTGGGGCTCAATCCTAGGACCCTGAGATCATGACCTGAGCAGAAGGTAGAGAGGCTTAACCCACTGAGCCACCCAGGCACCCCCAGGTGCACCCCAGGATGCACCCCCAGGCATCCTTGTCTTATTTTAAGGCAAGGAAGCCCTACTCCCTAGTATGTCCAAATGGGAGAACCAACCAGGTCTCCCCCTGAGAAACTATAACAAGCTGAGAAGACCTCACTCTACCCAAGAACGCTCCTATTCAGGGAAATGCCTCTGGCCTTCCCTCTAATACTCAGTTGGCTTCTCCTTTGGGGCATGGCACATACAAGGCTATGACAACACCGGCCTCATGCACAAACATTCAGAGAAGATAAACAAACCAGCCCACAGCTGCCACAACTTCCTCCAACTAGAACAACTGTTCCTAGAACGCCAAACATACTGTGATTCAGATCTCCATTGTTTTACTGCCTGTCATGGAAGCATAATGGGTAGTTAAGATTTAGCTGACAGTGGGGTCTTTATTTTGTGTAGGCTTTAGAGCCAAGGTGGGGATTCAAGCCTGCACTGGCCGTGTTGTTCCTGACAATACCACAGAATGACAGAAGGTAAATTTGGAAATGACTTTGAGACGGGAAATGGAAGCTTTGGAGAAATGCTCTCCTTGAGACTGGAGAACAAGAGATGACTCCATGTTATGCGAGGTCACCCGCTGAGACTAAGACAACTTTCCTCACAGTTTTGAAAATGAAAAAGTGATATAGGCCAATCTTCCACAAATACACAGTTCTTAAGAAATTGGTCCTGGAAGGGGAAAAGGAAGGAAAAGAAAGCTTACTGTGGTCGGGACTCTGGCGTGGCTTTCCTACTGAGAGAGGGCTCTCACCAGACTGCTAGGATAGAAGAAGATAGGAAGCTTAGTTGATGTTGCCATGGTCTGCCATTTCCCTGGACGCTCTTAGTGGACAGATCAAGCTGAACAGCACAAGGGTAGAATGAAATCCTTGAATGGGTACCATGGGCTTTGGCAAAGATTGTTCAGGAGGATCTCTACTGAGTGACCAGAATCTAGGTCCTCCAGCAAGAATACAACTTCGTGCTGAATAAGCTTGTTCCCTCCTCCACCATGGTTTCCTTCGGCTACAGAAAAGTGGCATAAAACTAAACCCCCTACTCATGGATCCCAGATGAGTGAGAAAGCTCACACTTGCTCAACGCAAAAGAAAGTGTGCCAGGTCTGCCTGCGGTGACCTTGAGCAGCAAGAAAAATAAGTGGCCTTTCCCCTAGGGAGTTAGGCCAACACATGACAAGGGGGGTGAGGGGAAGGACACCTCATACAAAAGGCAGAAAACCCAGTCTGAGAGAAACTACAATCGAAGTACAAAGACACTCTACCAAAAACTTGTTCAGGAACATTCACAGCGCCATTATTCATAATAGCTAAAAGGTGAGAACAACCCAAATTTCCATTATTTGCTGAACGGATAAACAAAATCTGGTATATCCATGCAATGGAATATTATTTGGCCATAAAAAGCAACGAGGTAGGGCGCCTGGGTGGCTCAGTGGGTTAAGCCGCTGCCTTCGGCTCGGGTCATGATCTCAGGGTCCTGGGATCGAGTCCCGCGTCGGGCTCTCTGCTCAGCGGGGAGCCTGCTTCCCTCTCTCTCTCTCTGCCTGCCTCTCCATCTACTTGTGATTTCTCTCTGTCAAGTAAATAAATAAAATCTTTAAAAAAAAAAAAGCAACGAGGTACTGATGCGTGCTCCAGCGTAGGTGAAACTTGAAAGCATTGTGCTAGCGGCGCCTGGGTGGCTCAGTTGGTTAAGCATCTGCCTTTGACTTAGATCCCAGGATGCTGGGATCGAGCCCGTTGGGCTCTCTGCTTCTCCCTCTCCCTTGCTTGCCGCTCCCCCTGCTTATGTTCTCACTCTCTCTGTCAAATAAATGAGTAAAATCTCTTAAAAAGAAAGCACTGTGGTAAGTGAAAGAAGCCAGTCACAAAAGATAACATTTATATCATTCCACCTACACAAAATATCCAGAAGAGGCAAACTATATAGACAAAAAGTGGATTGATTAGTGACTCTTTAGGACGAGGGGTGGGAAGATAGCAGAGTACGATCCAAAGGGTACGTGGTTTCATTCTGAAGTGATGAAAATATTCTAAAATTGTGCTGGTGGTGGCACACATTTGTGGATACCCTAAAACCCACTGAATTGTCTACATTAAATAGGTTAAGTTTTGTGGCATGTGAATTATAGCTCAAGAAATCTGTTTAATAAAATAAGAGCTAGAGGGGTGCCTGCGTGGCTCAGTCATTAAGCGTCTGCCTTCAGCTAAGGGCATGATCCCAGGGTCCTGAGATCAAGCCCCACATCAGGCTCCCTGCTTGGTGGGAAGTCTGCTTCTCCTACTCCCACCTCCCATTCCCCCATTTCTGTTCCCTCTCTGTTGCCTCTCTCTCTCTGTCAAATAAATAAAATCTTTTTTAAAAATTTTCTTAAAAAAATAGGGGTGCCTGGGTGGCTCAGTGGGTTAAGCCGCTGCCTTCGGCTCAGGTCATGATCTCAGGGTCCTGGGATCGAGTCCCGCATCAGGCTTTCTGCTCAGCAGGGAGCCTGCTTCCCTCTCTCTCTCTGCCTGCCTCTCCATCTACTTGTGATTTCTCTCTGTCTACTTGTGATTTCTCTCTGTCAAATAAATAAATAAAATCTTTAAAAAAATTTTTTCTTAAAAAAATAAATAAGAGCTAGTAATGTTGTCAAAGAGACTCATTTAAATCAACCCCCGCCTCCAAATAGCTGCAGAAAAAATGCAATAAAGGCATGGGAAAAGATTTTTCTAAAAAAGTCACATTTTCTACAAAAGCTTATGCTGTACTATTTCATCATAAAACTTTAAGAAGTCCTAGAAGGTGATGCATCAGTTTAGGACCTGTCAGGAAAACAGAGACCACATTGGTTAATTTAACAGAGGGAATATGGGGAATTGGTCAGGCTGATAAAACAAAAGGTGTGAGGAGAAGCATGAGGAGGGAGTAGAGTTAGTCATACAGCTGCCATCCCTGGGGAAACCAAGAAAAGAGGGGGACATTAGCTGAACTTAGAAACAAAGGAGGTGGCCTAGGGAGTTGGGACTTGGACCTCTGGGGAGGGGGCACCCTGGTTGTTTCTACTACCTCGGGATTTGGAGAGGAGTCCTCAGGGGAGCAGGGTCTCAGTCCTCTGAGGAGGGGGGCACTGTTCAGCCACTACTCAGCTTTCCCAGGGAGGATCAGCAGCCTGGTTCTGGAAGCAGGCAAACAAGTCAGAAACTGGAACCAACTCCTGCACTTGGGCGGAGGTGCTGCCTTGGGATTCTGCTGACAGGAATAACAAGTGGAAAGAGCAAGAGGCTTCTCTTTCCCATCTTCTCATCTCTTTCCATGTGCCCACTATTGACAGTGTTTACCAGGTTGCCCACTGGTGAAGAAGTGTTTGCAGAATCCCAGTCTCAGCACCGCAAAGTTTGGAGCTGGGAGACAGTAGATTAATAGCACAGATGATGAGGAAATGTCAAAATGAGATGAAAGGGATGACTGGAGAGCTAAGGAAACATCAAGACCAACGGTGACATTGCACCATTGACATTTTGGCTGAAAACTGAATTTATAACATGGAGAAAATGCTTGATGTAATCATAGAGAATTCAGAAGAAAAAGACAAAGATAGTAAAGCAATTAGCAAGGAGATGATACATGTGAGGGACAAGACGTTTCTTTTTTTGTCTTCCAATTTCTTTTTTTTTTTTCTGAATTTATTTATTTATTTGACGGAGAGAGAGAAAGAGACCGTGAGAGAGGGAACACAAGCACAGGGAGTGGGAGAGGGAGAAGCGGGCTTCCCACAGAGCAGGGAGCCCGATGCAGGAGCTGAAGACAGACGCTTAATGACTGAGCCACCCAGGAACCCCCAAATTCTTTTTTTTTTTTTTAAAGATTTTATTTATTTATTTGACAGACAGAGATCACAAGCAGGCAGAGAGGCAGGCAGAAAGAGAGGAGGAAGCAGGCTACCTGCTAAGCAGAGAGCCCGATGCGGGCTCGATCCCAGGACTCTGAGATCATGACCTGAGCCAAAGGCAGCGGCTTAACCCACTGAGCCAAACCAGGCGCCCCAACCCCCAAATTCTTTTTAAGAGTGTCTTCTCATTGGCTTTAAGTTGTACAAGATGTTCCAAATAAGAATAATTGTTATCCATGAAGTAGGAAAATCAAAGGTCAGAAAAAAAATATTCAGGGTTGTTATGCAGAAATATTTCCCTGAAATGATTAAAGAACTTAATTTCAAATATCAGGGTTATACTGTAATAACAAGAAAATCTGTTAGGAACTGATTTACAGCAAGATACGTTGTGGTTAAGACATCAAACTTCAAAAGTAGAGAAAAAAACTCTTAAGTAGGTTAAAATCAAATCAGCTGAAGACTTGATTTGTAGAAGTAAGAGTCTTCCATAAGCACAGTGTCCACAAAGTTCTGGGGTGTGAGGGCATTAGAGGGTGCGGGGAGACAGCAAGACTCAAGAATAGTTGTTTAAGTTTAAATAAAACAGGAAGGCATTTTTTAATCTTCTTTTATTTAAATTCAATATTAACATACAGTGTATAATTTCAGAGGTAGAGTTCAGTGATACATCAGTCTTTTTTTTTTTTTTAAAGATTTTATTTATTTATTTGACAGAGAGAGAAATCACAAGTAGACAGAGAGGCAGTCAGAGAGAGAGGAGGAAGCAGGCTCCCCGCCAAGCAGAGAGTCTGATGTGGGGCTCGATCTCAGGACCCTGGAATCATGACCTGAGCCGAGGGCAGAGGCTTAACTCACTGAGCCACCCAGGCGCCCCCAGTGATACGTCAGTCTTATACAACACCCAGTGCTCATTACATCACATGCCCTCCCTAATGTCCCTCATTCAGTGACCCCATCCCCCACCCCCATTTCCCTTCACAACCCTCAGTATTTTGTTTCCTATTTTTAAGAGTCTCTTATGGTTTGTTTCCTTCTTTGATTTCATTCTGTTTTATCTTTCCCTCCCTTCCCCTATGATCCTCTGTTTTGTTTCTTAAATTCCACGTATGAATGAGATCATATAATTGTCTTTCTCTGATTGACTTATTTCACTGAACATAATACCCTCTAGTTCCATCCACATCCTTGCCAATGGTAAGATTTCCTTTTTTGATGGCTGTATATTATTTCATTGTATATATACACCACAGCTGCTTTAACTGTTCATCCGTCGTTGGACATCTGGGCTCTTTCCATAGTTTGGCTATTGTAGACAGGTCAGCTATAAACATTGGGGTGCAGGTGCCCATCCGGATCACTAATTTGTATCCTTGGGGTTAATCCCTACTAGTTCAACCGTTGGGTCATAGGGTAGCTCTATTTTCAACTTTTTTTTTTAAAGATTTTATTTATTTATTTGACAGACAGAAATCACAAGTAGGCAGACAGGGAAGCAAAGAGAGAGGGGGAAGCAGGCTCCTGCTGAGCAGAGAGCCCGATGTAGGGCTCGATCCCAGGACCCTGGGATCATGACCTGAGCCGAAGGCAGAGGCCTTAACCCACTGAGCCACCCAGGCGACCCTATTTTCAACTTTTTGAAGAATCTCCATACTTTTTACCAGAGTGGCTGCACCAGCTTACATTCCCACCAACAGTGTAAGATCTCCCCTTTCTCCATATCCTTGCCAATATCTGTCTTCTCCTGGCTTGTTAATTTTAGCCATTCTGACTGGTATGAGGTGGTATCTCATTTATTCATTTGACACAGAGAGAGCGAGCACACAAGCAGGCAGAGTGGCAGGCAGAGGGAGAGGGAGAAGTAATCGCCCCACCGAGAAGGGAGCCTGATGTGGGTCTCAATTCTAGCACTCTGGGATCATGATTTGACCTGAAGGCAGAAGCTTAATGACTGAGCCACCTAGGTGCTCCTTTCTGCGGATTTCTTGATTGGATTATTTGTTCTTTGGGTGTTGAGTTTGATAAGTTCTTTGTAGCTTTTGGATATTAGCCCTTTATCTGATAGGACATTGGTAAATGCCTCTCCCATTCTGTCAATTGTCTTTTGGTTTTGTCCACTATTTCCTTTGCTGTGCAAAAGCTTTTCCTCTTGATGAAGTTCCAATAGTTCATTTTTGCCTTTGTTTCCCTTGCCTTTGGAGCTATGTCTAGGAAGGCATATTCAAAACTTCAGGAATATCAGGCTTTCAAAAGATTGCAAATACACACAAATTCTTTGTAGCTTCTCTCATCAAAAGATAAAGTCTGTTTCTTCATCTTTTTTAAATCTGGGCTGGCCTTGTGATTTGCTTTGGCCAGTGATGCAGCAGAAGGGACATGACATGAATTCCAAGCTGGCAGTTTCCATTCTCACTCTCTGCCACCGTGCAACCAAGCCTAAGCAAGTCTCCAGGAGGGGCTGGGGGTGTCTTGGTTGACCACCAGACCTGAGCCTCATAGCTCCAGCCAGCCTCGATACCAGCTGGCCAGCTGCACAGGTAGTTCCAGAAGAGATCAACTGAACTTCCCAGTTGAACCCAGCCCAACTGACCAACCCACAGAACTGGGAGCGAGGAAATGATAGTGGGGGGTGGTTTGTAACCCATGTAAAGGCTAACTGATAAATGATTAAATCCATGTAACTGAATCAAAATCAAGTCAGAAATGAAGAAGCTATACATGATAAATATATTTAAATACTGAAATTAAGAAAAAGCAAAAGAAAAATGGATAACAATAGAATGTAAATGGTATAATCCCTGACATGATGAAAAATAATACGAGTCAAAAATTAGGAAGTACGGGGAAGAGGTAGAAGGAAGCAAAAGAGTGTTAATTTCTCTTTCATAGCAGGGAACTCACTACCGGGCAATGTTGGAGCACACAGTTGAAAAAGTCCCTCTGTCCTAGTATGATTTTTTTTTTTTTAAATCATGTTAACCTTTGAGAAAACTTTTATGAATCAGTCTCTCTGAAAATGAAAAAATATGCATCTGAGCAGTTCCTTTACTTCTTTTGTTAAATTCAAGTAAGACTAAGTTCAACACTGTATTTTATT
Organism: Neogale vison; assembly: GCF_020171115.1. Classification (NCBI taxonomy): domain Eukaryota; kingdom Metazoa; phylum Chordata; class Mammalia; order Carnivora; family Mustelidae; genus Neogale; species Neogale vison. The sequence continues at coordinate 128,986,461 of NC_058098.1, forward strand.
TTATTTTAGATTTATTTATTTGACAGAGAGAAATCACAAGTAGGCAGAGAGGCAGGCAGAGAGAGAGTGGAGGAAGCAGGCTTCCCGCTGAGCCTGAGCCAAAGGCAGAGGCTTTAACCCATTGTGCCACCCAGGCGCCCCTATTTCTTGAAATTTTTATAAAGGGCGTATTTACTTTTTTTAAAAAGAGATTTTATTTATTTATTTGACAGAGGGACAAAGAGCACAAGTAGGCAGAGAGGCAGGCAGAGGGAGAGGGGGAAGCAGGCTCCCCACTGAGTAGGGAGTCCAATGTGGGGCTCCATCCTAGGACTTTGGGATCATGACCTGAGCTGAAGGCAGATGCTCAATTGACTGAGCCACCCTGCTTACTTACTTTTTTTTTTTTTAAAGATTTTATTTATTTTATTTGACAGAGAGAGAGATCACAAGTAGGCAGAGAGGCAGGTAGAGACAGAGGGGGAAGCAGGCTCCCTGCTGAGCAGAGGGCCCCATGCGGGGCTGGATCCCAGGACACTGAGATCATGACCCAAGCCGAAGGCAGCGGCTTAATCCACTGTGCCACCCAGGCGCCCCAACCTGCTTACTTACTTTTATAAAGACCACAAAGTTGGGTGCACCTGGGTGGCTCAGTGGGTTAAGCCTCTGCCTTCAGCCCAGGTCATGATCCCAGGGTCCTGGGATGGAGCCCCACATTGGGCTCTCTGCTCACGGGGAGCCTGCTTCCTCCTCTCTCTCTCTCTGCCTGCCTCTCTGCCTACTTGTGATCTCTGTCTGTCAAATAAATAAAATCTTAAAAAAAAATAGCGAAGTTGTAAAAAGAGTTTACAAGAAGTTTCATTAGCAGTCCCAATGGAAAGCAGTATTTTCATAGAGAATATTAAAATGGCATTATGCTCCAAAATTGGTCTGTCTAAACTAGAGGTATGCAGTGGCTACATGTTATAATCACCAGGGAACATTTAAAAAAATATCCATATCCTGGCTTCAGCCAGACCAGAACCATTCAATCAAAATCGCTGGGAAGGGGCCTGAGAATGATACAATTCAGATGTTCCCCCCGGAGATTCTGATGTGTAACTCTGGCTGAGAACCATTTGTCTTAACAGGCCATATAGAAACATTCCTAAGACGCAACATGTGTTGCTTGGAAATCAGGCTACTCCTTCCACCCTGTGCCTTTTCTAGCCCACAGGGACATCCAGAGGATCTGTTACTAAAGAAGACAAGGAGAATGAATACTCTGGGTGAGCTACTAGCAGATAGAATTCCTTTCAGCTTGAACTGGGGACAAGATGCTTTCTTGTTTATGTACAGAAGTAGAGAGAGCCAGGCTCCCCCCCACACCCCCCTGCTTTGAGTTGGCACGTTTTTGTGTCCCACAGGCTCTAAATGAAAAACACACCCACGACAGAACCAGTTCCTATCAAGTGAGAGGGAATTTTTGTGATTGATTTACCAGTGCTTCTTATACTTTATTAAGTAAAGAAATTGCCCAGGAGTCTTGTTAAAATGCAGAATTTGATTCAGTAGTTCTGGAATGGGGCCAAGATTCTGCATTTCAAACAAGTTCCCCGGGTGATTAGAATGGCTGTCAGGCATCAATTACAATGTCCACCTTAACTATCAGGCACACCTGATATTTACAGTAGCTGAGGAATGCATTTTTTTCCTTGTAGGTGAATATACGAGAGAAGCCAATTATAATCAGAAGGTGCCTAATGAGCAAAGCCAGATTGCAAAGCGTGTGTGAAGGCTCGGAAGCAAAAAACTGCTCACATGCCAGGTGAATCAGGAGCTGGAGGTAGGCGGGGTCAGGTGGCTGAAGAGTTGGACTTTGATCCGAATTCTGCAGAGCACAAAGCCTGGAAAAGAGATTTACCGGAAAGAAAAGTCTTCCATTGTTAAATATGTTTGGGAAGTGCTGTACACACTATGTCCCTCACTTACATATTTACAAAGCATAATTTGTTTTTAAAGATACTAAGAAGGCTTTTGTCAAATAAAGATAATACCTCATAAACAGTACAGGTTATTTAATTTATGGAGCCCAGTGCAAAATGAAAATTTATCCTTTCCTATTAAGACTTTCTGGAAGGCGATGACAGAGCATTAAACCAATTGTGGAACTCTCCTAAAGCTTCTAAAGCTTCAGGCCTTGTAGGACTGCACTGGTCACATGCCGGTGAAGCTGCCCTGTTCCTGGGGATATTGGGAGCATTAAATGAAATAACGTATGAAAAGTGCTTTAGGGGCAGCTGGGTGGCTCAGTGGGTTAAGTGTCTGCCTTCAGCTCAGGTCATGATCTCAGGGTCCTGGGATCAAGCCCCACATGGCATCAGGCTCCCTGCTCTGTGGGTAGCCTGCTTCTCTCTCTCTCTCTGACTGCCTCTCTGCCTACTTGTGATCTCTCTCTGTTTCATATAAATAAATAAAATCTTTGGGGGGATAAAAAAGTGCTTTGGGGCGCCTGGGTGGCTCAGTGGGTTAAAGCCTCTGCCTTTGGCTCGGGTCGTGATCCCAGGGTCCTGGGATCAAGCCCCACGTCGGGCTCTCTGCTCAGCAGGGAGCCTGCTTCCTCCTCTCTCTCTGCCTGTCTCTCTGCCTCCTTGTGATCTCTGTCAAATAAATAAGTAAAATCTTTAAAAAAAAAAAAAAAAAAGAAAAAACGTGCTTTAGTGCTTACCTACTGTTAGCACCACTACCAAAGCAACAGTTGGGTGTCAAGCCTGCAATCACCACTACCAAAGCGGCTACCAAAGCTTACACCCTGTAAGCACTAAATAAATAGTAAGGATGGTTTTCACACAGCTTTTAGTTAGGACTCTTGCTTGTAATAGAAACTGACTTCATTTAGCTTAGGCCAAAAAAAGCAGAATTTGTTAAATGATCCAGGAATGTGTTTCAGAATCGAAGGGTAGAAGCTGCTAGCAAGGTACAGGAAGAAAGGGCTCTCCTCTTCTCTCTCAACTCCAGTTTTCTTTATGGGTTCCTTGTCCACACTGTGGGAAAAATCAGCCCAGAGGTGCCAGGTTCAAGAGACTTCCTGGAGGAATACTGGGGTCTCTTAGTCCTAATTCCACATGCTGAGGGAGGGCTCTGATGGCTCCATCAATTTTCACCTGGATTTGGCAACTGTACATAAAGACTCTTCAGCTATTATCAGCCCAGTGGAAGGGGAAGAAGGCAACATATGTGCATCTCAGTGTCTCCCATACTTACCTGATCATGAGACATTTCTTGAAGGAACATCTATTAGTATCGAATAGAACATATTGGGGAAATGCTGTCGTGGGTGATAGGAAGCAATGGAATGGCTAAAAGAGAGGCGAAAGAGCCAGGAATCAGATGTTCATTTTAGATGGCAGGGAGCAGAACTGACTAGACCAAACAAGACTGAACACAAGAAAGCAAATTAAGAGCTCGCTCTAGAGATCCAGACCTGGGAAGCAAGGCTAGTATTAATGAGGATATACGAGGAAAAACCGTCTCCAGAAATATTTGGGAAGTGAAAATTCGATATGGGGAGAAAGGTATAAGAGAAACAGACAAGGATGTATCAAAGGGCTAACTTGGGGTACTCAATCGGTTGTGGTATACCAACTGTTGAGCTAAAACAAGAATTGGGCGATGGGTCTAAGTTGTTTTTGTTTGGTGCCAGGAAGAATATTCAGCTGGAAATATCTAGAAGCCTGAAATGTTGGCCACAGGTAAAAGTCTTGAGGCAGATTCAGATATCACATGCTTTCAGTAATAATTAAAAACCGAGAAGTTCAGGCATTCAACATATAATCTTTGAACACTACTATGGTCCAGGCCCTGGACACACACACACACGTGGATAAAACACTCATCCTCCTGCAAGCCCATCATGGAGCTTACAGTCGCCTAGGAAGAAAAATTACACAGCACTCCTTTTCAGAACTACACAATGTCAGAGAGTTGTCCCAACCATGGAGAACAACACAGTGCCTGTGCCCCTACCACATGTCGGCTGTGTGACAGGGGCAGACTACGGTAGGGTCTCAAGCCTGGAATCATCACTACCAAAGCCACGGGGACAGGACGACAGCGCGGGTTCGGTCCCTAACTGCTGCTGTGGGGATCGGGGTGCGGACCTGACGGTGCACTTGGCGAGCGCGGGTGATGAAAAATCGGGCGGCGAGTGAGAATCACTAGCCCAGCAGAAGGACCTGGGTCTCCTTTGTGTTTACCCCGGCCAAGCACGGCGGGCCCGCAATGTGCTGAGCTGGGTCCACTTGCCCAGGAGGCAACTAGAGTGACAGTCCACTTTAAGGGGTTCACTTTCCCACCCAAAATGCGTCTCCATCATCTTGTTGCGGGGAGAGGGGGAGGATGAACCCTAAGAGCCTGGATTACAGTCCCGCTCCTGTGGGTGCCAGCACCCCAGAGGCGAAGTTCGAGGAGTACTGCGCGGTCACAGGCAACTGACATCCGCACAGGCAGCGGCGAACAATGAGCTACCAGGGAGGAAGCGGAGGGTAAGCGAATTCGGAAGTCGAGGCTGCACGCGGGAAGACAGAGGCGAACGCCGAGCTCGGCGACACCACGCCTGCGCCAGCCGAGCTCCCGCGCGCGTCCCCGCCTCGCGCACCCGCCGAGCCTAGCACCAGCTGCGAGCCCGCAAGGTGAGGGCGGGGGAGCGCACGCCTAAGGGCGGCCGAAACGCGCGAGCGCAGAGAGCGTGCGCACGCGCAGAGCTCCCGCCGGCCGGCGCCAGAAGCGCGGGAGAAGCGACGAAAGCCACTGAGAAGAGCCGCACGTCGGTGAGTGCTCCCCCCTCCCCTTTCTCCCGGAGTGCCTTGCGCGCGGCCGGTGGGCGGGGGGGGGAGGGGAGGGGAGGCGGCGGTGGCAGCCATGTTGTTGTGAGTCTCTGTGTCTCACCCTCGGTACTTCGGTGGTTCGGAGGAGGAGGGGGGAGGAGAAGGAGGAGGTGGGGTGGGGGGGAGGGAGGTAGGTGGAGAAAGAAGATATTGCCGCCACCGAAGGCGGAGGAGGGAAGGACGGCCAAGAGCGACGCCGCCGTGTGCCCAACGGTCGGTGTCTCCGGCTGAGGCAGCGCGGCCGCAGCAGCCCCGTAAGTCAGTCCGCGTTTGCTCCCTCTCCCCGTGCTCTGGCGCCACAGAAGCTGGCTTCCCGGGCTTTGTGTGGCCGTCTCGGCGGGAGCAGCCCGCAGGGCGGGAGGGCGGACGGGCCTGGGGAAACCCAGGGCAGCTGAGGCCTGGGGCCCGGGGCCCGCTCGCACAATGCGGGGGGAGGGGTGCCGGAAGGGGGTGTGCGCCCGGCGCGGAGGGGGGTGCTCGGCTCTCCCGCTTCCTTTCCTCCCCCACGCCACTGCCTTGCGGCGCTGGGGGGCCCACCCCACTAGTCCTGGGTTTCTCGGTGCTTGGGGTTAGGGACCGAGCTGTCCGTTCAGCCCATGGTCGTTAAGAGGGGAGAGGCCGGTAGATCCAGAGAAGTGTGCGAGTTGGAAGTGGGCGAAGAGGAAGGAGTGGGTTTATGAAAACAAATATGGGAATTCTTGGGGGCTCGAGTGTGTCCAGGATAAGCTTTCGGCAGACAGGTGTGGATATGAAAGGAGCAGCGACTTGGGTTAGACAGACTCTTAGGTGCTATTATTAAGGAATGTTATGTTCGTTACTGGAACAGGCTTTGACACTCAGATATAGAAATTAAAATGAAAGAAAAGATTAGAGGCTTCAGACATTTCAGCAGTAGTTAGTTTGTGCCAGATTTGCGGATAATTGTTCCAAGTTTTATCCCAAACGCTTGTAAAAGTTAGGCTGCTTCTGAGAACACAGCTAGGGAAAACCCATATTTCTTTACTTAGGTTTTCATTCTAACACATATTTAGACATCATGAGGGTTAATATTACGAGCATATAAGGTGTAATAAGACAGTAATGTCAGTTAAAATCAGGATTTCGGGTATTGTGAGATCTTAAGAAAAGTGGTGATGGTTTTTTTTCGGTAAAGTTTTTTAGAGAAAGCTTTATTAGACAAATGCTTTTAAACGCTTAAGAGAACTGTAATATTTGTAAAGGTATATCAAGAAAACAGTTTTAATAAAGGGAGTTACCTAAGGATTTTAAAAGCTTGTTTACTGCTTAGATTTCGTGTTTAATAGGTGACTCACCATGTGACCTGGAGTATCAGAGGACAATTTAAGGAATTCTGGTTAGAAATCCTATTTAGAATACAATTACAAATATTTTTAATGGGCTTACGTTTCTGTTCTTATTCTTTTAATACTTTTTTTTTAATAGAGGATTTGCTTCATTTGCACAGGCATAGTGAATAGTTGTTAATATTTCCCTTTGCATGAATGTCTTTTAAAGTTCAATTTTTGGTGAACTTTATTTATTTAGAATTGTCTTTTGGTGTCCGGAAGGGCGGTTTTTGTACCCATCAAAGACTTAAACTGATTTAAAAAATTAGTTGTATTTCAGAATCCTGGTTTTTAAGCTTTTTAAGTTCTTTTTTCTTATTTGTACAAGTCTGGCTGTTAATCTTCGAGTTAAATTTGCTATTAACAAACTTGAACATCTTCAAGAAAATTGAAACTGTTTAATTTTTATACGTAGTTTTCTTAATTTGAGTGTAAAGTTCCCTTAGATGTTTTAATATTTAGTAAGGTTTCAGCTTGTGGCTCAGTTGGTTAAGCAGCTGCCTTCGGCTCAGGTCATGATCCCAGCATCCTGGGATCGAGTCCCACATCGGGCTCCTTGCTTGGCAGGGAGCCTGCTTCTCCCTCTGCCTCTGCCTGCCACTCTGTCTGCCTGTGCTTGCTCTCCCTTCACTCTCTATGACAAACAAATAAAATTAAAAAAAAATCTTAAAAAAAATCTTAAAAAAAAATAAAAAAAAATAATTAAAAAAAAGTATAAATTACTGCCATGTTTAAATTGGTCTTACAAGGTTGTCCACTTTAATAGACCAACTTTTCTTTGGCACTACACACATATAAGCCAAACTATGCAGTCTCAACAAAGATAATACTAGGATTTTGTGTCCCTTAAACCTTCCATACTTGTTTATAAGTCCTCCTGGTGTTGAAATAATAATTTGTCTTCCTGTGTATGTACTTAGCAGAAGCAACTATGATCAGGGATTTGGGCCAGGTGTGACATCAAAGCCAATCTGGTCAGTGACCAGATAGTCTTGCTTTTTATGGATATTCATAAGATTTTCATAATTTCAAGTGGATGTTGGTTCCTGTCTCCTGGACTCAGGTTCTTTCAGTTTGTTGGATTTCTAACAGAGCAAAATATTCTGTTTTTTTTTTTTTTTTCATGTTCTTAAGATTTAGGATTATTTTAAATACCTGAATTTAAATACCTGGCTTGAATTCATAGTTTGTGGCTGTTCTACTGGTAGGTGTATGATTAATATAAAAATTGCACTAATAACTAATACATTGGTTTGTGATGTATTAGGTAGATTTCTTGCTGTTTTTGAGAAGGTATTTAAAATAGTCCGGCTTGGCCCTCTTGTCCGGCTTTTTTCACTCTGGCCTGATGAATTTGTAAGAAGGAACTGGTAAGACTATGGCTTAACCTCTTTCCTCTCTTTCTCTTTGGAAGTCTGCCCCCTGCAGAAAGTGCTTTGTTCTGCTTCTAGAGGCCAGCCACCATGATAGACTGCCCCTTTTTGGAGGACCATCAGTTGTCCAGTGCTATCTGTAACCAGTTTAGTATAATTAAGGGGCGTGATGGTAGGAACCCCTCTGGCCTAGGTCTAAATTAGTCATTCGATTGTAGCTTGGTCAGTAAAAGGAGAAACTTAAATTGCTTGCTATCAGTCTAGTTCTGTGTCTCTCACTTCTGAATTATGTGGTGGAAAAGTTTCCCTTCAGACCTCATTATTTAGGAGCTAATATTTTTTTAAGATTTTTTTTTTTATTTATTTGAGAGGGAGACAGAACATGAGCAGAGGGAAGAAGACAGAGGGAGAAGCAGACTCTACACTGAGCAGGGAGCTGGATGCCAGACTTGATCCTAGGACCCTAAGATCATGACCTGAGCTAAGGCAGATGCTTAAGACCAACCCACTGAGCCGCCCAGGTGCCCTAGAAGCTAATATTTTAATAATGATATTTATATTTAGGAATATAGATAGACCTTTTTCACTTAAAATGTATTGTTTCTGTAGTGGGAAAGGGAATTTTTACAGATTACTTTTGAAGCCTTCCAATGAAACAGTATAGAAGTAGTACATAGGTAGGTTCATGGTAAATGCTTTTTTATTCTTAGAGTTTCAGGTAGCGGTATGTTACCAGACAAAAAGTTAGTGTATTTTTTTCCTTAGTGACTTTTTTGTCCAACTCAGCTTCTTTATAAATGAAAGCTAAAACTTGACTAATTAAACAGTGTCACCTACTAGAGAGTCATTTTATTTATTTGTCAGAGAGAGTGAGCAAGCACAAGCAGGGGAAGTGGCAGACAGAAGAGTAGCAGACTCCCCATTGAGAAAGGAGCCTGATGCTGGACTCAGTCTCAGGACTTTGGGATGACAACCTGAGCTGAAGGCAAATGCTGAACTGACTGAGCCACTCATGCATCCCAAGTCATTTAATTCTTAATGAAATGGTGGACATTTTTGTCTTCCCTTGACATTTTAGGGGGGGGAGATTTTATTGATTGATTGATTTGACAGAGGGATAGAGAGAGCTCAAGAAGGCAGAGGGAGAGGGAGATGCAGGCTCCCCAACGAGCAGGGAGCCCAATGCGGGACTGGATCCCAGCCAAAGGCAGCAAAGGCAGATGCTTAACTGACTGAGCCACCCAGATGCCCTTGTTGACCTTTTTTTAAAAAAATTTTCATTTATTATTTTGATAGAGAGAGATCACAAGTAGGCAGAAAGGCAGGCAGAGAGAGAAGGGGAAGCAGGCTCCCCACCGAGTAGAGAGCCAGGGACATAGGGTCTCAGGTCCTGTGTCCCAGGACCCTGAGACCATGACCCGAGCTGAAGGCAGAGGCTTCAACCCACTGAGCCACCCAGGCGCCCCATGTTGACCTTTTTCTTTTTCTTTTCCTTTTTTTTTTTTTTTTTAAGATTTTATTTATTTATTTGTCAGACATAGATCACAAGTAGGCAGAGAGGCAGGCTGAGGAAGAGGAGTAAACAGGCTCCCTGCTGAGCAGAGAGCCCGATGCCCAGCTTGATCCCAGAACCCTGAGATCATGACCTGAGCCGAAGGCAGAGGCTTAACCCACAGAGCCACCCAGGCACCCCCAGACTTTGTTTAGATATCGGTGGTACCAGGTCCTTGTTATTGAGTGTAAAATTTAAAAAAAAAAAAAAAAAAAAAAAGACTTGGAGAAATGAACTTAGTCAAGGGATAGGTGAAATGGCTTCACCGAGAGGGATTAGTGTGGGTAATGACCCTGATAGGGGAGAATGGCAGAACTTGACGTGGAAGTAGGGAAAATTGAGAAGATATGACTGGACAGGGCGCCTCTTTGGCTTAGTAGGTTAGGCATCTGCCTTCTGCTCTGGTTGTGATCTCGGGACCCTGGGATTAAGCCCCATGTAGGGTACCCTGCCCAGTGGGAGCCTGCTTATCCCTCTGCTTGTGCATTCCCCCTGCTTGTGTGCATGCACGCATTCTCCCCTCCCTCAAAAATTTCAGTTTAGGGGTGCCTGGGTGGCTCCTTTGGTTAAGCATCTCCCTCAGGCTCAGGTCATGATCTTAGGGGTGTGGGATCAGCCCCATGTTGGGCTCCACGCTCAGTGGGGGAGTCTGCTTCTCCCTCTCCCTCTCCGCTTCCCCACCCCTCGTGCTTTCTCAAATAAATAAATAAATAAAATCTGTCTCAAATAAATAAAATCTTCAAAAAGATTTTTATTTAAGGGGCACCTGAGTGGCTCAGTAGGTTAAGCATCTAGTCTTGATCTCAGGGTTGTTGTGAGTTCAGGCCTTGAGTTGGGCTCCATACTGAGCTTGGAGCCTACTTAAAAAAATTTTTTAGACTTAAATGCATATAAGTTTCATTTAAATTCTGCTTAGGAATATTTCTTCAGAGGTCCTTTTTTGGTATATAATTTAGGTAGTCCTCGAAACTTAACAGATTTGGTTTCTCTTTTCAGACATCAAATGTCTGAATTTCTAGGCATTTGTTTTTTTAAGTTGCTTATTGTTAAGGCTTATTTATTTTTTTGTCAGAGATAGAGTGCGCACAAGCAGGGGAAACCAGGCAGAGGGAGAAACAGACTCCCTGCTGAACAGGGAGCTTGATGCAGGACTCAGTCCCAGGACCCTAAGATCAGGACTTGAGCGGAAGGCAGACTCTTAACCAACTGAGCCACACAGGCACTAGGAAAAGTTTTTTAGACCTCCAACATCTTTAAGAAACTGATTAGGTTAAAAAAGAAGGAAAGAAAGAAAGAAACTGGTTAGGTCATCTCGCTTCAAGTTATTGGGGAAAAAGTAATCACCAGTTCAAGACTTGTTCATGAATATTTGAAGGATTTAAGAGTCACAACTCATACTTACGACCTAAAAGATTACTCTTATTTAATTGAAAAGTTTGTACAGCTCATATATTTTTTTCATAGACTACCCATAGTAGGCATCACAGACTGAACATATTCTAAAACTTAACTGTTTTAAGTTTTGGCTTTTCCTAGACAAAAGTTAAGGGAGTTGAAATGTTACATTTTTTTTTCTTTTTCTTAGAAATGACTAGAAATACTGCTCAAAATAACTTCTTTTTCCTTAACATATTTACAGAAGAAAGTTATGATAATACTGGATTAAAGTTAAGCAGTTTTAACTGTAGGACTTACTGTGTGAGAATGAATTCTGGAATGACCATGTGTTCTGCTTGCAATAGAACAAATGGATACCAGGGAGCAGCGTATCTTCAGTGTATTGGACAGGGAACCTTATTTTAAAGAACATTGTGAATTGGTGATTAGGGGAAACACTTTGGAAAATTGTGGTCTAAAGAAAAAAAGTACCGGACTCCAGGGTGACTCAGTCTATCTACTAACTGTATTCCTTTTTTTTTTTTTTTTTTAATTTTTAAAAAAGATTTATTTATTTACTTGTCAGAGGGAGAGCTTGCACACGGGAGCACAGGCAGACAGAGTAGCAGGCATAGGGAGAAGCAGGCTCCCTGTGGAGTAAGGAGCCCGATGTAGGACTCTAGCCCAGGAGGGTGGGATCATGACCCGAGCCGAAGGCAGCCGCTCAACCGCCCGAGCCGCCCAGGCATCCCTCTACTAAGTGTTTTTTTTTTTTTTTTTAAGATTTTATTTATTTATTTGACAGAGAGATCACAAGTAGGCAGAGAGGCAGGCAGAGAGAGAGAGGAGGAAGCAGGCTCCCTGCTGAGCAGACAGCCTGATGCGGGACTCGATCCCAGGACCCTGAGATCATGACCTGAGCCAAAGGCAGCGGCTTAACCCACTGAGCCACCCAGGCGCCCCTCTCTACTAAGTGTTCTTAAGCTCAGGTCTTGAAGTCTGGGACTGAGTCCCTTATCAGGCTCTCTGATCAGTGGGGAGCCTGCTGCTCCCACTGCTTTTGTGTTCTCTCTCTCTCATAAGAAAAATAAAAACATTTAGGAAAAAAAAAATCTTAAAACTGCATTCAAGTCTGCTGCTTAGAATGGTTTTTATTTTTTCTCAGTTGTCTCAGACCATGCACTGAAATGACTCCCTTTAGTTCTGTTACAGCCTTTTCTTTAGGATATTTCTCCTTGGTGCTACATTGGTTCTGATTGATTATGTGTAACAGTTGAAAATTACTAGATAACTATTTGAGCATTTGAGACAAGTCTTCACTTGTTGGGCATTCAACCTAGTACTAAAGTGAATTGAAAATAACACAGGATCACTTACTTGTACTTTATTCTATGATAAAGTCTCTGAACTGTAATACATTTAAATAGTATTAATACAGGACCTTTAAAAACAAAAACAACTTGGTTTTGCTAACTTTAGTGAGCATTACAACACAGAAAAAATGTAAAGATAAAGCCAGTAGTACCTCCTCTCCTATCAGAGTTCAATTCAGTGCTTATTTTGTCATACTCCACACAGATACATAATTGTATTACTCCTTTCTTTTAAACAAAAATGGCTTCATATGATACAACTTAGGTGACTAGGTATTTTTATTTACCTTCGTAGACATTTTACTCTATTTGTACGTGTATCTTAAAACATTCAGTACATAGTTTTTTATTTTGCTAAACCATTTTTCTGTTGAGTTTATGTTTTTCTTTTTCTTTTCTTTTTTTTTTAAAAGATTTTATTTATTTATTTATTTGACAGAGAGAGAGAGAGAGAAGCAGGCCCCCTGCTGAACACAGAGCCCGATGTGGGACTCGATCCCAGGACCCTGAGATCATGACCTGAGCCACCCAGGCGCCCTATTTTTATTTTTCATTTAAATTCAGTTGATTAACATATAGTGTATTACTAGTTTCAGAGGTATCTTGTTCAGTTCTTATTTTCTAACCACTGCAGGCAGTGCTGCAGTAAATGTTCTGTAGTTTATTCTTTTCATGTTGGTGGTGTTTATGTAAAGTTAATTCCTTAGTTAGAAGATTTTATGTTGATTTTTTAAACAAGAAAATAGTCATTCATCATGGTAGATCATTAATACTCTAGAAAGCACTTATATTTTAATTTCATATATTATTTCATTTATTTTTCATGATAATCCTATGAGGGAGGCATATACTCATATGCAAGTGGGGAAACAGGACCAGTGTTCAAGTGTTCTGAGTTCATTCACCTCGTTTAGGACAAAGAAAGACCTATATTCTGATCTTTTGATTGAGAGTCTTCTGTTACACCATGATGAATGATTCAGAATTTTTATTTAGAAAAGCAATAGGGTGTTTGTGGATACATTTCTTAGCTCTATAATGTGTAAGGGTCTCAGTCCTGGCTGTACAGGGAGCATCATCTGGAGAGCCTGGGTGGCTCAGTTGGTTGGACGACTGCCTCCGGCTCGGGGCGTGATCCTGGAGTCCCGGGATCGAGTCCCACATCGGGCTCCCAGCTCCATGGGGAGTCTGCTTCGCTCTCTGACCTTCTCCTCGCTCATGCTCTCTCTCACTGTCTCTCTCTCTCAAATAAATAAATAAAATCTTTAAAAAAAAATAAAATAAAAAACAAAACAGTAAAAATCTGCACCTGTTTCTCTGCCCAGACTAACTCAAATAAGTTTTATGTAAGTGGGAACTGAGTGTGCAGTTTTAAATCTTCTGCCTAGATTCTGATGCACTGAGGGTTTGAGAACCAGTGGCCTTAAAGTTGGGGTGCTTCATGTCAAATCTTAATGTGGTATGTTTTACTGATGGTTAAGCCTTCAGGGCACAAAACTTAAAAAGTTAGCTTCTTTTAGTGGTTAATCTCATTCAGTCATAATTCGTTCACATTGTTGTTAGGAATGAAAACATAGAACTGGATGGAGTATTTTGGCTTTGGGATTGAGATCAGTGATAGTCTTGGGTAGTAGGAGTAATAGAAAATTAAAAACAAAACAGCTCACTATGGGGTGTCTGGGTGGCTCAGTTGGTTGAGTGTCCAGCTCTTGGTTTCAGCTCAGGTTATGATCCTAGGGTCATGATGGAACAGAGCCTCCATGCTCAGCAGGAAGTCTGCTTAAGCTCCTCTCCTCCTGCCCTGCTCACACATGCACTTTCTCAAAGATCTTTTTTATTTTTAAGATTTATTTGAGGCAGAGCGAGGGCAAGTGGAGGGAGGGGTAGAGGGAGAGAGAATTTCAAGTAGCCTCTGCATTGAGCATGGAGCCAAACATGGGACTCAGTCCCAAGGCCCTGAGGTCATAACCTGAGCCAAAATCAAGTCAGGTGCTTAACCAACTGAGGCATCCAGGCATTCCCAAATAAATCTTTGAAAAACAAAATAAAAAGCCTTAAAAACAGTTCATGTTTTTTCTAAACTTTGCCAGTACTTACTCAGCAGAAACAACACTAGGAGATTTACTTTTTTGAAAGCAACTAATATGGGGGTGTCTGGGTGGCTCAGTTGGTTAGGTATCTGTCTTCTGCTCAGGTTGGTGATCTCAGGGTCCTGGAACAGAGCCCTGCATTGGGCTCTCTGCTCAGCAGCGAGTCTGCTTCTGCCTCTCCCTCTGTGATCTCTCTCACTTACACTCTCTCAAATAAATAATCTTTAAAAAAAAAAACAAACTAGAAGTATGAAAGTCAAATACATTGAGGGGTTTAAAAGGTATGATTTAGTTGGTTCCTTTTTTTTTTTAACACTTTGAGGAATATATCGAAAGTGTAGGGTAGGACTAACTGAGATAAGTGGTTGGAAACGAAGTACTAGCTACATAAGTGCAGTGCTTTTAAATCAGGTGATGAGACAATATTTAGATCTACACATATTCTGCTTTTTTATTTTTAAAGATTTTGTTTATTCATTTCACTGAGCCGGGGGTGGGGGTTGTGGAGGGTGGGGGGGTGTACAAGCAGAGGGAGCAGCAGGCAGAGAGAGAGAAGGGGAGAAGCAGGCACCCATGCAGGACTTCATCCTAGGATCTCGGAGCTGAGCTGAGCTGAAGGCAGCCAACAAACTGAGCCACCCAGGGATCCCTAGATTTCTGCTTTTTTAAAACCCAACGTGTCATGAAGGTGTGGCTAGAGATATTAACTATAGTAGGTATTGGGTGTGCATGTAAAGTCCTTTATACTTCCTTAAAAACCCTTAAAAGTTTACGAATAAGACCAGAATTTTTTTTTTCCAGAATATTTTTCTTTTGAGTGATGGCCTAGTTTATGGGAAAGATGTTTTTCTGGTATGTTTCTTTGTAAGTCATATATAGCTTATGTATATTTATTTGACACAGTGAAGGGGGCAACACAAGCAGGAGGAGAAGCAGGCTCCCTGCTGAGCAAGGATTACCCCCCCCCCCCCATTGTGGGGCTCGATCCCAGGACCCAGGGGTTAGGACCCAAGCCCAGGACAGTCACTTCACCAGCTGAGCCACTCAGGTGCCCCATGTATAGGTGTACTTAAAAAATAGTTGATTGAGGGGCACCTGGGTGGCTCAGTGGGTTAAAGCCTCTGCCTTCGACTCTGGTCATGATCCCGGTGTCCTGGGATCAAGCCCCATATCGAGCTCTCTGCTCAGCAAGGAGCCTGGTTCCTCCTCTCTCTCTCTGCCTGCCTCTCTGCCTACTTGTGATCTCTGTCTGTCAAATAAATGAATGACATATTTAAAAACAAACAAAAGAACTTGATTGACTTCTACCATGTATAAGGCCATTGATTTCCAAGCTCACTTGACAATAAGAACTAATGTGTTTTTAAGTGATTTCCAGCATGTATATATTTAAGTATCTTCAAAGAGATAAGTAGTGAGTGGGGCGTATTGAAGGAGTAAGTAACTCCTAAATATACAATAAAAATTATACATTCCTTTTTCCCAGATGTGTTGCTAATAACAGTTGTGTCACAGTTTCTGATCGTTTCCTCTGTACATATACATACGTATGTTTTTATCCTGTTTTTACAAAAGTTGAATGGTAGACGGCTTGTCACCTTGCCTTTTCACTTATGTCCTGGATTTTTTTCCCCCATATATGCCTAAATTTATCTCATGTTTTTAAATGGACTCATAGTTGATAATGTTATCAGTTTCCCTTCTTGTTACACACTATCCTTAGTATTCTTCCTTTGATTCCTCTCCCTCATTTCATGGAACACTGGCGTGACCAGAATAGTTTGCATAATTGTGCTACATGTTTTTTCTATCCTAATTCTGATAATAGAGAAGTTTTAAAGTCTTAACAGGTGGGCACCTGGGTGACTCAGTTGGTTAAGCGTGTGCCTGTGGCTCAGGTCATGATCCCAGGGTCTTTGGTATTGAGTCCTGCATCCAGATAGCTCATGTGGGGATCCTGCTTCTCCTTCACCCTGCTGCTTCCCCTGTTTGTGCACTTGCTTGCTCGCTCTCTGTCAAATGGATAAAAAAAAGTCTTAACAGGTAATAAGATATTAGTACATTGAAAAAACAAATTACATCCCATGGAAGTTAAGAAAAAGATTGTTTGGGAGTAGGTTTGATGGAGAAAGTGGCATTTGAGCCAAACTTTGAGTTTGCAGTATTTGCATATGAACAGATAAATGGTAAAGACCTGTTCAGGGCACTTGAATAGTAAGCTAAAGGAGATTGTGGTGGGGGGCTTTAGAGAGTTGTATAATTAACAGATAAACTGACTTTCAGTTTATGCTTGGTTGATATGGAAAAGAACGTGGAACCCTTCGAGTCTTGACAGTGTAAAATCTGCCATTTTAGTAGTTTTGTCTATTAGGATATGGAAATTGGCCAGGTTACCTTACTTGCAAAGTAATAATACAGTATCTACTTTGCTGGATAGTGGTAAGAATCAGTTATAATGTGTCTAGTACAATCTCTGGCATCACATGGAGTGTTAAATAAATTTTGTTCCCTGGGGGCACCTGGGTGGCTTGGTTGAGCTGCTGACTCTTGATTTTAGCTCATGTCATGATATTAGGGTTTGTGAGGTCAAGCCCCATGTTGGGTTCCACACTTAACAGGGAGTCTGCTTGAGATTCTCTCCCTTTCCCCACGTGTGCATGCTCACTCAAGATTTTTAAATAAAATTAAAGAAAAAAATTGTTCGTTTTGGGCACCTGGGTGGCTCAGTGGGTTAAAGCCTCTGCCTTCGGCTCAGGTCATGATCCCAGGATTGGGATCGAGGCCTGCATGGGGCTCTCTGCTCAGCTGGGAGTCTGCTTCCTCCTCTCTCTCCTCCTCTCTCTGCCTGCTTCTCTGCCTACTTGTGACCTCCGTCTATCAAATAAATAAAATCTTAAAAAAAAAATTGTTCATTTTGGGGGATGGTATTTGCTAAAAATTAGTCCAAAGCTGTTTGTGTTCATTTGGAAATTGGGGGGGTTTCATTGGCCCCTTGTCAAAAAATATGGTTGAGAAAGTAATCAGTGATACTAAGTTTATACAGTAACTTAGACCCTAAGTCAGTAAACCTTGTGGAGAGTAACTACCTTTGTAAGCTGCAGTTTATAAATGTTTTGTTCAAAAAAGGAGGACTGGTTTCAGATTGTACTTATCCCTCAGGGCCCTGCTTGAATACCACCTGCTTCATGGCCTTCCGTTGTGTTGTTATATATAAATTTTATTAAGCTTTATTATGGAACTGTTAAACATAGAAGAAGAAGAATGCATTGCATCTTCAGGTATCTATCACTGATATTCAACCTTATGTGAAATCTAATGTTTTACTTTTTATAGAAGACTGTTTCAAAGCAACTCCCGGACACCAGGCCAGTTTAACCTTAAATTCTCCAGGGCGCTGAGTGGCTCAGTCAGTTAAACTTCTGACTCTTGCTCTCAGGCAGCTTAGGTCTTGATCTCAGGGTTGTGAGTTCAAGCCCCTCATTGGGCTCCACAGTGGGGATGAAGAAAAAGATTATATTATGTTATATATATATATTTGCATAAACTCTCTTACTGATAAGGACTCACTAAAATATACAGCTCATAGGGGCTGGGTGGCTTAGTCTGTTGAGTGGCTGCCTTCTGCTCAGGTCCTGATCCTGGAGTCCTGGGGTTGAGTCCTGCATCGCCCGCTCTGCTCAGTGGGGAGTCTGCTTCTCCCTCTGTCGCTCACTCCCCTCTCATGCTCTCTCTCAAATAAATAAAATCTTTTTTTTTTTAAGATTTTTAAAAAAAATCTTAAATATTTAAAAAATCTTTTTAAAAGATTTTTTTTTTAAGATTTTATTTATTGATTTGACTGAGAGAGATCCCAAGTAGGCAGAGAGGCAAGCAGAGAGGGAGGGGGAAGCAGGCTCCACACTGAGCAGAGGGCCCAATGTGGAGCTTGATCCCAGGATCCTGAAATTATGACCTGAGCTGAAGGCAGAGACTTAACCCACTGAGCCACCCAGGTGCCCCATAAATAAAATCTAAGAAAAAAAAAAAAAAGTAATTCTCTTGTGATTATTATCATTAACAAAATTCATGAATATTGTATATACTCATTCTGTATTTATATTTCCCTGATTTTCTCAAAAGTTTTTTTTTATAGTTGATTTACTAAAATCATGATTCAGACAAGGTTTCCATAATATATTTGCCTTTGAACCTCTTAATCTGAATAATACTCTTTTCTGTCCTCTCCCTTTCCTCTGGATTAGATGATTACTTGTGTTATCTGTTGACTTTGTGCTTTTATATTGCTCATGTTTCTGATAAACAGTATTTAGATCTGGTGACTTTATTAGATTAAGGTTTAGTGGGTTACTTTTTTGAGACAATTTTTCGTAGGTGGTGATGCTGTTTCATATTTTATCATGGGGCATTTATTTGCTTATTTTGCTTTTAAGATGATAGCATATTAAATCACATAAAATGTTAATTTAGAAATACTCCCTTTGGGGGAGCTCATTTCATAATATATCTTTGATATTTCACTTGGATCTTTGACTCCTTAGGATGACTTTGTGTTATCTAACAGTTTTTTCTAGCATATCTTCTTTACTTCATGTTAATTTTACCTGCTTCTCTCAGGTGTTACCTAAAAGTGTCAAAAACCAGGACTGATTGAGGTCAATTTATTTTGGAGATCTTCTCCTAAGCAGTATTTCATATTTCAAAATAAAGGAATTTCCTTAAGCAGTATTTTATTTCTCCAAAAAAAGCAATTGTAAGAACGCCTTGTAAAACAAGAGACTTCATAAGGTCGCAGATACATGGTAATTTTCCTTTGAGAGAATTTTAAGGAAAAAAAAATATTGCTTCATATTTGCATATATGTAAGTTAAATATTTATTCTATTTTGCCTCTTTGAAAATATGTTCTCTGTGAGATTTATCCTCAGAGAGCTAACACAGGCTTGCATGGAAATACTTGATAAATTTGTATTTACTGTCTAAATGCTGATGTTGGAATAATCTAATTTTTGATCTTGCTAGAAGATTTGCGGTAGGTTCTTTGAAGAATTCTGGTTTCTGGAATCTATATTAATACTCAAGTGTGTGTGTGCACATACATGCATGCCAAATTTTATTCAAAATGTAAAACTTGACTTTTTCTTGGTATAGTTGAGTCAGTAATAACTGACTGGGAAGACAAGCCTATATAATTACCCCATTAAGTATGTGGACAAACAGGTAGCAAATATTAAAAAATGTTAGTGTGGGGACGCCTGGGTGGCTCAGTTGGTTGGACGGCTGCCTTCGGCTCGGGTCATGATCCCGGAGTCCCGGGATCGAGTCCCGCATCGGGCTCCCGGCTCCATGGGGAGTCTGCTTCGCTCTCTGATCTTCTCCTCGCTCATGCTCTCTCTCACTGTCTCTCTCTCAAATAAATAAATAAAATCTTTAAAAAAAAAAATGTTAGTGTGGTTCTTGGCTCAACTACTAGACGAGCTAAGTGACTTGTTCAACACCATTAGAAAAGTGTATGATTCAAGGCAAACAAAAGCAAAAATGAACTTACTGAGACTTCAAGATAAAAAAACTTAAACACAGAAAGGAAACAGTCGACAAAACTGAAAGGGACCCTTGGAGAAGATATTTGCAAACGAAAGGTTAGTATCCACAGTCTATAAAGAACTTATCAAATTCAGCACCCAAAAAACAGTTAATGCAGTTAAGAAATGGGCAGAAGACATGAATAGACAGTTTTCCAAAGAAGGCTTCCAGATGACTAACAGCCACATGAAACGGTGCTCAACATCATTCATCATCAGGAAAACACAAATTAAAACCAAGATGAGATGCCACCTCACACCTGTCAAAATGGTTACAGTTAACAACACAAGAAACAAGAGATACTGGCCAGGATGCAGAGAAAGGGGAACCCTCTTGCACTGTTGGTGGGAATGCAAACTTGTGCAGCCACTGTGGAAAACAGTATGGAGGTTCCTCAGAAAGTTAAAAAAAGAACTACCCTGTGATCCAGCAATTGTACCACTAGGTATTTACCCAGAGGATACAAAAATACTGATTCGAAGGGTATGTGCCCCCCAGTGTTCATAGCAACATTATCAACAATAGCCAGACTATGAAAAGAGCCCAGATGTCCATCAACTGATTAATGGATAAAGAAGAGGTATATATATGCAATGGAATATTACTCAGCCATCAGAAAGAATGAAATCTTGCCATTTGCAATGACATGGATGGAGTTAGAGTATATTGATGCTAAGCAGAATAAGTCAGCCAAAGAAAGACAAATACCATATGGTTTCACTCATGTGTGGAAGTTAAGAAAGGAAACAGATGAGCATATGGGAGGGGGAAAAAAGAGAGAGGGAAACAAACCCTAAGAGACTCTTAATGACAGAGAACAAACTTAAGGGTTGGTGGAGGGAGGTGGGTGGGGAATGGGCTAGATGGGTGATAGCTATTAAGGGGGGCACTTGTTACAAGCAGCACTGGTTTTTGTACGTAAGTGATGATCACTGAATTCTATTCCTTGAAACCAATATTGCACTGTATGTTAACTAGAATTCTTTTTTTTTTTTTTTTTAAGATTTTATTTATTTATTTATTTGACAGACAGAGATCACAAGGAGGCAGAGAGGCAGGCGGAGAGAGAGGAGGAGGCAGGCTCCCTGCTGAGCAGAGAGCCCCATGCAGGGCTCGATCCCAGGACCCTGGGATCATGACCTGAGCCGAAGGCAGAGGCTTTAACCCACTGAGCCACCCAGGCGTCTCTGTTAACTAGAATTTAAATAAAAAATTTTCAAAGCCTCAGCATTTAAAGTTAACACTTAATAAAACGTATACACACACACACAAAAGAAAAGTGTTATGATTCAGTTCATGCCTCCAGAAAAAGTAAATTACGAGGTGTTGATGGTGATTAGCAGAAACTTGCAGTGTTGGGGTGCCTGGGTGGCTCCGTTGTTAAGCACCTGCCTTCGGCTCAGGTCATGATCCCAGGGTCCTGAAATTGAGCCCCCGCATTGGGCTCCCTGCTCAGCGGGAAGCCTGCCTCTCCCTCTCCCACTCCCTCTGCTTGTGTTATTTCTTAGCTGTGTATCTCTCTGTTAAATAAATATATTTTTTAATATGTTAAATAAATAAAATATTTTTTAAAAAAAAGAAAGAAAGAAACTTACAATGTAAAATCTTTGAATGTTAATGGTCTACTACAGATACTTAAGCCTGGATAGGTTTACCTTTCTCATGGATAAGAAAAGGTATTACTAAATAATTTTGTTGGTAAATTTGCCAAAGTGGTTTAATATGCCGAAGAAATGGAAATACTCTTAAGGACTTTAGCTCCTGTTTGTTTGCAGTGGATACCATTATTGCTCAATGATTATGTTTATTAAAAACTATCCAGGGGTGCCTGGGTGGCTCAGTCAGTTAAGCGCCTGTCTTTGGCTCAGGTCATGAACACAGGGTCCTAGGATCGAGCCCCGCATCGGGCTCCCTGCTCAGTGGGGAGTCCGCTTCTCCTTCTCCCTCTGACCTTCCCCTCTGCTCATGCCCTCTCTCTCTCTCAAAATAAAATCTTTAAAAAAACAAAACAAAACCAGGAAGGATGATTACTAAGAATATTTTATAAGCCTCTTAAATAACTATTCACATTGGCTTATAGTTAATTAAGTTTTCATGTAATTTTGTGTTTTTTGTAATCGATGTACAAGTAGCCTTCAGGTGTTATAGGACTAATATGGAAAAGTAGTGCCATTGGGAAGTTGTTATCAGACATTTTATGTTGATAAATGTCTTCCTTGTTGCAGAAAGTCTGAAGAAGAGCCTTGTTAACTATCCCATTAGAATGAGCATTGTGTATTAATATATATTAAGGATTTTTAAGCAGTTACTATCCAGATACTTAGTTTTGTGATCTGAATTTGCATTTCGTACCATAAAAAATACTTCTTTTTATTCAAGATATATTGAGCATTTATAGATAGCTAAGACACAGTTCCTAGCCCCTTTGACCCCAGAGCTTAATTTCTACTATCGCCTTAAAGTAGAACTAAATTATAATACTATGAAAATGTGATTAGTTTCCTGTGGTAGTAGAAAGTGCTTTAATACCATTTATTGTAACTCTGAGTGGTTTTCCCCCAACTTATTTTTTATAGTAGGCATGTGGCGAGGAACTGGATCAGATGTCTGAGAAAAATTAGTACTCTTAATCATATAAATGTACTTAATTAGGCATATTCTTGGTTTTTTTTACACAAACTTACTTGAAAGCCTTTTGAATTATGTGTTAGTAAATATAAAAACTCAGAACTTAACTAAGTTGTTGTTTGAGGTGCTTTATCTGTTTTTCTCAGTAATTAGCAATGATGCTGCCTACAAAAAGTTGGCTTTTTTGTTGTTAAATTTTGGAATTTCATGGGACACTGTTGTTATTTTAAGGAAACAAAGAATCAACCTCAAAACTTAACTTTTTAATTCAGATTTACCTAGGATTACACAGTGTCTCGGCCGTAGAAAAGTTTCTGTTATGTATCTTTTGTAGGAACCAGATCCAGTTATTTGTTAAAGAAATAATATTGGGGTAGTTTCATGGCTTAATGTCGCAAACAAACAAACAAAAAAAGTGAAGACAGACTTTACACCCCAAGCAGTACTGTATACCATAACTCTTGGATACATTTTCTTCAGATTAACATAGTCTTTTCAGTATGCGTGTCTGGATGCTAGATACTCTTGTTGCTTGTTAGAAGAAAAAAGTGCTCTTTCATCCTAAGATCTAACCATTCCAGATAAAGTTGTTAAATTCATGTCTAAATTTTTTTTCTCTTACCACCAAATGATACCGAGATTTGTAACTGCATAGGACGTACAAGATTGGCATTTTTCAGGAATTTTGAGAGTCCCACTTAATGGTATATGTCACCCTCCACCCCCTAAACTTTATTCTGTTACTGATACGGAGATTATTGGCCTGAGAGTTTGTGTTTACTTTCTGTCCTGTTGTTTTGCCCACTTTCTCCTACAGTCTTTTCATAATTGAAAAAAATGATAGCACCGTAACCTGCAAATCTGAGTTCGAGTGTTTACAGATTTTGTTTTCTTTTGTATTTTAAAGTCTTTTCCTCATAACCTACTGAGTCACCTCCATTTAAATGTGACCTATAATACCATTCATTAGAAGAAGAAAATATTCCTGGGGATAGTATAAATGAAAAAGCTGGAAGCAAAGCCCTAATGTTTAACTTTTGGCTTGCTCATATTTGAAAGTGGATTATCTGCCTTTGATTTTTTGTGTGTGTGAAGCAGTGAAACCGAATCCACTAGAGCAAAGATCAGCAAACTATAGTCCAGATCCAGCCCACAACCTGTGTTTTTTTGGCTCACTTTCTAGAATTGGTTTTTAGATTTTTAAGTGGTTGGGTGGAAAAAGAGCAACATTTTGTTACACATAAAAAATACACGAAATCCAGATTTCACTATTCATAAATAAAGTTTTATTAGGACACATTCATGCTCATTTATTTTGATATCTGTGGTAGCTTTTGTGCTACTGAGGTGTCCTTGAGAACAGAGATCCTATGACCTGCCAAAGCTAAAATGTTTACCATCTGGCTCTTCACTGAAAGTTTGTTGACCCCTGCCCTGGGGCATGATTCACCACAAAAGAAAGAATGGATCCTTGAGACTACGTACATTTATCTGGAGGTTCTTTAACTTACAACCTCATTTATTTCGACCATAGATTAAAACCTGGAAGTAACCAAAGAAAGGCTTCAGTAAAGCTCTGGTCCTTTACTCTTGAGAAAATTTCTTGTCTTCTACTCTGGTGTTTTCATTTTTCTTTTCTTTTTTTTAAAATATTTTATTTATTTATTTGACAGATCACAAGAGGCAGAGAGGCAGGCAGAGAGAGAGGGGGAAGCAGGCTTTCCTGCGGAGCAGAGAAACTGATGCGGGGCTCGATCCCAGGACCCTAAGATCATGACCTGAGTTGAAGGCAGAGGCTTTAACCCACTGAGCCACCCAGGCGCCCCTGTTTTCATTTTTCTTAATAAAAATCTCCCTCTGGGACCCCTGGCTGCTGAGCCACCCAGTCAGTTGAGCGTCTGTCTGCCTTTGACTCTGGTCATGATCCCAGAGTCCTGGGA
Organism: Neogale vison; assembly: GCF_020171115.1. Classification (NCBI taxonomy): domain Eukaryota; kingdom Metazoa; phylum Chordata; class Mammalia; order Carnivora; family Mustelidae; genus Neogale; species Neogale vison. The sequence goes on from NC_058098.1 coordinate 129,010,563, forward strand.
TCAGGTCCTGTGTTGGGCTCCTTGCTCATCAGGGACCTTGCTTCTCCCTCTGCCTGCCGTTCTCCCTGGCAGGGTTTTCTTTCTCTTTCACTTTAATAAATAAATAAAATCTTAAAAAAAGATTCCTCTTCTTTCTCTCATGGACTTGTAGAAAGGTAATACAATACAGATAAATAGATGAAAAAAATGGTGTACTCTGATCACTTAAGGACTGTATGAATTTTGGGTTATTTACTTTCAGTCTTTTTTGTGTTTTCAAATACTTACTTGGAAGAGCACACCAGTGAGTGTGAGTGGGAGGAAGTGCAGAGGGAGAGGGAGAAGCAGACTCCCCTCTGAGCTCGGATCCCAGCTCGAAGGACTCCATCCCAGGACCTCCAGATCATGACCTGAGCCAAAATCAGATGCTTCATCGACTGAGCAACCCAGCCTCCTCTCCTTTCAGTCTTTCTTAACGTTACCATCTAAGCATTTTCTTAATTTCAAATTCAAATATTTTTAGTAGTTACATGATACTCCATTTTATAAATGTGTTATGTGGCGGTTATGTGGTTTATAATTTCAGAATTTCTGTAATCTACAAGCACCACTACTGCAAGCATGCTTGTAATAAAGCTTTATATATATTTATATATTTGTCTTTACAAGTTGTTTCCTTTTGGAGACTTCTCAGTTTCCAGCATCTCTGGTTGCCCCAAAGTCTGTCCTTTGGTTCTTCAAGCCTTTAAGACTGGATTCTTTATAGGAGTTTTGGCACCCTACCTCCAAACCCAGGCCTGTCCTCAGGCAAAAAAAAAAAAAGGCCAGGGGCACCTGGCTGGCTCAGTTGGTTAAGCAGCTGCCTTCGGCTCAGGTCATGGTCCCAGAGTCCTGGAATTGTGTCCCACATTGGGCTCCCAGCTCCATGGGGAGTCTGCTTCACCCTCTGACCCCCCCCCCCGTGCTCTCTCTCACTTTGTCTCTCTCTCTCTCTCTCAAAATAAATAAATAAAAATCTTAAAAAAAAAAAAAGGCCATTAAAAAACTCACTCTGTGGGGCGCCTGGGTGGCTCAGTGGGTTAAAGCCTCTGCCTTCGGCTCAGGTCATGATCCCAGGGTCCTGGGATCGAGCCCCTTAACGGGTTCTCTGCTTGGCAGGGAGCCTGCTTCCTCCTCTCTCTCTCTCTCTCTCTCTCTCTCTGCCTGCCTCTCTGCCTACTTGTGATCTGTCAAATAAATAAATAAAATCTTTAAAAAAAAAAAAACCTCACTCTATGCCAGTCCTTTCTTTTAAGTGTAGATTCTCTTCCAGTTTGTTTTTTTGTTGTTTTCTATTACCTTCAGGTTTCTGTTTGTCCAGAGTATATAGGTATCTGCAGAGGATTTAGGTTAAAGTAGCTACACCTCCAATTACCAGGAAACCTGTGCGATTCATTTTAATTCTTTTTAAAGAACAGTGACCATATTTTAACTTTTTTTTTTTCTATAAAATCTAACACATTGAAGATGTCCAGTAAAAGCTTACTGAGTAAATGAAAGGGTGAATAAAATACTCATTTTCTGAAAACCATTAACGAATCCAGCTTTTCTAACAAAATAGCTTCTGTGCCATCCATATAACTTTTTTGATATAGTATCTGTTTAGATCTTTTGCCCATTTTTAAATTGGGTTATTATTTTTAAAGATTTAATTTATTTATTTGGCAGATCACAATTAGGCAGAGAGGGAGGCAGTTGGGGAGGGAAGCAGGCTCCCCGTTGAGCAGAGAGCCCGTTGTGGGGCTCCATCACAGGACCCTGAGATCATGACCTGAGCTGAAGGCGAAGGCTTAACCCCCTGAGCCACCCAGGCGCCCTGGGTTATTATTTTTTGAGATTTTTTTTTTTTTTTTTTTTTTTTTAGTTTTTTAGGGTTTTTTTTTAAATTTTAATTTTTTAAAAAGATTTTATTTATTTATTTGACAGAGAGAACTCACAAGTAGATGGAGAGGCAGGCAGAGAGAGAGGAGGAAGCAGGCTCCCTGCTGAGCAGAGAGCCCGATGTGGGGCTCGATCCCAGGACCTTGGGATCATGACCTGAGCCGAAAGCAGAGGCTTTAACCCACTGAGCCACCCAGGTGCCCCTCTATTAGTTAATCTTTACATTAAGATGTAAGGTATGTCTTGAGGTTCATTTTTTGCATATGGATATATCATTGTTCAAGTATCGTTTGATGAAAAGATTGAAGAGCTTATTTATTTATTTTAAAGATTTTATTTATTTATTTGACAGAGAGATCACAGTAGACAGAGAGGCAGGCAGAGAGAGAGGAAGGGAAGCAGGCTCCCCGCTGAGCAGAGAACCCGATGTGGGACTCGATCCCAGGACCCTGAGATCATGACCCGAGCTGAAGGCAGCGGCTTAACCCACTGAGCCACCCAGGCGCCCCTGAAGAGCTTTTTTAATAGTTGTCTTAAAAAAGATTTTTATTTTTATTTATTTATTTCACAGACAAAGAGATCATAAGTAGGCAGAGAGAGAGAGGGGGAAGCAGGTTCCCCTCCAAGCAGAGAGCCTGATACGATGCTCGATCCCAGGACCCTGAAATCATGACCGAAGGCAGAGGCTTAACCCACTGAGCCACCCAGGCACCCCAATAGCTAACTTTTTAAAAAAAGATCTTATTTTTATGTAAGGTCTACACCTAACGTGGGACTTGAGCTTACAACCCCACGATCAAGAGTTGCATGTTCTATGGACTGAGCAGTCAGGCACTTTAATAGCTCAGTTATGAACGCTTATGTACCCAGCACCAATTTAAGTGTTCTTTGTTACCTTTTTCAGCTTTACAGTAAGCCATGTGGCAGGTGCTACTGTTACCCTCCCATGAAGAAACTGGGAAAAAAGTTTAGGTTACTTGTCCAGAGTTGTACAGCTAGTAAGCTGTGAGAACTATAATTTGAATCCAGTTCTGTCCCCTTGTAAGCTTAGGAGTTTGACCTTTATAAGTCAAGGATTAAAAGATATGAGTTACATGAACAAAGTATAATTCAGAAAGATAAGTGATTACACTTTGGAGATTAGATTATATGATGGGAAGATGGGAGAGGATCACAATATTTTAGGTGAGAGATGGTGGAGGTCTAAACAGTCAGACAGCTGGTGGGGCACCTGGATGGCACAGTTGGTTAAGCGTCCAACTCTTGATTTTGACTCAGGTCATGATTTCCGGGTGGTGAGATCAAGCCTTGTGCTGGAGCTGAACCCAGGGCAGGGAACTTGCTTCAGATTCTCTCTCTCTGCCTTTCCCTCTGCTCCACCCCGCCCCCACCAAAAAAAAAAAAACTTAAAAAAAAAAAAAATCTCACAATAATAACCAGACAGATGGAAAATAGTTAGATATAAGTGAGGTTGATATTAGTGATAGGATATTGGTGTAAGAAAGGAAAGAATTAAGTTATAAGTGGGGAAGAAAGAAGAGTAAAGTTGAAATTTTGCCCAGGGAATGGGAGGAAGGAGATAATTGGAAATTTTTATGAGGAGAGAGATTTTTGTTCATAAATAGAAATGTTAGAACCAGGGTCCTAAGCATATATATAACAGTGAGAGTGGATTAGATTGCACAGGATAAAGGGTCGAGAGGAGACTACCATGGATAGAGTACTAGGAAACGCTAACATTTAAAATGAGTTGAAGAGACAAATGGAAGTCTGGGAAGAAGCCTGAGAAAAAGCAGCTGGGGGTGGGGGGTGGTGTGAGTAGAAGAATTTTAAGAGACAAAGTGGGAACAAAGAACTCCTCCCTTACAGGAAGGACGGAGTGCTTTGTAATGTTGCATGCTATGGATTTTTAAAAAGAGAGAGACTGATTGGGGGAAATAATAGGATTATATTGTAAGACCCAAAAGCTCAGAAAGCTAAGTGTTGAGTGATTTTTCCGCCACAGTGCTTAACGGTAGGAGGTAAGGGCCTCTGACTCTAGAACACATTGTCATGTGAATGATAAACTAAACAATTGGAAAAGGAAAGACAAAATACACTTTCGTTTTAGTGTAAGGAGAAAGGAAAGGAGCTCCTCTTAAGGAAATTTCAATACGTTCAGTGAAATTTTTTTTTTTATCATTGGTATCAGATCTACAAATAATGAAGTGCTGGAAGTTTAGAAAAATGTTAACTGAAGTTAAAAAGTAATTTTGTAATTGGAACTATAACAAAAATAGACTATTTTAGTATTTGAGCTTGCTTCTTTTCTTCTTTACTTTCCGTCTATTTTGTTGAACTAGTAGGGGTTTCTCTTGATACACAGACTAGCCCAAGAACTTTTGACTCCAGGGTTTTAATTTTAACTTTAATATAGATTGCTGTTATGTGCTCTCTTTAGGAAAATCTGTCTTCATAGAGAAATCAGTTTTTGCCTGTCTCCGCTCATGCTAATAGCAGTAATAGCAGCAATGTAATATAAAAATATTTGATGCAGTCTATTTAGATTTTTTTTTTTACTAATTTTTGTTTTTGTTATTCAACAGGTTTGATCTGTGGATGAAATGAATCATGATTTTCAAGCTCTTGCATTAGAATCTCGGGGAATGGGAGAGGTAAATATTTATTAATACTGAGAATGTGTACCTCACGTTGATTATTTGAGCCATTGAGACTTATTCTTGAAAACCATAAGTATTCTTGAAAATAGTGGTTATGTCTTCCACATGTGGGTTTTTTAAAATCTTGGATTATACAGCTTTATAGTTGTGGTGATTTCAGTTTTTGCTTTTTAACCCCTAGTGGTAATTTTTAGTGAGATTGTGTCTAGTTGATTTGATTGACTTGGTTTAGATCATGTTTTATATTTTGGTAATGAACAATAATTACTTTGCTCTGAAAAGAGCCTTTCTTGATCCTTGTCCTGCTGTTGTATATATGTATGCTGTTTGCTTTTGCCACACTTAATCGTTCACTATTCTCTCTTCCAAAAAAAAAAAAACTCTCCTTGTTCAGTGTTTGCTTAATAAACTTCTAATCCTCTACAAGACTGTACTGAGAAATGAGTCTTATCTATTGTCCCATTGCTATCTGTAGTAGAATTACTTCCTCTTCTGACTTCTCATAGATCTTTGTACATATTTTTATTATATTACTTTGTTACAGTTTTTATATTAGTCTCATATAGATTGTTAGCTTTGAATGACTGACACATAGTGAGCATTCTGAATTTTTTAACAGATTTTATCAGTCCTGTTAATATATGATTTTCATTGGGTACCATTCCATTTAACTGCACCATTACATAATTTAAGGCATAAAAAATGCTTAGTTTTCCATAAACCTAAAGAATTAGAAAACTTTAATTGCTTATAAAAACCCTTGTGGTCACATCTTTATTTTGTCGTGTTCTATAGTACTAACATAGTTGGACTTTGCTAATAGAACATAACCGTGAACAGACATAAGATGTGTAATAACTGCTTGCTCCTGGAGATTATTTTACTTTGGTAGATTAGAGACCTTCCTGAGACTCACTCCATCCAATGCTGTGCTCTTCAGATGCAGAAAAAGAGTCCAGTCACTCCTCTGGGCCACAAGAGGGCACCCTGCAGCTAGCTAACCCTTCCCTTCTCCAGAACAGCGTTTTCCAAAGAGTTTGTCATTTTCAGAGGACTGATTTAAGGGTGAGTTAAGGTGCTTAAGCATAAGTATTGCCAAAGTAAACTTGTTAGTCTAGTGCATAAGGTAAAATTATGGTCCCTAAGAAAGATTTGAAAGAGGGAATAATTTTTTAGTCAAACAACAACAAACTAGAGCTTCACTGCAGTACAGTGGCTACTTAGGCTTTATTTACGCTATGGGCGAATAAAAAGAAGCAGTTGAAAAGGGCTTTTTGTTTCCTTCCCTGCTACTTGTTTTCTTAGGTTATTCTGCTTTCTAAAGACCAGTCTTAAAAGCAGGTTTGAGCGGTGTTTCAGCCAAGTCTGTGACAAACTTGAACTTGATTTTTCTTTTTTAAGATTTTATTTATTTGACAGACAGAGATCACGGGCAGAGAGGCAGGCAGGGGGTGGGGCAGGCTCCCCGCTGAGCAGAAAGCCCTATGCGGGGGCTCTGTCCTAGGACTCTGGGATCATGACCTGAGCCAAAGGCAGAGGCTTTAACCCACTGAGCCACCCAGGCACCCCTCGAACTTGAAAGAGCAAGTGAAGTCACACCATTAACTTAATTCTCTTAGACCGACCCTCCCCTCCAAGCACTTTACTTCCTACATCTACATTGTATGTATATTTACCGATTGGCTTATTTCCCCCCCTCCCTTTCCAAATAGTTGATAAAGGTAAAGACATCTTTGCAGGTAAAAAAAAAAAAGTTATCAGAAACAGTTGGAAGAGTTTGGTTGGTTATTTGGGGGTGGAGGAAGTATACTTGAGGTTTTTGGGGAAAAGAAGCTGGGTTGGAATAGTATGTTAATCTAAACTTAAAGCTAGGCTTTCTTAATGGAAATTTCAGATATGCCGAGTAAAAATGGCTAGGATAAAAGTGGCTAGGGTTAAGACTGCCTGCTTTTTTGGGCAGATAGCAGTACATCAGTACTTCTGTGAACTTCATTCAGTAGAAATGTATTTTTAAATAAGCTGTTATCACTAATTATTTTTTCTTAACAGTTTACCAGCTAATTCTGTTACCTCTAAGAGATAGCTAAGAAACCTCAGGTTTCTGTCTCTGGGTTCTCTCTCCCACAAGCCTTTCTATCTTTCCTCATCTCACAGGCAGCAGGGAACCTTCTGGGATTTCCTTCTTTGCCTGTCTCTCTCTCACCAGTCTTCTCCTCCTTTCCTGACAGGTGAGGTTTTTTTGTGTTTTGTTTTATCCCAGAATTCATTCATTTTAATAAATTAAAAAAGAGCCCTGAGTTTCTGGCTCTTCAGTTTTCTAAAATTGCTTGTTTATTTTTTTAATGTGACATCTTTTTTTAAAGCATTGCCCTATTCTTGACTTTTTCTTCAAAAATAAAGTTTTCTTTATTATATCTTAAATTGTTTAGATCTTTAATGTAGGAAGCACTGCATTATGTATAGGACTATTTTCAAATGTACTGGGTTTTATAGATTTTGATACCTTTGCTGGCCCATCATCAGAAGGGCAGTCTTTTCTATTTGGTCATCCAGAAATGGGAACAGATCTGTATTCATCCATTCATAAACTCATTCTTTCCATATTTTTCATAGCATGTTCTTGTCAAAAAACACTGATTTGTATTACATCATATTGCTTAAAAAGAGCAAAGGTAATTCATAGGAGGTTGGACTCAGCTTCATTAGTATAGTATATTAAAACTACACTGCAGGGACGCATATCTGTTATTTTATATGCATGCTCTATGTTCCTGTTTATTTTTTTTAAATAGGGGGAAAGAGGCCTCTACCTGAAATTTTTTAGGAAACCCAGAATTTAACTTTAAGTCACTGAGTTAATGTGTTTTATTTGGGGAATATTCATAGCTTAGTATGATAAATAATGCTCCCTCCTTTCTTACACAGTATGTGTGTGTGTATTTATTTATTTATTAAGGTTTTATTTATTTATTTGGCAGAGAGAGAGAGAGAGAAGTCACAAGGAGGCAGAGAGGCAGGCAGGGGGCGGGAAGGAGCAGGCTCCCTGCTGAGCAGAGTGTCCGATGTGGGGCTCCATCCCAGGACCCCAGGACCATTAACTGAGCTGAAGGCAGAGGCTTAACCCACTGAGCTACCCAGGCACCCCAGTACACAGTAATATTTAAAGAAAATTATGTGCCAAGATCCCAGGTGGTGTGGTGAAGTAGAATACTGGATAGGGGAGTAAGGAGACTTCTGTTTTCCCTGATCTACCACTAGTGCTATGACCTCAAGTAAGACGGCTTCTTTGAAGACAGTAGTAAGAATTACCTTTTGTATGAATTATATGTATCTCAAATGTTACAGCTCTGACCTGAGCTCTTAGGGGTGACTGGAATGGAAACCAGCTACTTGAAGACTGATCATAGTTTTGTCTACATAAATCTTTATCTTAACAATTTTACCTTAAACTTTATCCAGTATAATGAATACCCACATTATATAGGCTGAATAGCTTGCTAATACCATTAAAGTTTATTATATCTAGTGGTATTCTACTGAGAATTTTCAGAAATGCTGATGATTTAGACTGATTGAAAAGAGCCATCTTCTGTGGTAGTTACGTGTAAAGAGAATGAGCTGTGTAATTATGCAGATTGATGGATTCACATCCTGATGCTGCCACTTACTAGCCACATGTATAACGTCGGTTCTGTTTCCTCATGCAGAATGGGACTGTATTAGGCATCTGTTGTTTATTTCATGATCCACCTACAATACTCAGATGGACTTGAAAATATAATGAATAATGACAGTTCTTAAATCAGCCAATTAAATGTTGCTGGTTAGTATGTAACTTACATTTTACAGTATTAGAAGATTACTAATTTTTAGTAGTATCTGTGTGCTAGATACTGTTCTAAGCAGTTTACATAAGCTATTTCATTCTAGCCTCAAGAAACTCATGACAGTTGCTTTGTTATACTTACAGATGAGGAAACTGAGACTCAGAATGGTTAATTAACTGGCCCAAGATCATGTATAGTAGTGATGGAATGGATGCCTTGACTATTTACAATAATGCTTCCTATTGGAAGTGATGACATCTACTGTTTTCTGTTAAAGCATATTAGGAATGGAGAAGATTTGATGAAGTTGTAAGAATTGAAAAAATGAAAAAGTATTGCTTTCTTTTATTAACCGAAGAGATTAAAGTCTGCAAGAGCACTCTTCTGGGGTTCTAAAGAATTACCTTGTGGTTTTTTGTTGTCTACAGATTTAGTTATTAACATTTGCGCCCCTCTTTTCTGAATTTCCATTTATAAAGAGAGTCATCTTATATCCTGATTTGCCCAGACAGTCCATATTTGTTGTCATGGCATAATTATTATTATTACTGTTTTTTAAGTTTTATTTATTTGACAGCAAGAGAGAGAGAGGGAATACCAGCAGGGGGAATGGGAGAGGGAGAAGCAAACTCCGTGCTGAGCAGGGAGCCTGATGTGGGGCTTGATCCCAGGTGCCCTTGTCGTGGTATAATTATTAATAGCACCCCCTTCCTCAAAAGTGTCCCACTTTGGATTTTTATGAACGCCTTAATTTAAAACACCATATTGCAGACATAAAGCCTTTCAAATTCTTTTGATTCTTAGGATTATGTTAATTTGGTTGGTTATGTGATTTTTTATGTAACAATTTGCATTTAAAAAATCAAGTATACCTCTATAAAATTCTAGAGGAATTTATTACATATTTTGAGGCAGCATGCTAGGTTTTGACTGATTTCTTTGAAGATGGAGAGGGCAAGCCATAAATGCTTCTTGAAAGAAAGAACTAATAAAATGGTGGACAGTTGGGGGATGAATTTGTATGTTCACCCAGTCGTTTCTGACTTGGGAGGACAGAGTTGCAGGTTGACAAATACTGAATTGATTGACCTTGGTTTAAAGCTTCTGTGAATTATGGAACTAATACGAAGTGGTAGTGGATCATGTATTGTACAGATCTTTAAGATCTCTTAGCCCTTGTTTTCTGTAATATTCTTCCCCATTTCTGCGTAGTAAAAGAGTCTCCAGGGGCAAATCTCTATTGCTATTCTAACCAGCATACTGCCTAAATCTTTTTTTTTTTTTTTAACTGTTCTATCCTGAATTATTGCCTTCCCCTATGTTTAGCTCATTTTAATTTTATTCTTGATCACAACTAGTAGTTTCTGAAAGTATTTGGAATCCTGTCTAAACTGTCACAAAAGTTGTTTCTAGAAAGCACAGGCCTCAGTCAGAAGAAGTGTTAATTTTATTAACTACCAAATTGTTTTCCTGTGCATGATAACTTACACATATTTGCAAAATGAAAAGGTATTCTTAGTATAGTGCTTGGCAGAAAGTAGGCATATTGGATAAGTGCTTAACTTTTTTTTTCCTAGTTGTATAATTTTGTATTTTAAAGCAGGGATATATGAACTTCTCTGTTAAAGCACTGCATAGCACTTGATCACAAAGGCTTTGGAATGGTCTCAGAGAGTTTCTATTATTTCTGCTACCTTAGAAGATTAGTTTTAAGTCTTAGAAGACTTCTGTGTCTATGATGACTGCTTTTATTAAGTCAAATTTTATTCTGAATCCTTATTTGTTACTGTTATTTAATATTGAGTCTTTTCATGATGTATGAGATAAGTTTATTTTCTCAGGAACCATAATTTTAAGGATTAAGTTGGGTTTTACTATGAAGGAATGTTCAGTTATTTATATCAAGTATAGTGTTTTAGTATTATATTAATCAGCTTTGCATTTTGTTTGAGTATTTACATGAACCTTTTATAGTGAGATTTAAAACAACAGCAACAAAAAAAAAACCCCAAAGGAAGAGGTTGCAGATTATTGTTTAGAATGTCTGTGCTTTAAATAAAAATCATTTGCAGCCCAGGATGTTCCTAACGTGGAAAAATTATTCTTTTTAAAATAGCAGAAGTTGCTTTCCTTAAGATCAAATCTATTTAGTTTAGCAAAAAATCTGTAGATTAGGAACATGCACAAATTGAACTTTCCCCCCTGCCTTCAAAGCTGCTTCTATAGTACTACCATTTACCTTATTGCCCAAATTTAAAATTTTATCAGTCTCCTCCCCATTTGTAATCAGATTCTATTGACTGCTACTAAATACAGATAACTCTCAAACCATTTTATTTTTCTAGTTCTTTCTGTTACTACCCTATTTCAGTTCTTACCATCTTGGTCCTGTCATAGTTCTGTTAAACTGATTTCCTTGTCTGTAGTCTAGAATATCCATTATTCTTATAGCTTACAACTTGAGTTATTTTCTGAAATGTAATGTCACTCTTAACAACCTCTCAGGATTCCCTTTATTTCAAAGTAATGTGTACTTTCTTAAGCTTGTCTTTAAGTCTCCTCAGGATCTGATCAAGAAAACTGTACTAGCATCATCTTTGACATGCTCTCATCTGTTCATCCATCTCATACCTTGTTGTACACACAGTGCAATTTATTAGGTTGGGCCTTTGTTCATGATATACTTTATCTTCCTCGCCTTCCACTCACACTTTCACCACCCGCCACCCCCGGTTTTATTTCTCAGATCCAGTTCAGGTTTAACTGAGTTGGTTTTATTACATTTAGTATGTTTGTGAGCTCTCTGAAGATAAGGTTACCAAGCCCCTAAGGAGGCAAACACAGGTAATTTAGTGTGATAAGTGTAGTGTAAAAAGTATACGGGTTTAATTATGAGCACTAAAAGACAGGGTACCTAATTAAGGGCTGAGAGGGAGGAGGTCTTAAGAATGCTTATTTAAAATGCCCAATGCATGTCTCAGAAAACCAGTCTCTTGTTTTCAAACAGACATATCCCCCAGTCCATCTTCTCCGAGTGTCAGGGAAGGTTGAGAGGAGAGGCTTGGATAAGTATCATTAGGAATTAGCCAGATGTACATTTTGAATAATCAGTGAATCATTGTATCAGCACAGTTTTAATGTGCTGTGTGTGTCATATATATGGTAGATAGAGCATGGGGCTTTTAGATTATTTCAGAAGTATTTGAGGTTCCTTTCTGTGTGTCTTCCACCATCCATAGGTTCCTGATTTAGAATTGATAGATTGCTAGCATTCCAGACCTAGGAAAAGTCATGAAGTTAACTTCCATTGAATAAGTGAAGTAAAAGTGAAGATGAATTTTCTATCATGGAAGCTGTGGCATAGGAGGTGATCCAAGGGCAGTCCTTGGGAAGTGAAGGAGAGGTTTTTATCTTTTGTATAGATGTTTTTATTTATATTGAGTACAAAATTTAGTAAGTTTTTTGAAAAAATTTACAAAGAAAGTCACACGGTGGTAAAACCATTTCAAATATATAGACAAGTCAGAAGGGGACTTTGACTAGGGTTCAGGTTTTTAAATTATTAGAGCCAGTCCCCAAACATTAAGTTGGGATTATTTTCTTTTTAACAAAACAAAATAGAAAATAGTTCTCTCTGAATTTTCCTTAGTATTGAAAACTAATTTCATATTGGTGGTAAGTTTGCTTTCACAAACCACGTAGAATTAGAATAAATTTGCAATTAGAATGAAACTTAAATTAATATTTTTTCCCTCCCGAATAGCTTTTGCCCACCAAAAAGTTTTGGGAACCTGATGATTCAACAAAAGATGGACAAAAAGGCATATTTCTTGGGGATGATGAGTGGAGAGAGACTGCCTGGGGAACTTCTCGTAAGTTATTGCTGTTATGTGTGAGAATTACGACTTGACTTGAATTTTTTGAAACCCTGCCTATCCCAAGACAGTATTTAGAGCAAATTTGTGATGTCTTTGTTGAAAATTTTGTAAATCATTATAATGTATATTTTTAATATAAATTAACCCTTGTCTAATGGTCTGCTTGATAATTAGAAGCGTTTGTCACAGTAAAATACTACTGGATGATAAACTAACCTTAAATTTTGAGTGTAAGTTACCTGGGTGTTTCTTTATTCGCCCTCTGCCCTCCCCCCCCACCCTTGTGCTTTCTCTTTCGCTTTCAAAAATAAATAAAAATCTTTTTTTTTTTAATTAATTTTTTTTTAAGATTTTTTTTTTTTTTTTTTTTTTAATTTGTCAGAGAGAACAAGCAGGGAGAGCTGCAGCCAGAGAGAAAACAGGCTCCCCACTGAGCAAGGAGCCTGATGTGGGACTCAGTCCCAGGATCCTGAGATCATGACCTGGGCTGAAGGCATACACTTCACTGACTGAGCCACCCAGGCGTCCCAAATACAGTCTTTAAAATAAAATAACGTGTGCTTGAAAACTTGACTGGCAGAAATGTTTTGATTTTTATTTTGAAGGTTGAGTGCTTAATTACTTTATTTACTAGAACCAACTATTTTTTAAAGCATCTGAAGCAAAACATCTTGAGTACAATATGGTAATGAGAGATTATTTCTAAGATGAATGGTTGGGAAGTATTTTTGGTATGTTATATTTGGAGGACAAGCAATAAAACATTTAAGCAACATACTTAAATACTTCTTTTAGTGTCAAGTTTGTATTTTGAATTTCTTGTGCCACTTCCTTTTGTAACTTAACTTTTTTTAGTTGTAGGGATAAAATTTTAAAGATAAATATTAGTCTTTACCCAGAGATATGAGGAAATTAGGAATGAATAAAAAATAAGTTATTTTGTTTATAGAACAGACATTTATTGAATGCCAAATATGTACAGATACGAGTAAGATATTCCTTCTTCTGGAGGAATTGTTCTAAAGAAGAGTCTTTCCATGACTGCAAGAGACTTTATCATATAGTTAGTTTCTCTAGCTGAAGTTACCTTTTCACCCTCATGTTCATCTGTTTTTTTGCTCACTTAAACTCTTTTTTTTTTTTTAAAGATTTTATTTATTTACTTGACAGAGAGAAATCACAAGCAGATGGAGAGGCAGGCAGAGAGAGAGAGAGAGGGAAGCAGGCTCCCTGCTGAGCAGAGAGCCCGATGCCGGACTCGATCCCAGGACCCTGAGATCATGACCTGAGCTGAAGGCAGCGGCCTAACCCACTGAGCCACCCAGGCTCCCTTCACTTTAACTCTTTACCCTTCATATCACTTCCTTTGGAATTCACTCTAACACTGGGAAGGATTAATGCCCCTTCTTTCTGTTTCCATAGTATCCTGGATCATTTTTAATGATGCACTTTTACTCTTTTATGATTGCTTTATATTAAACCCGTGATCTCTTTGAGGGCAGGAACTGTCTTGTTCTTGGATTCCCCATACATAGTACAATGCCCAGCATATAAGAGACTGTAAACCAACATTTGAAGTATATTAATGAATGGGTGAATGATTGAATGAAATATAATAATGACTAATCCCTTGTGGATAAAGGTACTATAATGGAAATGTTTTAATATGCCTTAAAAAAGTAGTAGTCCCTTAAAAACATAGGATTAATGAAATGATGACTGAGTACCACTGATAGTTCAGCCTCTTAAGGACTAGACTTAATATTGAGTATTACATGTGATAACAAATGAACCAGAGTTAGCTTATTGGTGCCTTAAAAAAATTTTTTTTGGGGGCGCCTGGGTGGCTCAGTGGGTTAAGCCGCTGCCTTCGGCTCAGGTCATGATCTCAGGGTCCTGGGATCGAGCCCCGCATCGGGCTCTCTGCTCAGCAGGGAGCCTGCTTCCCTTCCTCTCTCTCTCTGCCTGCCTCTCCATCTACTTGTGATTTCTCTCTGTCAAATAAATAAATAAAATCTTTAAAAAAAAAAATTTTTTTTTTGGTAAATCTATTTGAATGTTGCCTCAAATGTTTTATTATATTTGTATTCCATTTGTTCTCTAATCTTAAACATTGTTTTTTTTCTTCTTGTTATAAAAATGTGTAGAAAAGGGAGGCAAAGTGGGGGGCTTAGGAGGGTAGGGAAGGGAAAAAATGAAACAAGATTGGATTAGGAGGGAGACAAACCATAAGAGACTTTGTTTTTATTTTTGTTTTAAAGATTTTTATTTATTTATTTGAGAGAGAGAGAAATCACAAGTAGGCAGAGAGGCTGGCAGAGAGAGAGGGAGAAGCAGTCTCCCTGCCGAGCAGAAAGCCTGATGCCGGCTGCAATCCCAAGACCCTGGGATCATGACCTGAGCCGAAGGCCAGTGCTTAACCAACTGAGCCACCCAGGTGGCCCTCCATAAGAGACTCTTAATCTCACAGAACAAACTGAGGGTTGGTGGGGGTAGGTAGGAAGAAGGTAATTGGGTTATGGACATTGGGGAAGGTATGTGTTATGGTGAGTGCTAGGAAGTATATAAGCCTGACAATTCATAGACTTGCACCCCTGGGGCTAATAATACATTATATGTTAAATTTTGAAAAAAGCATACAAAATGTGTAGAAAGGTATTCATACCAGAGGAATAGTTTTTTTGTTAAAAATGAAAACCTTTAAACTGGGAGGGACTTTTATTTGTTTGTTTATTTTAAAAGATTTTATTTATTTGAGAGAGCACACAAGCTGGGGGAACTACAGGCAAAGGGAAAGGAGAAGTAGGCTTCCTGTCAAGCAGGGAGCCCAATGAGGTGCTTGATCCCAGGACTCTGGGATCATGACTTGAGCTGAAGACCCGATGCTTAACCAACTGAGCCACCCAGGAGCCCCTAGAAGGGACTTCTAAAAATAATGTTTAGGTGACAGTTTTTACACCAAGAATAGAAAATTATCTGATATTAACTGATTTTTTCCCAAACTTGTTTGTGTTTATAGTCGTACAGCCATGTGTTCTGAATCCATCCAGTATATGTAACTATGAGCTTGAGGTGTGCCCCTGCCAGTTTAGGAGTTACTTTTATTCTTCTAGGTTTCACTTCTAAAGATTTTTGGTTTGAATTATTATAAATCATTAAGAAAGCTTTAACATTTAACAAGATGCTTATTGGCAGCTGAGCCTTCAGGTTAACGTTTCTGTCTCCATTGACCTTTCTGGTTTGACAGTTCTTATATCAGCTTTTTACTTTTTTTTTTTTTTTTTTAAATGACTTGCTTTCTGTGTTGCCAAGAAGTGTGCCCAGGCCAGCGAGTCTCAGCAGTATGAATGAAAGCTTTTTTTCAGGATCATAATAACATTCAAAATAAAACAAGATGCTGATTTTTTACCTTAATATGTTAATTTCTGTAGATATATTTTGATTAATTTAAAAGTACAAATGGATAATTGTGTTCTTCCTTCCAAACAGACCATTCAATGTCCCAGCCTATTATGGTACAGAGAAGATCTGGACAGGGTTTTCATGGAAACAGTGAAGTAAATGCAATACTGTCTCCGCGATCAGAAAGTGGAGGCCTTGGTGTGAGCATGGTAGAATATGTATTAAGTTCTTCTCCTGCTGATAAATTGGATTCTCGATTTAGGAAGGGAACTTTTGTAAGTATTTTGAATTAAGAAATATTTAATAATTATTCAGTGGTTATTTGGTTATCTTTAAGTCCATTTTTTTTTTTTTTGGCTCTTCCCAGAGCTAAAGGAAATCTTGGTGCTGTTGGAGCTCTGGTTTTCTTCTCTTGGCCACTTCTTGAAATACATGAAATAGAGAACCAATGGGAATATAATCTTTTAGCCATGTTACAAATATCAACCATATTAGTTAAGAAACATAATTTGCAAGATTACAGTTGTTTATTCATGGCAGTGCTTGATGTGGAAGTAACTAAACAAAATCATATGCCTTAAGTAGAATTTTAATCTTGTCTGTGGTGTTACTGCTTTTCTAGCACCGCTATAGTTAAGGTTGCCTTAGCCCTTCTGTTATAAATCACTGTTTCGTGCTCAGTTTTTTGGCCTTTGATGAATTAGTTGATGACAACATTAAAATAAGATACAATGCTTTTATTGTTTACATGCACTATAGTGTAGTTTTAGGTCACCTTATGGTGCCTTTTTTTGTGTTCTATTAAATATTCAGAATCAAACAGATTCTTTTTCCTCAGGGCACTAGAGATGCTGAAACAGATGGACCTGAGAAAGGAGATCAAAAAGGCAAGGCTTCTCCATTTGAGGAGGACCAAAACAGAGATCTTAAACAAGGAGATGATGATGATTCTAAAATAAATGGCAGAGGTTTGCCAAATGGAATGGATGCCGATTGCAAAGATTTTAAGTAAGACTTTAACTTTCTCAAGAAGAAAAGCATATCTTCAGGGATGGTACTAGTAGTTGATGTGATTGATTTAGACATTTTCCAATTTTGGTTTATTTTATTTCCCTTTGTATCTTGTATTAATCTAGTAGATTTAATTTTTTTCATAAGGAGTATTAGTTGATTATGCACCATTAAAAAAAAATTCCTCAAAATAGTCTCAAACAGTGCATTTCATTAAAGGAGTAATGTTAGAAGTTGCTGTTACCTTTCTGCTAATATGATAGTCTAAATTTTAACTTTTTCCTCCCTGCTAAAATTTAGTGAATTTTAGGCTTAATCTGTCTTTTCTTGGCAGACTCCTTTGGGGTTGCTCTTGAGCAGCTTTCTGTGGAGTTTCCTCTTCCTTCTATCCCTGTATTGTATCCCCAACCCCCCCCCCCCAATCTAACTCCTAATCTCAGAAATGAGGAAATACTATTTTAGGAGCTGTGACCTTCCTTATTAGTGTTCCATTATTAGAATTTATGGTAATAGTTAATATTCCTGAATTTAGGAGGTAAGGAACATATTAGAGACTTTTTAAAAAGTTAGCTTTGCGCCTAGAATTCTTTAAGTTGTAACGTTTCTGTTGTTTCTTTATGGCAGTTAAATAAGTATTTTCTTCTAGCTTTGATCTCAGATTAGGCAGTATACATTTACCTAGATAATAGGGAGTTGTTTTCTTCATACTGAATTCCTACACTTTACACTTCAGTAGTCAGATGCTTTGGGGCTTATACCTGAAAAATGAGGTGTTTTCATTGAGATCCTGTGAACCATGGAATCTCAGTTAACTGAGTATAAGCATATATGTGGATGGTATGCTTTTACATTTATTGTCTTTAATTATCAAAAGCAGAGTAACAATGCCACTTAAAACAGTGCCATTTGTGTCTGTTGTAAGTGCAAAAAAGCATCCAAAACCAGTAAACCTCTTTGATAAGAAATAAATTTTAATGTTTTTCAATTTGTTTTAGAACCTTATCCTGATTTTACTTTTCTGCAATTACCTAATGTAAGTTTTAGTCAAGGGCATATATTTAAAACTGAGTTGGTTATGAGCCCTTCACAGTATGCATTTATAATTGAAGTGTTAATACACCATTAACTATAGCAAGAAAATAGCACCACTTAGTAGCGCAATGCCTTTTTTCTATTATATCCTCTATTTATTGCTGTATTAGAGTTGTTTGTTTGAAAGGCTATGCTTCTCCATAATACGAACCTTACTACATTTATTAACATTCCAGTTTTACTCCACTAAGTTTGGGATATGCGTTGAAAGTTGTTTGTGAAATATTCTAGATGTAGTATTGTGCTTGATAGGGTAAAAATGTTTTGGGCTAATAGCTGTGGCCATATGGTCACTATGCTAACGTATCACTAATATGTACATTAATTGATACAGCATCAGTATATAATCACTGGAGTGTAGAACTGAAAGGACGTGAAGAACTATAGCAAGCTTTATTTTAAAATTAAAGAAGAACCTTTTAGGTCTTTTTTTCCTTCCCATATATATATTCTGAAAGAAAAACCTTCGAATATTCACATGAAAAATTAGGTATGGTTAAAATGGGAAAGGAATTAGAAATTTCTTCTAAATATTGCAAGGATAGTGGTTGATTTTTAGATAAAATGTAAGTTCACCTAAATACCTGGAAACCAATTCTTAAAATTAAGTAATTTCGTTAAGTAATTACTTTGTAAAATGCTCCTTGCATGTTAGGAAATTTATCACGATGTGAAGCTTCTGAACATGGGGGAAGAGTTACATAAGTGTTAACAACTGTCCCTGAAAGCCAGGTAAAATAGTTACTGTTACTTACTTAATGTACTTAATGTTTGCATATACTGTGAGCTCATGTTCTCAGAACAAACTTACTTCTTGTGAGGGAGAAGATCTTGCCTAAAATATTTCTGCAGAAGAAAATACACTGTAAATGAGGATAGATTATGTCTAGGCATAAAGTAAAAATAAGTTTTAGACCATGAAAGATGTTGATAAAAAGGGAAAAGCCGATGCTCAATAAATTTTTTGAGAAAATTGAAAAGGCTTGTTAGTAGGGGAAATTGCTGTTTTAATATGAAGTATACTTTTTTCTATTGTTGTACATACTTAATTCTTGGTAAATATGTTATAAATTTCTATTTCTGGTGTTTTTTTGTTTTTGTGGGTCTGTTTGTTTGTTTGTTTTGTAAAGATTTTATTAACTTAGTTGATTCAGAACAGGAACACAAGCTGGGGGAGGGGGAGAGGAGAAGCAGGCTCCCCACTGAGCATGGAGCTCAACTCGGGGCCCTATCCCAGGACCCCGGGATCATGACCTGAGCCAAAGGCAGATGTCTAACGACTGAGCCCCCCAGGCGCCCCTCTTCCTGATGATTTAAACTGTAACATTTTTGTGGATAAAGATGGTTTTTGGAAAGTTGTCATAGAGGCTTTTCACACTCCTTTTTTTGCCCTTACTTGAAACAATAAGCACAAGAAGGTTATGTCTTTAGTCTCATTTAAGAAACTAAGGCCTGGAAGATGAAATGATATGCTCAAAATCATATTTAAAGACAGACTGGAGTCAGCCTTTATCTTAGTTCATGTCCTTCTGCATTGTAGCTCATTTTACACTCTAAAGTCATGAAAGCCATCTTTTATGGCCAGTTTTGTTTTTTTCCTGAACCATTATTAAGCAGGATATCATGGCATAATTTTATGCTGGTGGAGAAGACTGGAAGTGTGGTAGGTGGGTTTTGGTTTTGCGTCTTCCCATATTTGTCACTTGATAGTCTGCTATTCAAACTTACCATTCATTTTGTCTGATTTGAAAAAAGTTTCAGGTAGTCTAAGCCTAAATTTTGATATTGGCCAATTTTCTTAAGTGTAAAATTGAGTTACATCTTTATGCTATTCAAATTAGGGAGAGTGATCGTTAGTAGTGTGAACAAAGCAAAACCATGTCTGTTCTTAAAAGGAACTTAAATTAGAAAAAAATGCTGAAGTGGAATACGTTAGTGACCTGGTGTGCCTGATTTGCCCTCTGTATTTTACCACCATTTGGTTTTCATGATTTTCTTACTTTTCCATTCCAACTGTGACTGACTGACTACTTTTACTCAGAAAGCCTTTCTGTTTTCTTTATATAGTCGTACTCCTGGAAGTCGTCAAGCCTCTCCAACTGAAGTAGTTGAGCGCCTGGGCCCCAGTACTAATCCCCCAGAAGGATTGGGGCCTCTTCCTAATCCTACAGCTAATAAACCACTTGTTGAAGAATTTTCAAATCCTGAAACTCAGAATCTGGATGCCATGGAACAAGTTGGTCTGGATTCCTTACAGTTTGACTATCCTGGTAATCAGGTACCCATGGACTCTTCAGGAGCTACTGTAGGCCTTTTTGACTACAATTCCCAGCAGCAGGTAAAGTGTGACCCTCCTTTAAAGAAGCTCCTCTTAACTGTGTGTTGGTGTAGCCTGAAGTGCATTGACCTGAATAACAGGAGTATTCTTAAATACTTGATGTTTTAGAAATAAAATGTTTTTATGGTTGAGAAAGTGATTGAGATCAGTGTTAAAATGCACTGTTCACAGTTTTCTAAATAGAAATGAAATGCTTTGAGACTAATCTTGGTATTAAATATTTTCTCTAATAGCTCTTCCAGAGGACTAATGCGTTAACAGTTCAGCAGTTAACTGCAGCTCAGCAGCAGCAGTACGCGTTAGCTGCAGCGCAGCAGCCGCATATAGGTGAGTCCAACCACTTTGATGAGACTGTTAGAAAGTCTTGTGTTAGTGTTAATTAGAACACTTCATTTTTCTTTTATTGAATGGTGTTACGTTGTGGTGTTTCAAAACATCTCATTGAGATCAAAGAGTAATTAATTACATGGCAAAAATAAAGATTAACTAGGAAAGAACCGTTTCTGATTATTGTATCCTTGATGAAATGAAAATCTTTATAACTTGATGAAAGCTGTCAGCACATAAGTTTTTTTCTCAGTGTGAAGTTGAGTCAGACACTTGAAAGTTCAAATGTAGGTCTGTCTATTATCAATCAGAATGTTTATTTATTTTTTTAAGATTTGTTTATTTATTTGACAGAGACACATCGAGAGAGGGAACACAAGCAGGGGGAATGGGAGAGGGAGAAGCAGGCTTCCCACTGAGAAGGGAGCCCAATGCGGGGCTTGATCCCAGGACCCTGGGATCAGGACCCCAGCCTAAGGCAGACTCCTAACACCTGAGCCACCCAGGTGCCCCCAAAATGTTTATTTTAAAGAATTATATTCCCAGGAAATTTCCTTAAAATGTTTTCTTCATTAACTTATTTGGGTCTTTGACCTTTAGCTTTCAATGTAAATTACTATAATTATGCATTTGTTACTGCTGAAGCATTGGTACATGTTGTCCATGTTGGGGTTTTATGTTTGTGTTTTCACCTTTTTTTTTTTTTTTTTTTTTTTTTTTTGAAATAATTATAGATTCACATGGAGTTGCAAGGAGAGTACAGAGAGGTTCCCCACCAGCTTTCCCTATATGGCTACATCTTACATAATTATAGTATAGTACCAAAACCAGGAATATGACATTGGTAAATGTATATATATATATATATAGTGTTATTTTATCACATGTAGATTTACATAACTGTTTTTATGCCTGATTTTAGCTTATCTTAATTTATTTTCTTATTGGAGGAGGTGTGACTATATTCCACATAATCTATTGAAGCAGACTCGGGGCAGGGTGAGGGGAGGTGATAGAAACTAAGTTGATTCTCTTCCCTTACCTTTGTATTGTTCTATGTCAATCCAAGAAGGTCTCCTAGGTCCCTGTTTTATTTTTGGTTTTAATCAAAGGTGACTACATGTTTCTAGATGGTTTCTTTCTTTTTTATTTTTTCTTTTTCTTTTTAAGATTTTATTAATTTATTTGACAGATAGAGATCACAAGTAGGCAGAGAGGCAGGCATAGAGAGAGGAGGAAGCGGGTTCCCTGGCTGAGCAGAGAGCCCAGTGCAGGGCTCTATCCCAGGACCCTGGGATCATGACCAGAGCTGAAGGCAGAGGCTTTAACCCACTGAGCCACCTAGGCACCCCTTCTGGATGGTTTCTAATAGCAGCATACATTCTTTGCCCCCAGCTTCCTTTATTCCTATACTTAAGTCCTCCTCATTAGAAATGTCGTGATTCGGGACGCCTGGGTGGCTCAGTTGGTTAAGCAGCTGCCTTGAGCTCAGGTCATGATCCCGGCGTCCTGGGATCGAGTCCCGCATCGGGCTCCTTGCGCTGCAGGGAGCCTGCTTCTCCCTCTGCCTCTGCCTGCCACTCTGTCTGCCTGTGCTTGCTCTCTCGCACTCTCTCTCTGATACATAAATAAATAAAATCTAAAAAAAAAAAAAAAAAAAAAAAGGTTGTGATTCAGGCGGCATCTGGGTGGTTCAGTCGCTTAAGCATCTGACTCTTGATTTAGGCTTAGGTCATGCTCTGAAGGTGATGAGATTGAGCCCCTTAGAGGGCTCAGCACTAAGTCAGTTTAGGGTTCTCTCACCCTGCTTGTGCATGCATGTGTGGGTGCTCTCTCTCTCTTTGAAATAAGTAAATAAAATTTAAGAAAAAAGAGTAGTGGGGCACCTGGGTGGCTCAGTGGTTTAAAGCCTCTACCTTCAGCTCAGGTCATGGTCTCAAGGTCCTGGGATCCAGCCCTGCGTTGTGGGGCGCTCTGTTCAGCAGGGAGTCTGCTTCCACCTCTCTGTCTACTTGTGATCTCTATCTCTGTCAAATAAATTTAAAAAATCTTTAAAAAAAAAAAAAAGTAGTGATTCTTGTCTTCTATACAGACTGGTATAACCCTTTTTTATTTCTTGAGGCTTTATGGTATGTTTTAATATGTGACAGGCTAGTATACCCATTGCTCTGCCTTTTTGAAGTTTTACATTTTCTTTTGTTAATTGCCTTCTTATATGCATTTTAGTAATTTGCTTATTTATTTACTTCCAGAGATTGGGTTTAAATTTTAAATTAACTTCTGGAAAATCTACTTCGTTATTACATTAAGTAATAAACCAGGACATGGTGCATCTTTACTTTTGTTAAATCTGCTTTTGTGTTGTTTATCAGTACTTTAAAGTTTTTATCACCTACGTTTGCATATTTCTTGATAAGTATGTTTTTAGGTATTTTGTCTTCTGCTGACCTTGTAAATGGCCTTCTGTCTTTTATTAAATCTTTAAATTGGTATCTATGGAAGCTCTTGGTTATAGCAGATATTAAAGTTTATAAGTATTTTCTAATTGAATCATTCTTGTGTTCATGGAATAAAAAATGCATATAATCTCTTAATGAGCTCTTTTAGTTTGCTCATGTTTTATTTAGGATGTTTGCATCAGTAATGTGTACATGAAATTAATCCTTAAGTTTGCGTATTTTGTATTTTTCTCAGATTCTGGAATATGATCACTGCATGAAAAGAATTTAGAACTATTTCCCCTTTGAATACCTTAGAGTATTTCAAGTAACATTGGACTCCTGTTATCTTTAAGTCTTGGCAGAACTTTGTGACGCCATCTGGGAAACCATGCACATAAATTTGAAAACCTGAATAAAAATGGAACTATTTTTAAGCATACTTTACCAAAATTGACTCCACCTTTTAATCTTTGTTCCATAGTTAAATATATTAATTGTTGACTATCAGTCTTAGTATCCAAGTTTGCCTAGTCATCTCTTGTCTGGCTGAAAGCCCGTTTTAGGACAGCATTGTACAATAGAAATAATAATGTGTGCCACATAGAATTTTAAATTCTTTTGTAGCCACATTTTTAAAAACTAAAAGGAAATAGGTGAAATTAATTTGAATAGACTATTTAACCCATTATATCAAAAAATGTCATTTTAAATGTGACCAGTATATAACTTAGTATTGAGAAATTTAAATTCTTCATATGAAGCTTTCCAAATTAGGTATGGATTTTTCCACTTTAAGCCGATCTCAATAGACTAATCACATTTCAAATACTCTGTAGCTATATGTGGTTTTAATGTAATAGACAGTGTGGCTCTAGAAGATTCTTCTAGAGTGGGGATTGACAAATTTTTTTATAAAGGCGCAGATAGTAAATATTATAATTTTGGAAACTATATGGTTTCAGTCACAACTAATCAACTCTTGTGTTAGAGCACAAAAACAACCTTAAATGACATAGAAATGAGTATAGCCGTATTCCTATAAAATTCTACCGTGGACACTGTAATTTGAATTTTATATAATTTTCATGTGTTGCAAACTATTAATTATTTTCAGCTACTAAAAATGTTAAAATTGTTCTTAGTTTATATAAAAATCGGTAGCATCCTGGACTGGGCCAGAAAGAGATAATAAATATAGTATATTTTTATTTTTTATAAATAGCTATCTACACTGAGAAGGGAGAGAAAGAGAAAAGAAAAGGGATTGTTGAGGTGGTTTGGAAATTTTGTAGTATAGGAAATTGTGAGATAGAAATAAACTGTATAGCCTGCAGAGGGCTGTAGGGGGCAAATAAATAGAGGGTCTACACACACCAGGATTGGAGTTTGAGTCATGCTAACCAGGGTATAGTAAGAGCACCCAGGTCACAAATATAAATAAGACTTGGTTTGGAGACTTCATGATGTGTAGTTGGCAATCTTGATACCACCTGATGCACAGGTGATTATAAGAGAATCTTTCCAGTCGTGTTGCAAACAAAATTCACAGTGCAAACAAGAAAGATGAGCCAGAAATCAGCCAGTTGTGTAACAAACAGTAGAATTTACACCCAAAATGTAGAAGTAAGGGAACCTTAAAGTTTCAGAAAGAACTTTCAAAGTTGATTCATAATCTTAGGAGATAAAGAACTTAAAGCCATCAAAAATCAGCAGTCTTGAAACAACAAAATGGTGTGAAAATCAGCCATTTCAGAGTCTTGTAAGTAAAAAGACGTAGGTGGGCTTCATTATTGAGTAGCTGTCACCTAGGATGAAATGTACTGGAGAAAAAAAAAAAAAAAACAAACTTAGGAAATCTCCAAGAACACTAAACCCAAAATGATCAGAATGATCAGTACTTGGCAGAGACAGAGAAACTAGAAGCTAAGGATTGGAGTCAGTAGTAACTAAAGATGTGCAAAGCATAGCTGACTATAGCTTTTCCTGAAGTCTCGAATAAACGTGGACAAAGACCTTTGAAGAAAACTCAAAACTTTATAGTTTGATGTCCCTTCATCTAAATTAATTTGTAGATTTAATGTATTCTTGGTTGGAATCCCAGTAGGATTTTTTTGGAACTTTAAAATTTGTTTTTGATGTTTGTCTTAGAAAAGTAAAACAAGAAAATTAATGGAAAACTAAAGTGAAATAAGGGGGACCTACTCAACCATATGTCAGAGGTTACTGTTTTCAGTGATTGAAACAGTGTGGTACTGACCTAGGTATATACAAGTAGATAACAGACAAGAACACTTCACAGTAGACACGTGCAAGTGTGTCTGTTTAGTGTGCAGGGTAGATTGTAATTTTTTTTTTAATTTTTTAAAATTTTATTTATTTGACACAGAGAGAGAGGGAAGCAGGCTCCCCACTGAGCAGAGCGCCCGATGCGGGGCTTGATCCCAAGACCCCAAGATCATGACCTGAGCCAAAGGCAGAGGCTTAACCCACTGAGCCACGCAGGCATCCTGGTAGATTTTAATTTTAATTGACATTTTTCAAATTAATAAAAGAATGTATTTGGAAAATAGCTTGGAGATAATTGGGTCCTCTTCCTGATAGCTTTAAAATTTAAATGAGATTGAGCCTCGGTGGCTTAGCTGGTTAAGTATCTGCCTTTGGCTCAGGTCATGATCTCAGGGTCCTGGGATTGAGCCCCACATTGGGCTTCCTGCTCAGTTGGGAGTCTTCTTGTCCCTCTCCCTCTGCCCCTCCACACGCCACTCTCTCTCAAATAAATGAATAAAATCTTTATTTTAAAAAGTTTTTTATTTTAGACTCTAGTTCTTTGTCTATTAGAGAGAGAGAACTTTATCTTAAAATTTTTAAAACATTTTATTTATTTATTAGAAAGAGCCAAAGAGATCACAGAGGGAGAGGGAGAAGCAAACCTGCCTCTGAGCCCAGAGTCCAGTGCAGGGCTCAATCCCAGGACTCCAAGATTATGCCCTGAGCCGAAGCCAGACACTCAACTGACCGAGCCACCCAGCCCCCCCCAAAAAAAAATGTTTTTTAAAGATTTTCATTTATTTATTTGACAGCAAGCCAGAGAGCACAAGCGGGTGGGAAACAGCAGAAGGACCAGGAGAAACAGGCTCTCCTCTGAGCAGGGAGCCCAATGTCGGGCCCCAGCCCAGGACCCCAGGATCATGAACTGAGCAGAATGCAAACGTTTAACCATCTGAGCCACCCAGGTGGCCTAGATTATCTGTTGACATAGAAAGGGATCTGTGGTTAATTGGCAAGTGAAAACATATTAAAGTATCATTATAGTCTACAGTATAAAATGTGTCTGTGTGTGCATTTAAAAATGTAGAAGGATGTATATTTTTATTTGTGTGCATGTATAAACACGCAGATACAAACACATAAATACATAAATAAGTATGTATTTATGTAATACACAAGCATACTTGATGTCTAGTATGTTGTAAATATTTCTTAAATGAATCTTGAGCTTAAAACAAGAAACTTCTTTCAGTGGAAGGTTCAATATGTATCCATTAGGTAGAACCAATTCCTTGTTTTTCAGCTATCTGAAATTTCACATCTAACATAAATGTAGAGAAAGCTATGTTAAAATTATTTCTAGGGGCGCCTGGGTGGCTCAGTGGGTTAAACCCTCTGCTTTCGGCTCAGGTCATGATCCCAGGGTCTTGGGATCGAGCCCCACATCGGGCTCTCTGCTCAGTGGGGAGCCTGCTTCCTCCTCTCTCTCTGCCTGCCTCTCTGCCTACTTGTGATCTCTGTCAAATAAATAAATAAAATATTTTTAAAAAATTATTTCTAAAATTGAAAGATTTGGAAGACTATAAACCAGTGGTCAGTAAAGACTACACGAGGACTTTGGCTTTACATTTTGTATGCTCCAGTAGTGTTTGAGATTTTAAAAGCAGTCTTTTAAAATCATGAAATAGGGCGCCTGGGTGGCTCAGTGGGTTAAGCTGCTGCCTTTGGCTCTGGTCATGATCTCAGGGTCCTGGGATCAGTCCCACATCGGGCTCTCTGCTTAGCAGGGAGCCTGCTTCCCTCTTTCTCTCTCTGCCTGCCTCTCTGCCTACTTGTGATCTCTGTCTGTCAAATAAATAAATAAAATATTTAAAAAATATATAAAAATCATGAAATAGGGGTACCTGGGTGGCTCCGTGGGTTAAGGCCTCTGCTTTTGGCTCAGGTCATGATCCCAGGGTCCTGGGATCGAGCTCCGCATGGGGGCTCTCTGCTCAGCGGGGAGCCTGCTTTCCTTCCTCTCTCTCTGCCTGCCTCTCTGCCTGCTTGTGATCTCTGTCCGTCAGATAAATTTAAAAAATAAATAAAAATCACAAAATATGAAATACAAAAAAATTACATCTTGGCTTTGAGGTTTTGTAGTGGTATGAGATGACTTGAATATCATTGCATCCATTGTTTTCTACTGTGGTAAAGATAATTTATGGTAGAGGAACCAGAAGGAGATCTTGAAACCTTTGCCCTCAGGTGTACTTAAGGATCTAATTCTGAGGAAATGATTTTTTAAATAGTGCAGGGATTTTTATTGGACCCTTTGATTCTTCCTCTGTTAAAAGCAGATTTTTCAAATGGCTTTTTGTGGCTGTGCATGAAATCAGTGCGATGGGCTATGGCCACTATTTCTAGAAATGAAATAGATTTATAGAAATTAATGAAAAGGAAAATTAAGTAAAAAATAGAAAATAGGTTATGGTAGAACTTTATAAGGAAATGTTTTTGAGATTTTTGTGGCATGTATGTGTATATATGGCCACTAGGTCGATGTGAAATATATTTCATACTGTGGGTCACAGTCAAAACATTTAAAAACTGCTGTAATTTTGAATGAAGTTTCTGAATCTTGATTTTAAGGTATAGATTTTAAGATCAGTGTTTCTTTTGAATACTTCAAGTTACTTATGTCCGCATGTTTTTATATTCCTATGCCCCCTTCTTAATCATACTTACTTACTTATTAAAGATTTTATTTATTTATTTGACAGGGAAATCTGAAGCAGGCGCGGGGTGGGGGGGGGCAGCAGGCTCCCTGCTGTGCAGAGAGCCTGATGTGGGGGCTCTGAGGGTTCGATCCCAGGACCCTGATCTGAGCAGAAGGCAGAGGCTTAACCCCCTGAGCCACCCAGGTGCCCCTATTTATTTATTTTTAAAGATGTTCTTTTTGGGACACCTGGGTGGCTCAGTTGGTTAAGTGTCTGCTTTAGGCTCAGGTAGTGATCCCAGGGTCCTGGCATTGAGTCCTATTATCTGGCTCTTTGCTCAGCAGGAAGCCTGCTTCTCCCTCTGCCTGCCACTCCCCCTGCTTGTGCTTGCTGTCACTCTCCCTCTAACAAATAAATAAATAAAATCTTGAAAAAAATAAAAATAGTGTTTTTTTTTTTAAGTAATATCCTCAACGTGGGGCTCCAACTCAGTAACCCCAAGATCAGGAGTCATATGCTTTACCAGCTGAGTCAGGTACCCCATTAATCATATTTTAAAATTGAACCTTTTTGATTACTTTTAACACACCCCTTTTATTTTCTCCTTACCTTCAACTCGTCTCTATTATTTTCCAAAAGACACGCCTCTGGTAGTTAGTACCTTATGGTAAATATTACACACAGTGATTCCTTGATACCAGCAGTTCTCTTGTCTAATAGGTATTGCAAATGAATATTTTAAAATTTTTCCTAGTCTTTACGAAGTTTACATTGGCATACATTAGATGCAGAAGTTGCCTTAAAGTCACTATACTGCTGAAAGCCCTTCATTTTTCTTCTGTTGCTTTTGGGGTAAAGTCCAAACTACTTACCATAACCCAGGAAGATCTTCATGGGTCTTCCTTCTGATTATAACTTGTTTTGTCTTCTCTTGCCCTAGAGCCACGCTTCATCCTACCTACTGCTTCTGAAGCTTAAGTACCCCTTCTCTCTGTGCCCATAGCACTTACTGTATTTTTATACTAATTGCCGATTTGCTTGCTGCTTTTTCTCACTGATGGATTGATTTCTGAGGGCAGATCATATCTGACTTCACTGTTGAATCCCTAGCATATTGTACAGCTTAATAAAGATTTAATGAAAAACTACTGTTGAACAATAGTAGTTCTAGCTCTCAACATTCATTGTGTGCCTGTTGTGCTAGTTCTGTGTAGTCATTTCATATTTAGTATCATTTAAATTCTCACAAAAAATCCTCTTAAGATGCGGTGATACAGCTGTTCATAAATGAGGAATCTGAATCAGGTTGTGTTAGTTACATGCCCAAGCTCATTCAGTTAATCAGAATTTGAACCATTACATACTCTCTCCTCCCCCACTCCAGATGAAGTATAGAAATGATTTTACCAATGAAGAAAATCATGCTTTTCATTTTCACTCATTATTTCTCCCTTTTTATACGCAGCTGGTGTATTCTCAGCAGGCCTTGCTCCAGCTGCATTTGTGCCAAATCCATATATTATCAGTGCTGCTCCTCCAGGGACTGACCCATACACTGCAGCAGGATTGGCTGCCGCAGCAACATTAGCAGGTACCTCACTGTCCAACCTTGTTGCTTATTATGGATTTAGTTTTAATTCTGGTATAAACTTTATTTTTGTCTGTTTGGTCAATTTGAAGTACCTAGGAAATGAAACATTTATCTGAAATGACCTGAAGTTTCCAGAGAGTTAGTTTACTATTTTTCCTATTGTAGTGCTAGGAAAAATCCTAAGCCTGGTAACTCTTTCCTCATGCATAGTTGATTTACATTTTAATTTTGTAGTTTTAGAAATCTTACATTGTCAACCGCAGATCTTCCCTTTTGTGACCAGTGCTATTAACCACAGAGACATTGCAAAGTCAAGTCACTTCTCATAAAATAAACTGGGGCTAGGTGCTATAAATACCCATGTCAGGGAGAGTATGAGGTAAAGGAGCTTCAGCAATCTTGAGAGAATGAGTATTTAGAAAGTAGTTAGTTTATTTAGCTATATTAAAATGTGCAAGCCGACTGAGGGGCAGAATGGAGAATTGGAGTTGGAAAAAAACTAACTGCCAAAACCGAAACTCCACTAAAAATCTAAAATGAAAGCCAAAACTAGACAATGTTATGTGTTAGTGGTATAGCCATAAAGCTGGGGGGCAAATATTTTTAAACCCAAAACTATATTTATTGCAAGAGTTATGTGCTGGTCAGGTACCATCCTGTTGAGCAAAGCAATTTGTTGATTTTCTGTAGGATTATGAGGAGGTTATTTTAGACTAAGTTGGGTATAGAGACAAATTAATGAGTCTAAGGTATGGGTTATTATGTTGGTCACAGGCAGAAACAAGGTAATATCAGCTACAGAGATGTATGTTCACTGGAGTAAGCCTGCCAGTTGAATTTCATAACTCTAGACTACCGTGTGTTGTTTTTTTTTTACTTTGTTCACTGATACAAATTGTCACTGATGAATAAGACCGTTTTAAATACCACTGCTGGTAGTTACTATCATGACCAAAGAACATTTACTCTTTTCTTGAGACTTCAGTACTCTTTATTTATACTCAAGACTTAAAATATTAAGAAGTCAGAAAATAAACGTTAATTTCAAATTTTTGTTTGATAGCTTGCTTAGCAGACTGGAACTCATCTGTCACACTCAGTAGTTTCTGGTATAGATCTGCATGTGGTTCCATAAAGAAGGGATGAACGGTCTTGGTGCTGGTTAACTGGATGTTAGTCTATAAAGTTCTGGTTTATCATACAATCTATGGAATCGAAAGAAACTCCTTTAAGAAATTGTTTTGAGAGTAAGCATTCTAGGCATTCTGGACTTAGGCAAAAGACCAGTGCTACCCAGTAGAAATCTAATGTGAGCCAAATAATGTAATTTAGGTTTTTCTAGTGGCTACGTTATAAAGTAAGTAAAAAAACATAGAATTAATTTCAATATTTGATTTAGCCAAAATATCTAAAATATCATTTTAATTTAAGTTACTAATAGATCTTTTACACATACACACACAAAACCACTCTGGGTGGAGTCCTCAAAATCTTGCATATGTATCATACTTCCAGCACATCTCAGTTTGGGCTATCCAGTTTTTTAATTCTTATGTAGCCACAGATGGCCTCTGGCTTCTGTTTTAGACAGAGAGGTTCTAGGTAGGTGTCTTGACTTTTGTTTTGATAATGTATTCTTCCTTCATAAATCCTGTTAATAGTTCTCATTATAGATTTGTTTAAACTATCTTCAGAAATATATTTTATCTAAATTTTTTTAATGCTTTTTACTTTAGTTGATTCAGTCAATTGTACTGAGGTTTATTTTCCTCCAAAACAAAGTAAAACCAAGAGTTTAACTTTACAAAGTGTTAAAATATTAAAATCATATCTGTGGAATTTTAGGCCCTCTTTATTATATCAGTCAGTAATCATGATATCTTACTCATCAGCTTACTAATGGTGGGCCATGTTGTGTACATGGTCTTTTCCTCTCCTAGAAGCAAATATTACCTTAAAGTAGAATAGAACAATAACAATTAATTCTATTTTTCCTACTTTGCTTTCACATGTCTGTGTCTCTGCTTTGTAGTTCTTTCTTGTCTTTTTTTTTTTTTTTTAAGTTTTTTTAATTTATTCATTTGACAGAATGAGCGATCACAAGTAGGCAGAGAGGCAGGCAGAGAGAGGGGAGGAAGCGAGCTCTCTGCTGAGCAGAGAGCCCGATTTAGGGCTCCATCCCAGGACCCTGAGATCATGACCCGAACCGAAGGCAGAGGCTTAACCCACTGAGCCACCCAGGCGCCCCAGTTCTTTCTTGTCTTGACTCACTAGTCCATTTTCCTAATCATATAAACACTGAAGTTTCATTTGTTTTCATGTGATTTTCAGTTGTTTTAGGAGAATTGTGACTAATTCTGTTTCAGATGTGAAAAATATGTTTAATAAAAACTTAATTTAAAAAAGAATATTTTTAAATGGAAGATTTACACTTCAAGTAGCAGTTGTAGCGAGCTTGGTACCAGAATGTTTCCTATTTTTATGTTGTAGGTTGCAGATAAAAAGATAAAGTGTTTATTGTTTTAATTCTTTTCAGTAGTCAGAAAATGACCTTTTTAATAAAGAGAATTTGAATTGAACATAGTAAACCCTACAATTTTAAGAAATCTAATGTTTCCTAAAAATACTCTGTGTTTTCTAATATCAAACCCATCAGCTGGCATTCAGTAAATGTTGCATAGATTGCTAAGTGTCCTGTGAATTCATTGGCTCTCTTGACTTTAGCTTTATCATCTCCATTAAGGCCATTGCTGTCACTTCTGAATACTTTGTCTTCTAATAGTCATATCTAAATGAGACTGTCCCCCTAATTGAATCAGAAAAAAAATAGAAAGTATGTAGCAGGTGTTAAGTGAGTAGAGAATTACAAGGACATTTGCTCTAAGTCTTAATATACTGTTCCTTTTTATGATCTAATGGTAACTGACTTCATTTAACTATAAAATGTAAGTAACTTTTTTTTTGGGGGGGTGGGGTGGGTTGTGGGGTTTAGGTCCAGCAGTGGTTCCACCTCAGTATTATGGTGTTCCGTGGGGGGTGTATCCAGCCAATTTATTTCAGCAACAAGCTGCAGCTGCGGCAAACAACACAGCAAATCAGCAAGCAGCATCACAAGCTCAGCCTGGACAGCAACAGGTATAGGCCTGCCTTCATTAAATTAATACCTGGAGAATCTTGAAATTCCAGGCGTTCTTTGTTTTCAAGATCTGTGTCTTTTCATCTTCTTCAGTATATAATATAGTACCTAGTATCTAGTTGGTATACAAGTATATTGACTATATTTTTTTCTGGCTGTATTCTATTTCTATGTTTCTGTTATGAAACTGCCTTGAAATTTCTAGCAATTTTTAATTTTCTTTTCATCCCCTCTCCAGGTGTGCTAATTTCCCTATCCAAGTAATTATCACTTTATTTTCTTCTTGGTACTTAAATTACTATTTTGAATTTTACTATATATCTGATCAGGAAAGGATTCCTGCATACTTTATATTTTTAAGCAAGAGGAAAATTTTTTCACTAAACATTAGATTTAACTTCTTAAAATAGAAAATGTTTATTGCACAGGTGTCCCTATCCCCCCCAACCCCCCGCTTTCCTGGAACTATTTTAATAAATGTGGAAACACTATTGATTTCAGAATTCTGGTTGTCAGAGTCTTCATAATTATACCGAAGAAGCAGTTTAATGCCAAGTACAGGGTTTACTTGACAGCTAAATTTTGTCTAAATTTCCTTTATATATTTGAATACTATATTGATGTTGTATTGAAGCTGTCCTTTGGCTCAGTTCTTGTAGATTATACTACAGCGTGATTTAATAAATTCTTTGGGCAAACATGAAAATACGCTACCTGAACAATATACAGACCTATGTGTGAGGCTTACACAGGTGGTGTTAACAGTGAATCCCCCTTGTCCTGAATGGTATCTGTCTTTGTGAAGTTAATATGATCTAAGATTTTGCCATTCCTCCCTCCAAATAAATTTCTTATTTTAATACTATATTGGTAAGTTAAAGAGCACAAATACTAGAAATAATTTTTCCCAAAGGCCTTCTAAAATCTCCATATTACTTAATAGATTGTTCTAGTTGTCAAGAGCCAGTGATTGTGTTTTTGAATTTAAATATTTTATATTTTTTCATGCTAAATCAGCATTTCATTGCACATAATATGTTCAAAGACTATCCAAAGATCCTTTATCATATGTACAGAGTTGCCTGGGATAAATTTATGTATCTGTTATTTGATAATTTCATTTTTAAGGAAATCATTTGTCCTTTGTAGGTTCTCCGAGCTGGAGCAGGTCAGCGCCCTCTTACTCCCAATCAGGGCCAACAAGGGCAGCAGGCAGAATCACTCGCAGCAGCAAATCCAACTTTGGCCTTTGGTCAGGGTCTTGCTACCGGCATGCCAGGTATATAGTTAGTTAATCGTAGAAGTTTGCGTAGGTTTGAAATGTTAAATGTAGACACTCACATTGAAGAGTGAAGAAAATCAAATGTCTTTAGAGTCTTGCTTACATTGTAGTTAGTATTTTAGAGCTCAGATGCCAGTAGTTGAAATCAGTACTATTGTGAGACTTCGCAGGGTTGGCATACATGTACTAGGGTTCTTCTGTTTATGGCATAAGCTATAGCATTCTTCCAGCTCACCACAGCCCAGAATTCTTGAAGCAGTCCTTCAAGAAATAAAATCAGTTTAGAGTTGGCATGTAAGATAAATCTTGTTTCTGTTTGCCATTGCAGCCAAAGAAAGTCATTTTGTTAATACTAAGAAGTTTGCAGCTAAAATTTTCCACTTTGAACATTGTTCCATTGTGTTCAGTTCATTTTATAGTATTTTAAACTATTTTTAAAAATATTTTATTTATTCATTTGAGAGAGAGACAGTGACAGAGAGAGAGAAGGTCAGAGAGAGAAGCAGACTCCCTGTGGAGCTGGGAGCCCGGTGCAGACTGGATCCCAGGACGCCAGGACCATGACCTGAGCTGAAGGCAGCTGCCTAACCAACTGAGCCACCCAGGCGCCCATAAACTGTTGTTACTTAAAACCTGGACAGTGTCTTTGAAAATATGCCTGTGAAAGCCTAATACAAAGAAAGTTACAAAAATTTCTTCCCATTAACAGACTACAACTCTCAGAAAGGGCCAGGAAAATACATGTTTTTGTGAAGTAGATTTTTTTAATACAAAATTATAGATACAAAGTTACTACTTTAGTAATAATGGAAAGAAGGTATTTTTTAATCCGAAACAAGCAGCACTTGTTATGTTTTCAAAGTGAAATTTAAAGCTGCATTTGAATATCAGTAGGTAATAGGTCACTTCCTATTCTACCTTCTCTTCACTCCTGAAGACTCACTTTCTCTTTTAAGTATGCTATTTTTTCAGTCTTAGTATATGAGTAGTTATATAGATTACTTATTAATGAAATGTGAGTTCTGGTTTCCATTTAATCGTAATGTAGTTACATTTTCTATTCATATCACTTAGGAAGTGTGTTTAAAGTATGGGAACATATATGTCGTTAAGGGTTTCTTTTATGTGTTCTGTGCTGCTGAATACTTCTGTATGTTACTTTTAAGGATTTCTCAATTCATAGCATTCATTCTATTTTCTCATTTTATCATCTTGTCTAGCCCTCTGGATAAAGAGAAGATGTTAGTACTGTAGTCCCTGAAGTACAAATAATAGAATGGATGTGGTTCTCATTTTCTTTCTTTCTTTTTTTTTTTTTTTTTACCCCAGCCATGTACTTGCTTCAGGGAAGCTACTTTCCTGGAGCCATTGTGGATTAGAGACCTTTGAGAATGTACTGTGAAGCTGAAGTTGTAGATGAGGAGAGACATGGAAACGAGGCTAAAGGGAACTGAGCTGAGAGTTTATTGAAGACACTGCTAAGACTACTCTGGGCTCCTCTTTCTTTCTTTCTTTTTTTTTTTTTTTTTAAAGATTTTATTTATTTATTTGACAGATCACAAGTAGGCAGAGAGGCAGGCAGGGGGGGGCGGGGAAGCAGGCTCCCCGCTGAGCAGAGATCCTGATGCAGGGCTTCATCCCAGGACCTGAGATCATGACGTGAGCCAAAGGCAGAGGCTTAACCCACCGAGCCACCCAGGCGCCCCTGGGCTCCTCTCTCTACCCCTCATTTAACTTTTAAGCCCTGCTTCCATGATTCCTTTGCAGTAATCCTGATATTAACTCAGTAACAATTGGAAATTGTGACCTCCTTTCCTCCATTCTTAATTTTCTCAGTTCTTTGTTGTATTTGATCATATTGACGATGTCCAACTCTCTACAACTCCTTTGCCATTATACTACCTCCTGTGATATTTTATTCTCCTGACTTTGCTACCTTACTCATGCTTTTTATCAGTCTCACTTTCCTCTGTGTATAATGGAAAGTATCTTCCTTAAAAATGGAAGATAGTCTGGCTTAGTGATTAGACTTTCTGGAATCAGGTCTGCCAAATTGTTGTATCCCTTAGTTGTGTGATCTTGGTCAAGTTACTTTCCTCTTTGAACTGAACTTCCAATATTGGGACAGTAGATACTTTACTTTTTTGTCAGGAAAAGTTTATCTACTTTGACCTTTTCAGCCATCATCCTGACACCAGTATACTAAATGAGTTTATGTCTACATCTTGGATTCTTTGCTGGGCACTTAACACATTTCTGCTTTCGTATAGGACATTACTATGTGTGCGTTTCAGCCACTCCTCAAACTGACAGTGTCAAAAAATGAACTCTCTCCCAGATTTACTTACCTTTCTGTGTACTCTGTTTCACTATTAATTCCACTATCCTCTTTTTTCCCCAGTACCCAAACTAGTTTTATTTTCAACATTAACTAAGTTTAACTTGTCCCAATTTCTGATACGTACAAATGTATATTCATTTAATTAGATATACACACATATAAATACATACAAACATAATTCCTATCCATAGTAATACTTTGGAGTTTTATCTATACAATTAATTTCAAGTCGGGTCAAATATTTCCTCTTTTACAATAAACCTAATCTATTCATGAGACTCTTCATTTGGTATGGGGTAAGGAGTATAATCCTGGATAAAACTGGGATGGTCAGAACTGCCCCTAGCCCATACAGGGTACCTTGGTACAACTTAGAAAATGAGCCACATTGTCTCAGTAGACACAGCCATAGACCACCCATAAACTCAGCCTGGTGAGTGGAGCTTAACAGGATTTCAGCAGTCATGGTCACGATCTCCATGTAGGTGGCTATCCTGGGGGGCTGCTCAGTGGTGGTGCAAGCAGAAAGGAGTGATCAGGCCACCTTTGTACAGCTTTACTCTTGTTCAGAAAGACTGATTTAATTTGTCTGGCTGAGTTTGGTCAGATTGGGGGGGCGTGTCTTTTCTTCAAACCATTAATGTTGATTGAGCTCAAGAGAAAGGTCTCCTTGATGGAAGATCATATTCACACTCAAGTTTGCACATGGTTGTGCTGCATGGAAGTGGACTTTGAAGGTTTAATCTTAAGAAAATAACCCAGTGTTGATTCTTGACTCCTGAAAATTATGCTGTCCATCTGGCTATAGTGTTGAAGTACAAAGTAGAAGGTAGGCCTATTCCACAACTATTAAGATGAATTCACACTTGGAGTGGGAGCTCAGACCACTGCTCTTGAAGCCTCGGCTTGGCCATCTTTACCTAGGAGTAGTGTGGAGGGGTTGAGGGAAGGAGAGAGAAGCTAGCAAGCAATCTCTGCTGCACCCTGGCCCCAGGCCAATGGGCCAGAAAACCAAGGCCATGGACAACCCTATCTGCACACCTCAGTGAGGCAGGTGCACTTGGTTCCACACCTTCAAGGCTGTCCACTATCCTCTGGAACTAGAAACTTTTGGTTTCAGCCGCAGTATCATCTTCAGCTCTTGATTATCTTCTGTGCTTCACATTAAGTAACTTGTCTGTCCTTATTCGTTCTGTCTCCTGTTCATTTCTTTTATCTCTGCTATTCTTGTTCAGCCTTTTCCTTATCCTCCCACTAACTCTGCCTCCAGGCTTTTCTCTTCATCTTTTTATTCTCCTTTCACTTACCATTCAAAAATACAGGTTTATACCATTCTGGTTCTTAACAGTTTTAGTGATCTAGTCCCAGACCGATTGGTAGTTTCCTTCTATAGTCCTGTGCTTTAACACACTAGATCATATTCTGCCCCTCAAAAATACTTGTACTTTTATGCCTCTAGCCCTACTAACTAATGGCTTTTCACTTAAATACCCTTTTATACATTTTAAGCAGAATTGAGATGTAGAGTTTAACATTTTCCTATTTTTAACATAGGTTAATAAACATTTTGTAATTAGCTTTGCTGTCATTCTTTAAAATCCTTTCTATGATATCTTCTTAATCTCTTTACCAGTGCTTTTTCATTAATTACTCTTCCTTTTCCCTTCTGTAGCACATAACTTGCACCTTTCTTTAGTACTGCTGTCTGCCTTGCATTTCATTAGCTATATTTGTGATTTATTTTCTTTAGTCTGCACTTACTACCATGTTTAAAGGTAGAAAATGTCTTAGAGTGGAACAGCTTTTTCTGTTTCTCCCTGAAAGGTAGTTTAGTAGATCAGTGTCATGTCTTAAAATGGCATCTTAGAATTAAGGAAATGGTACATTACCTCCTCTACTATACAGTTTTTGAATGTGGAGACCATGACTGGTTTTTTTGTTTGTTTGTTTTTGTTTTTTAGCTCCTGTGTCTTTTTACACTTGCTCAGTAGTAGAAAGATAAATAGAAATTAGAAGCTTTTGAACTGAATGATCATGAAAATGCTAAAAATTTAAGCTTATGAACTACACCTAAAACAGCATAGAAGTGGGGGCTATAAGAGGCTCAAATGCGTACAGTAGAAAGTAAGTTTCTACATAGGAACTATAAAAGGAAAAGA
Organism: Neogale vison; assembly: GCF_020171115.1. Taxonomy (NCBI): domain Eukaryota; kingdom Metazoa; phylum Chordata; class Mammalia; order Carnivora; family Mustelidae; genus Neogale; species Neogale vison. The sequence goes on from NC_058098.1 coordinate 129,048,914, forward strand.
ATAAACCCAAAGATTTGAAAGAAGGAAACCAAATGATAAAGGTGAGAGCTGATGTGAATGAAATCAATGGCAAATCTACAGTAAAGAGTCAGGTTATACCAAAAGTTACTTTCTTTGAGAAGACTTAATAAAATTGTTAAAACTCTGACTTACCAAAAAATTTAGAACAGACATAAATAGCCATTATCAGAAAAATCTAATAATCATTGGAAGGTATTAGGAACAATCTCATATTAACACATGGAAAATTTAGACCAAATGGACAAATAACTAGAAAAATGTAACTTACCAGACTGGAGGCTATATAGAAAATCTGAAGTCCATAACCATTAAGAAAATCAGTGGAGTAACCAAAATTTTCCCTCACAAAATCTTAAGGCAAACATTAAGTGCTGAATACTAGGTATTTGAGGAGGAAATCATTTCTATTTATTTTATTTATTTTTTTTTAGGATTTTATTTATTTGACAGAGAGAGAGAGAGAGACAGCGATAGAGGGAACACAAGCAGTGAAATGGGAGAGGGAGAAGCAGGCTTCCACTGAGCAGGGAGCCTGGTGCAGGGCTCGATCCCAGGATCCTGGGTTCACGACCTGAGCCCAAGGCAGACACTTAACGACTGAGCCACCTAGGCACCCCTAATTTCAATTTTTAAAATTCTAGGGAATTGAAAAAGAGGGTTTGCTTCCCAAGTCATTTTACGGTACTAGCATAATCTAAACACTAAATAAATAATAAGTGTATACTCTGTCAAAATACTACTGGCATTTTTCATAAAACTAGAACAAACAGTCCTAAAATTTGTATAGAACCACAAAAGACCCCAAATGGCAAAAAGGAATCTTGAAAAAGAAAAGCATAGCTGGAGGCATCATAGTTCTGGACCTCAGACTATATTACAAAGTTGTAATCGTCAAGACAGTATGGTACTGGCGCAAAAATAGATGCATACATAAATAGAACAAAACAACGCAGAAGTGGACCCGCAACTGTATGATCAGCTCATTTTCAACAAAGCAGGTAAGAATATCTGGTGGAAAAAAGTCTCTTCAATAAATGGTTTTGGGAAGATTGGACAGCTACATGCAGAAGAATGAAACTGGACCAATTTCTTATACCACACACACTAATAAATTTAAAATGGATGAAAGACCTGTATGTGAGACAAACCATCAAAATCCTGGAGAAGAACACAGCAGCAGCCTCTGACATCAGCCATAGCAACTTTTTACCAGACAAAGCTCCTGAGGTAAGGGGAAACAAAAGCAAAAATGAACTACTGGGACTTCCATCAAGATAAAGTTCTGCACAGCAAAGGAAACAGCAAAACTAAAAGGCAACCTTCAGAATGGGAGAAGATGTATGCAAATGACATCTGGTAAGGGGTTGGTATCTAAAAATCTATGAAGAACTTAATCAAACTCAACACCCAAAAAACAATCCAGTCGAGAAATGGGGAGAAGACTTGAATAGACATTTTTCCATAGACACACAGTTGATTATACTAGACACATGGAAAGCTACTCAACATCACTTGGCATCAGGGAAATACAAGTCAGAACTACAAAGAGATACCACCTCATACCTGTCAGAATGGCTAAGTTTAACAATACAAGAAACATGTTGGTGAGGATGTAGAGAAAGGGGAACTCCAATACACTGCTGGTGGGACTGTAGACGGGTGCAGCCAATGTGGAAAACAGTAAGGAGGTTCCTTACAGTTAAAAAATAGAGCTACCCTAAACAAACAAACAAAAAAAATAGAGCTACCCTGTGGTGCAGCAATTGCACTAACTAGATATTTGCTCAAAGGATGCAACAATACTGATTCGAAGGGTACATGCACCCCAATGTTTAAAGTGGCATTATCAACAATAGCCAAACTGTGGAAAGAGCCCAGATGTCCATTGAATGATGAATTAAAGAAGATGTGTGTATATACACACACACGATGCAGTATTACTCAGCCATTAGAAAGAATGAAATCTTGCCATTTGCAATGATGTGGTTGGAGCTAGAGTGTATTATACTAAGTGAAATAAGTCAACCAGAGAAAGATAAATACCATATGATTCAGTCATATGTGGAATTTAAGAAACAAAACAGATGAACGTGAGGTAAGGGGGAAAAAAAAGGGAAGCAAACCATAAATAAGACAGACTCTTGTTAATAGAGAGCACACTGAGGGTGGGTGGAGGGATGGGTATTAAAGACAGCACTTGTAGGGATGCCTGGGTGGCTCAGTGGGTTAAAACCTCTGCCTTTGGCTCAGGTCATGATCCTGGGGTCCTGGGATCGAGCCCCACATCTGGCTCTCTGTTCAGTGGGGAGCCTGCTTTCCCCTCTCTCTGCCTACTTAATGATCTCTTTCTGTCAAATAAATAAATAAATCTTCAAAAAAAAAAAAAAGGCAGGCTGAGTACTGGGTATTGTATGTAAGTGGTGAGTCACTAAATTCTACTGAAACCAATATTACACTATACGTTAATTAGAATTTACATAAAAACTTGAAACATAAAACGTATGTTCAGTATTAAGTAGAAATAAAAACATGTAAATTTATATTGATTGGAAAGTAAAAATCATTCTACCTTAATACTTCTTAGTCTTCGTCTCTTCATAAAATCTGCTTTAAAATTACAAATCCTTAAATATAGCCAAATATTTTGGGGGGCACTTGGGTGTTTCAGTCAGTTAAGAGTCTCCCTTCGGCTCAGGTCTTGATGCCAGGGTCCTGGGATCTCGCCCCAAGTCAAGCTCCCTGCTCAGAGGGAAGCCTGCTTCTCCCTCTCCCTCTCCCACTTCTCTTGCTTGTGTTCCCTCTCATTGTATCTCTCTGTCAAATAAATCTCCAAAAAAAAAAAAGTAAAATCTGTCAAGGACCATATAGAAAAAAATTACAGGCCAATCACACTTAGAAATAGGATTTAGAAATCTTTTTTTTTTTTTTTAAGATTTTATTTATTTGTCAGAGAGCTTGAGCACAGGCAGGCAGAGAGGCAGGCAGAGGCAGAGGGAGAAGCAGGTGGACCCCTGAGCAAGGAGCCCGATGTGGGACTCGATCCCAGGATGCTGGGATCATGACCTGTGCTGAAGGCAACTGCTTAACCAACTGAGCCACCCAGGCATCCTAGGATTTGCCACATTAAAAGATGAAAAAGAAAGCAGTCTCAAGGAATTCTCTAAAGATGCAGGAAAGGCATAACAAAGTCATACATTGATTAAAAACAAAAAGCCTCTGGCAAGTTAGGATTAGAAGATAACTTACTTAATATGCTAAGGGGGGAATTGACTCCCCCCTCCATGGTTAACTACTTCCTTTTTTGTTTGTTTGTTTGTTTATTTGACAGACAGAGAGGCAGGCAGAGAGAGAGAGAGAGACAGAGAGAGAGAGGAAAGCAGGCTCCCTGCCGAGCGGAGAGCCCGATGCGGGACTCAATCCCAGGACCCTGAGATCATGACCTGAGCCGAAGGCAGAGGCCTAACCCACTGAGCCACCCAGGCGCCCTGATTAACTACTACTTTATGGGAAATATTTTGAAAAGTTTTCTTTAACATAAACAGTCTTGAAGCACTGAAAAAATAAAATTAAATTTAAAAAATAATTTTAAAAAGTTTTCTTTAAGGCTGGGAACAAGACCGGTTTCAACATGTTAGAGACCCTAGCAATTGCTATAATATGAGAGAGAAATGAGAAAATTCTGTAAAGGAAGAACTAAAACTCACTATGAGAAAATACAATTGTCTATTAAATGAATCTTACAGATAAAGTATAAGGATTAAAGTGTTAAGATTTTTGGATATGAAAATCAGTTTAAAAATCTTTTACTAGTATATTGTTTGAAAATTTAAAAAAAATTTGGGGGGAGTGAGTAACAGCATGAGTGGGGGTGTTGGGGTGAGGACCAGGGGTAGAGGCTGAAGCTGACTCCCTGCTGAGCAGGAAGCCCCATGGGATTTTCAGGATCCAGAGATTATGACCTGAGCCAAAGGCAAATGCTTAATCATCTGAGTCACCCAGGTGCCCCTGAAAATGAAAAAATTTAAAGCTGGTTACTTAGAGCAGTAGCAAGTACTTCCGGCTAAATTAAAAAAAAAAAAAATTAAAGATTTTACTTATTTAGGAGAGAAGATCAAGAGGGAGAAGCGGACTCCCCGTGGAGCTGGGAGCCAGATGTGGGACTGGATCCCAGGATTCCGGGATCATGACCTGAGCCGAAGGCAGTTGCTTAACCACCCGAGCCACCCAGGCACCCATAAATTTTAAAAAATTTTTAAAAATTTTATGGAAGTGTGATTTCTGTGAGAAGCAGGTTTGCTTAGACATTAAAGGATGCCTAAACAGAGATACATCTGAATAGGTCGATACTTTAAAAAAGTCACGTCTCCCCCTGATAACTTGTAGTTTCAGTCATTTCCAAACAGAATTGCTAACAGTTCTTCCTGTGGTATTTTGACAGCTGGTAGGAAAATTTAATGAAAATGCAAGGGGTCAATCAAGATAAAGCCACACAGGTTTAACAGAAATAAGTAAAAGGACTGGCTCTGTTCTGACTTACTCTAAAGCTGCAGTTAAATTACTGCATGGAGAGAGAAACAGACCAGTGGAACAGAGTAGAGACCCCAAAGGTGAGCTCCCCAGAGAAATGACACCTAAGAGCAAAGAAACTCTACAAAGCTTTAAGGAGGGGAATAACTTGTTTTACAAGAAAGGTGAAATACAGTTGATTGGGAAGTAAGATGAAACTGAACCTCAGCCCTACTTTGTGTTAAATAACCAACTCCATTTGGATTTTTAGACCTATATATGAAAAGTGGAATTTTAAAGCAATTAGAATATAGGGAACTATTATAAAAATAAAGGAAATAATAAATTTGACACCATTACCGCAGACGTCGCTGTAAAGAGAATAGGAGGTCAGGCTAGGAATGGAAAAAGATATTTGCTACATATTAAAATAGTGAAAGACTTCGATACAACATAAAGAATTCTAAACTACTAAGATAAGGCAGCCCAATAGGAAAATGGGTAAAAGACTTGAACTAGCCCCTTCCAAGAGAAAATACAGATGTCCAGTTGGCATTTGAAAAGTTGCTCAGGGGCGCCTGGGTGGCTCAGTGGGTTAAGCCGTTGCCTTCGGCTCGGGTCGTGATCTCAGGGTCCTGGGATCGAGTTCTGCGTCGGGCTCTTTGCTCAGCAGGGAGCCTGCTTCCTTCTACCTCTCTCTCTGCCTGCCTCTCCGTCTGCTTGTGCTCTCTCTGTCAAATTAAAAAAAAAGAAAAGAAAAAAAAAAGAAAATAAAAGTTGCTCAACCTCCTTCTAGGAAGAAATCAAAACCACAACAGATTACTTCTGTTTATCTTCCAGATTAGCCACATTTGAAAGTCTAAGAATATCAAGTGGTGTTAATGTCACAGAGCAGTTGAAATACCAAAGTAGTAAGAGTGTAAATTTGCACAATCATTGTGTCAACTCCTTAGATGACATACCTTGGAGTAGGAAAAAATCTGCATACTTTATGTACCAGGATACATGTACCACAGTGTTTATAGCAGTACTATTGGCAGTGTCTCCAAATAGAGAATGGTGTAAATGTAGAACAGATGAAGGCATTGTGGTATCGATCCAGTGAGGTGCTATACAATAATGGAAGTGTATGTGTCTATACATACATGCAAATTTTTAAATAAACCAAAACAAATGATGGTTAAGGAGGGAGGCATTTATGGGTATTAGAGTAGTGTGTAACATGAAGAGATTATGGTAGAGCAGTGACATGAGAGAAAGAGTTCTGGGCAGTTTTCTATTTCTTAACTTGGATGGTGGTTACAGTTATTTTGTTGTCATTGTACTTTTCGGTTTTGTACTCTTTATGTGTTTTATTTCAAAATAACAGTAAATTCTTAAACACGAAGTATTGTGCTTTGTTAGTAGAGTACATTTTCTGTACTTGAAAGAAAATTAACTCAGCATCTGCTTTCTCCCCTATGGCTCTTTTTACAGCAGAACTCCTCAGAAGCATTGTCTCTCCTTGTTTGTGGTTCTTCCATTCTTGACTCAATTTACCACAGTTTGGCTTTCATCCCTTACTGTAATGACATCCATGTCGCTAATCCCATTGGTCAGTTCTGAACTCTTAATATAGCTTTTAGCAGCATTTGACATATTTGATAATTGAGCCTTCACTGAAACTCTTTATCCTTTGGCTTACAAGAGGCCACATCTCAAATTCTTTCATCCTTACTGGCTATCACTTCATGGTTTCTTTCCTGATTCCTTCTCTCTCCAACCTCCTAATGTGAAGTTCTCTGTCCATAGATCCCTTTTTAATTTTCTTGGTGATTTCATCGTTTATAGCTCCAGCCTGGTCTTCTCTTCTAAAGTCGGGACTTTTATTTATTTATTTTTAAGATTTTACTGATTCATTCATGAGAGACAGGGTGGAGGGGGGTGGAGGCAGAGGGAGAAGCAAATTCCTTAGTGAGCAAGGAACCTGATGGGGGACTCGATCCCAAGACCCACGATCATGACCTGAGCCGAAGGCAGACACCCAGTAACTGAGCCATTAGGCGCCCCTAAAGTCATGACTTCTCTTTGACATCTCCCGTTGGATATCGAATAATTTCTCAGATTATCACCTTTATTCTGTGAGGAGAGGACTTGAAAGCTCTGCATTCCCTCCTAGATTTGCCCTATATGTCTATTCATTTATAATGAAACATTGCAAAAACAGTCAGAATTACTTACTTAATTAAAAACAACCTTTGCATGTGAAAGGGTTGTTTGAACTTAAAACTATCAGAGGTTGCCAGTGCCTTTTTGCAAATGGTTGTCAGACTGCTGAGCCTGAATCCTTGTTGCAGTATAAGACAGCCTTTTTCAACCTGACTTCTGGGAGGGGAGAAGCTTTCCTGCTTACAGTATCTTCTGTATGTAGTTAACTTCTCTCCTGTGCCTCTAGAGAGGTACTTATTATATACTATTTTTGGGAGAATTGGCAGAGTAGTCACTTTTCTGTTCACAATAGTTCCTTTCTGCTCTGTAGTAAAGATAAGGAATCCCTACTTAGAAAGGCTGCTAAGATGTAGAACCTCACTCTTCTGTAGTTCTGAATAGCGCAAACTGTCATCTGCCTTGTGCTTAAGGCTATCCTAGAACTAATGCCTCCATGATTTTTAGCAACATTAGCTTGAGAACCTTTACAAAAAGAGTTACCGTACAATTTTAAAGTATCTGTTATATCATGACTTAAGTTTTTAAATGGATGCTTACAAATGAAAATCTAATTCAATGCTGGTAATGAAGCACTTGGTTTAGAACTTCATTAAAATTGCATAATAAACAATTGTTACAGTGTTCTGCCTTGCATGCCTTAGTTTTTCCTCCTCCTCTCAGAACTATTAGGTAATATTTTTCAAGTATCCGTGCTTGATAGCTGGTAGTTTCTGTATCGAAGGTACCTCAAAATTCTGTGGTCCATAAATGGAAGGCAGCTCTTAAAATTTTGAGAAAACAATTTTACTTTCACTGTATCATGTTTCCATATATTTTAAATGTCTTCCCGGATGTGTTTGCTTTTCATATAACTACTCAATGATTTTATATTAACGGTATGTAATTATATTTTCTGGTTGATAAACACAAAAGCAGGGGTAAACAAACATGCATGTTTCTATAATGTTTTCATTAGTAAACATTTATTTTAATATTCTCTAGGCTATCAAGTACTAGCTCCAACTGCCTATTATGATCAGACTGGTGCCTTAGTGGTTGGCCCTGGAGCAAGAACTGGCCTTGGAGCTCCAGTTCGTTTAATGGCTCCAACACCTGTTTTAATTAGTTCAGCAGCAGCACAAGCTGGTAAGTGTAACTGATGTTTTCAGGGATAATCTTTTTCTGGTGTTCTTTTGAAATCATTTAAAAATAGAGAATAGTCTTTTGAGCAGTTTCAAGAAGTATCTGAAATTTATTTTCCAGCAGCGGCCGCAGCAGCTGGAGGGACTGCAAATAGTCTTACAGGCAGCACAAACGGTCTCTTCCGGCCCATTGGCACTCAGCCACCACAGCAGCAGCAGCAGCAGCCGCCGCCAAGCACGAATCTGCAGTCGAATTCATTTTACGGGAGCACGTCTTTGACTAGCAGCTCCCAGAGCAGTTCTTTGTTTTCTCACGGACCTGGCCAGCCTGGAAGTACATCTCTTGGCTTTGGAAGCAGTAACTCTTTGGGTGCTGCTATAGGCTCAGCCCTCAGTGGATTTGGTTCATCAGGTAAGTTGCCTTTTAAGATGAGTGTACTCTGCTAAGTGGACATGAGGTATACATGTGTGTTGAATAATAAATATTAATTAATAGCTTGTAGCATAGAAAGGACAGGAATATAACACTGGTTTATTCGTTTAATTTTGTAGCAAAAAAACTGCCTCCTGCAAATCTTTTAAGTATTTATGAGTGTTTAGCTCATTTCAGGCAACCCATCTTTTACTAAGCTATAGTCATTTTTCCCTGGCTTTAAGAATTGTATTACTGAAACTTTTGTTTTAGGAAGGTTTGTTTGGAGCAATATATATTATACTAATGACTAGCTCTTCCTTATTCTCTATATAATGATAGAGGAAGTAAATATTTTGCCATCTTAAATTTCTGGTATTTTAAAATAATTGTCTTTGTGTGCTTATCAGGTAGTTTATTCTTACTAAATGCTAGTGGTTCATTATGATTTTCTTTAGTTGGTATGATATATAAAAATAAAATGAAATATTCTAAACAGAAGCCCCTAGGAAACTACCAATGTGCTTATCTTTTAGACTAAATAATTGGGCCTTTATCCCTAAAATTTCATCTAAAAGGATGTTTCTTCCCATATCCTAGTTTTATATATACTACTTAAAAATTTAAATTTGAAGTATCATCACAAAATAATTTACCCACAACAAAGTGATTTTGTAACTGAGGAATGACTACCTGAAGTCAGAAGAGGCCTGCATTGACTCCCCAGTGACATACCTTGTGTTAGCATTCTCTGAGGTTTCCAGAGTAGTCAGGAAATATTAGAGGAAAAACAGTGTACCCCAGGTCTGTTGGTACAGTGAATTCACAGCCTTTTCTTCATGAGGGACAGGGCAGTTTATTCAGACCTCAGGAGATTTTCTATTTTTGTTAAGTTCTAGAATCTATAATACCTGCTTCTCATCTGTTTTCCCACCACCTTAAACTGTATGGTTTTCTGGTGAGGAAAATGGCAAAACTAACATGGGCCAGTTTTTATTAAGTATGTTTGCCTATTTTCTAAGAAAGGATCTTCTGAACTTTCAGCATTCATACTTACAAGAGGAATGATCTAAAACAAGTAGAAACTTTTAGATGGAGGATGCTTTTTTGTTACAATAAAGTATAATAGGGAAATAATTACAGTTGCAGAACAAAAAGTTACCTAAAGAATGGGCACAAGAACATCTAAGGGAAAATCAAATGAACTTGGAGACTCTTTAATCTTTTAATTTTCCTACTTGAATTTTTCATTCCTTTTGGAGTTCAATATAGTACTTCTTCCCAAGCACTCCCATAGGACTCATTTTTTGTTTCTAATACACTTGACAAGCATTTTCCTCAAGTATCCAACATGCTAAAGAAAACCGAAAGAACGTATAACTTAACTTTGTAGAAATAACTAGTTTCTAGAGATTATAGAGAACAGAGAAGAGCTTTGATAAATCTCCTGTTCCCTTTTCTTATAAAATAATGTCACTGATGGTCTGGGATAGATTTGTAGACCCCATTAATCCAGTACTTTTAAATTCCCATTTGTCTCTTAGTTGCCCCCAGCATTCAGGAACAGTTGGCATGAACATTTGTTCCCTACAGATACTCCTGCAGATGCCTCTGTCCCAAAACTGATCTTCTTCATGCCTCCCTTATTTATAATCATTGCTTACACAATTCTGACTGCTAGTCTGGGTGCCTCTGTTTACCTTGCTTCAGAGAGCATGAGCAGCTGCCGCTCCTGGATGCCAGTACATAGTCTGTCATCTTCCCCTTTCTCTTGGACATTTTCTGAGAGTTCATTGACGTGCTGCACATGTGTACTCTTAAAACAGGTCTACCCACGGCGGTTTCACCTTATGGCAATTCCATATCTCTGTGAAATCTAAAATGATAGTACGGTTATGTGCACATACACACACACAATCAGACACACATTCTCCTACCTATATGAGGAAATTAACAATCCTTACAGTATTAAATACCCTAGCTTATAACACAGTCGCCTAGGAAGCTTAGCCATTATAATATAGTAATTAAGTCATCCTTTCTGTGACCCATTATTTAGAAAGTACTGGAAGTTTGTAATTTAACATTTTATGCACAGTTGACAAGTGATTAGTGACTCCACTGTTGGTCTAACCTTTTAGATATTTTAGGTATACTTCGTTTCGTATTTCATAGTCGAAGTGTTGCAGAAAATTTAGGCATATAGTAAAAGTTAAGGAGCCAGATTGTTTAGGTTTAAAATAAAGCTATTTCTGAATTACTTTTAAATGTTTGGCTTGGCTTTTCCTTTTTGGAGGAAAATAATACTGCATGTGTCAAAACTATGCGGGGTTTTTTGTTTTTGTTTTTTGTTTTTTGTTTTTTTGCCAGGGGACTGACAGAGCTACTGCTCTCATTAGAGAGCTGTTGTCTTTTCCTTGTCATTTAAATTGTTTTCTGAAATAAATAGGCATTTTAAATTTAGCATGTTCTGGAACAATCACTTTGACAGTGTCCTTTTAAATTAGCATAGTTAATGTAGCATATGTTTGACAATTTTGCCAAAAGCAACTCAAGCAGAAGTATTTATTCCATTAGTGTTTATATTTGGTTTTGCTGTTAGAATGCATAAAGTTAAATAGTATCCCTGGTACAGTATCTTAAAATGTACAGTTTTCAATAAAACATGATAAGTCTTTCAGAAACCATACTGTCTGGTATAAAAGGTTGACTTTTTGTTTTAATATTTTGCCTCATACAGTTTTGTGAGCCTGGTATTTTTCTTTTATAAGAATCCTCAATTTGGCAAAACCAATGTAATTGTTTTCTATCTGTATTATTAGCTTAACTTGGTCTACCCATCATGTGCTCTGCTTAATTTTTCTCTTAATTTTTTCATTTATACCCTAATGACCTACTTATAATTGACTTGTGATTAGGAAACCAAGACCTAATAGAAACTTTAAAATTCTCTTGAAAAATGTTAACCATATTGGTCCGAATATAGAGCTTATTCTTCAGAAACTTGACAAGAAACGTAATCTCAAATTCTCTCAGCTGTAAAATGCATTTAGTTAAAAAACAAACCAAAAAAAAGGCCAGTGTTCAGAAATAGGAAAAAAGCACTTGAAAATGTGGCCTCTAAGTGAGACTTCAGAATTGGGAGTTTTGGACAACCCTTTTGAACACTTGGTAAAGAAATTTGATTATCCAGATGTGTTGATTAACAGATCTTGGGTTATTTTTTTGAGCATTCATCACTATATGGTAATGAGATTCTACCATCGTTTTATGATTTTGTGGAGTACAAAAGGAAAAAAGGACTAGAAGGTTGAATTTGGAATTAAGTAAAAAGAATTTAGTATGTAGTTCAGTGAGAGATGTATTATGAGAGAATTGTATATTAGCTAAGGGGAAAAAAAGGTTTATCAGTCTTCACTTGAGTAAGGGGCTCATAAAACTGGTAGTAGATATTTAGGAATGGAAGATCCCAAGGGGTAAGTGAAAGCATGTCTTTGGTGTGATAACAGTAATGAGAGCTATTAGTTTTCTAAAAGGAAGTTTAGTTTTTCATATCTATTTTGTAACTTGTTGAAGGATAGGAACTATGTGTAATGTGAAAAGTACCGAAAAGTTAGTTGTCATCTGTATTTTGATTGATATTCGGGCCAATATGGACTTCAGGACTATGGTTTGAACACAGGCTAGAAGCCAAATTAAATGTGAATGGTGAGGGAAATGTATTAATAATCTGTTTATCAGTGTAATCCTTTCTTGGCGTTGAGTTGGAAGTCTAAGAACTTGATTCCCGAGATTAGGACACTACCAAAATTTAACCTTACTGGAATTTAATCTCCAGCATCTCCTAAAGCAGACACCTTACAATTTCAGGGTTTATAAATCATACCAGGGTATTAAAGCACAGTAATCATATGTGTCAATGGTAAATATGTGTGAAATAATAAACATATGAGTGCTCTGTTAAGTATTTGGTTACTTTATTGGGGTGCATTTATACCCTTTTATGATTAATAAGTTAGTTTATATAGTTATCACAGTAATTATCTTCTCCATAATGTTTCTAAAAATAATTATTGTGATCACTTCTGTTATTTCCCAGCAAGAGTTGGGGATAGGTTTTATTCAGTTAACACATGTATGTAATTAGGGTTTTTTTTATTTCTTCTTCAGTTGGCAGTTCTGCAAGTAGTAGTGCCACAAGGAGAGAGTCTCTATCTACTAGCTCTGACTTGTACAAAAGATCTAGTAGCAGCCTAGCACCCATAGGGCAACCATTTTACAATAGTCTGGGATTTTCCTCCTCTCCAAGTCCAATAGGCATGCCTCTGCCAAGCCAAACTCCAGGACATTCACTTACGCCACCGCCATCACTTTCATCACATGGATCCTCATCCAGTTTGCATTTAGGTAAAAAAAAAAAACCAAAACCCTTTTTATTTGTATGTATACATGTAAGTGTGTTTGTGTGTGTGTTTATAATATATGTAAAATATTTAATGTTGGATAAAACATGCCAAATTGCTTTTGCTTTTAGATATTAGCCTTTTGAAAAAGTTCTGCTTTTGTGAAAATTCAAAGTGAGGGTCTAATGTACAGTAAGGTAAAGACCCCTGTGTATCTTATGTTTCTTTTATGAAATACAGTGGTGTGTTTTTTCTTGTCTGTGCTTTTGATTTGTGTGTGTTTTAGATCATCTGAAAAGTCAACTGTTTAAACATGATAGTAAAAGAAATTTCACTGTTGCAAGTTTTTGCACACCTAAAGGAAAACATTAGTCACATAGTTACTGAAATTCAAATAATTTAATTTAGTACAATGGTTTCTGCTTTGGCCTTTGAATGCCTGGCGATTTTACCAAAGGTTGTATCAGGGTATATGACTTAATACGTTTGTGAGTTAGAGTCTTAAGGGTTTGGTCCATATGCTCTTACTTTTGACTATGTCTTTTAACAAAAACAATGTTTTAGGCTTGTTATATCCTTGAATTTGGAGCATTTAGAACTTTCTTTCTGTATGTTAAAATTGCCCCCTACCCCAAGATTATTGAGATGGTGGTTACCCTTTTCCCTCTCCAGGAAATACTTACTCATGTAGTTAACAGAATATTTTTAAGAGATTTTGGATATCAGAGGCTATGTATGAATCTGTGTCTCTTTAAAGAAAGTATTTTAGTTAAAACAGATTTGTGCTTGGAAAGATTAAATCAGCTTGTGATTTAAAAAGAAATGTTGCTGTTGTTAGCAAAGATAAGTTAGTGATTGTATTTGACCCTTGTCCCCAGTCATAAGGGTATAGCGGTTTTTTCCTAAAGTTCGTTAACGTAAGTGTCCATGTAACAAAGGGATCTTTTGCATCATTTAGATACATCTCAGGGTGAAGTGGCCTAGATTTTTAAAGGCCGGTCCTGTGCCCCAAATTCTGGGTCCTTGCTCTTTTGTAGATATTAAATATATACAACTATTTATTTGGGTGGGGCCCTAAGATCTCCTATACAGCACTATTTGTGTAAACTTAATCAATTTTTAGCCTGACACCTTTGTTCATTTACCATCTTTTCTTGATCATGGGAGCTGCTTAGTTCCTGATCTATATTAATACTCTACTCAGACCTATTCATTCCCACCACTCCCATGTAAGACATGCTTTTGAAACTTTGAAATGTACACAAAAATTTGGAACATAGCAAGCCTAAGGATAGGTCTTTCATAATAGTTTTGTGTTTTATTTGTTAAAAATTATATTTGTCATGTCCTGTCCTTACATAGGTAAGTTCCAGATCAGATTCCTGTCAATTGTTACAGCTTATGTTGTGCTTTAGGGCCTGTAAAAATGGCATTAATTATTCTACATAGCTTATTTAGAAATTAGAAATATAAATGACTTTTTAGATGTATCTATAATTAAACAGCAACCAAGGTATTTTTCTTCAGACTAAAGAATGCAGCTGTGTAGGTGCTTAGGAAAGAAATTCTTGTTACTTAAGAGAAATAGTCATCACTTGGGCCAGCATTTCTACATTATAGCCTGATACTTCTGTACGCAAAGTTAAACGCCTTAGTTTAAACGCATTAGCTGGAAATCTGTTATTTTAATACACCTCTGATTGGAATTATCTGTAGATTATTTTCTTTTGTATTCTCCCAGTTTCCTTTAGTTTTAGTTGTTGTATGACTGACAGTGTTAACAAGGACCATATGGACCCTGGCAGGGTGGAATAATTTAATAGATTTCATAAATTTGCTCTTTAGTGTTCATATGATCTATTTGCTTTCATCTGATTGAATCACAGTACAAGACTTACATGCTCTCTGGTCTAAGAACATAATTTTAAGTTGTATGTCCTTTAGTGGATTTCATCATGAATCAAGTCATCAAAGCAGATAATTTAGAAAATACCTATGGAAATGAATTTGCATATCTATTTTTAGAAATAATCTTCCTCAGATCACATATTAAGAATAGAGTATCATGGGGTAGGAGTTCTCAATTTCATTATAATTGGTTGGAATTAATTGGGTCCATGTTATTGTCTTGAGAGATTTTCAGACAGGTAACCATTATAGTTACTGATAGGCCTTCCTGATACCTACATTCTAAAAGTCTTGAATGACACCCTTTTTTTAAATTTTCTTCAAACCAGCTCTCCCTTTGCTAGTTATTTGATTCACAGAAAGGGCCTAATAGCAACATTGTTGTGTGCTTCTTTCCAAAAAAGATGTTTCCTTTTTTAAAGTAGTTGTCATTTGATCCACATAAGTATTTTCAGTTTATGACTACTATTCACTTTTTCATTAAAGAACAAATATTTCAGGGGCGCCTGGATGGCTCAGTGGGTTAAAGCCTCTGCTTTCAGTTTGGGTCATGATCTCGGGGTCTTGGGATCGAGCCCTGCATCTGGTTCTCTGCTCAGCAGGGAGCCTGCTTCCCTTCCTCTCTCTCTGCCTGCCTACTTGTGATCTGTCCAACAAATAAAATCTTTAAAAAAAAAAAAAAAGAACAGATATTTCATTTGAAAGGTTTGGGTTCATTTTTTATGAACTAAAATACTTCTGATTTGCAACCTTATTTTTTAAGATACTGAAGTCAGAAGCATGAAAAAATGTTATTCTTCCATTTCCTAGTACAAAAGATAAAATTCCTTTTTTTTTTTCTTTTTTAAAGATTTTACTTATTTATTTGGCAGAGAGAGAGATCGCCAGTAGGCAGAGACAGTGGGGAAAGCAGGCTCCCTGCTGAGCAGAGAGCCTGATGCTGGGCTTGATCTCAGGACCCTGAGATCAGGACCTGACCTGAAGGTAGAGGCTTATCCCACTGAGCCACCCAGGTTCCCCAAAATACCTTTTTTAAAAACAAAACTATACTATCACCATATCCCTTTTTTTTTTTTTTTTTTAAGATTTTTAAAAATTTTTTGACAGAGCACAAGTAGGGGGAGCAGTAGGCAGAGGAGGAGAGGGAGACCCTGGGATCATGCCCCAAGCTGAAGGCAGACGTTTAACCTAATGAGCCACCCTGGTTCCCCTATCACATTTTTTAAAATTAATAATATCTCATTATTCTGTTTTCCCTAATTGACTTAAATGTCTTTTTGATGTGCCCTTCAGTCTGAAGCTATTTCCCCTTCCTCTGTTTTTTCTTTCCATTTATTTGTTGAAGAAACTTTGTCCTGTTGAATTTCTCACATTCCTAACTTTGTTGATTGCTCCCCCATAGTAGTATTTAATGTGTTCCTCTATTCCCTGTATTTCTTGTAAAATGAAATTACATCTAGAGGCATGGTTTTATTGTTTGTTGTTTGCTGTTTTTGGCAAAATGGGTTCTGTATTTTCTCGGCTGGCACCGTATCAGAAGACCCATCTCTGGTTGTCTCCATTTGGGAGCTTGTCAGCCTGATCCACCTAACGGCGTAGCAGCCTTGGATCATTGTCTGTTTTTTCAGAGGTTGCAAAGTGGTAATACTCTAATTCTGTCATACCTTCAGCATTTATTAGCTGGAAGTTCTTTATGAAAAAAACCGTTAGGATAATGCTTATTTTCTAACTTAAGAGAATAACTTTTGAGAATGAGTTGATGCCCTAGCATTTTCTGAATGTAACCCCTGTTCTTTTAATCATCATTGTTACCTGTAAATTGATGACTTAAGGTAGTGGATAGCTTTTAGTCCACTGCAGTCTGAGAGGTACCAATTTCATAGCATTTTTTTTTTTATCTTGAAATTTTAACATCTGGGGTGCCTGCGTGGCTCAGTTGGTTAAGCGTCTGCCTTTAGCTCAGGTCATGATCCCAGGGTCCTGGGATTGGGTCCTCTGTCAGGCTCCCTGTTCGGTGGAGAGTCTGGTTTTCCCCTCTCCCCCAACCCTCCCCCAACCCTCCCCCCACCTGTCTGTTCTGTCTCTCTCTCAAATAAGATTTTTTTTTTAATTAAAGATTTTACTTATTTATTTGTCAGAGATAGAGCCGGTGAGCACAAGCAGCAGGAGCAGGAGAGGGAGAAGCAGGCTTCCTGCCGAGCAGGGAGCCCGATGTGGGGCTCGATCCGAGGACCCTGGGATCATGACATGAGCTGAAGGCAGACTCCTAACTGACTGAGCCACCCAGATATTTCTCAAATAAGATCTTTTTTAAAAGATGTACCATCTTTGGCCGTTTGGAGCTCTTAGGATGGACCCCTATTTGACTACAGGTTTTTAAAAGCAGCGTTTATATACTGGGAATCAAAAACAAGTGGGAAAGGAACAAGGAAAGAGAAGAAATTTAAAATTAATGGCTTTTATCTTAAAATGCAAAGAGCAGTGTCATATTCTGTGTTTTAGGTTAAGTGTTAAACATTAAATGAATTATTTTTTCATGCTATCTTAATCTGTAGAGCTGGGGGGGGCGAAAATCTACCTGCAGTTGTTTCTTTAATCATTCTCTCTGTTAGAAGTCAGTATCTTATTTTGAGGTACTTCATCTCGGAAAAAACATTAAGTATTCCCAGTATTGTTTTGTTCTTCTTGGAGCTAGCTAACAAATTCTTTGCTTCTCTGTTCCTTTTTTTTTTTTTTTTTAATAAGCTTTTAAAATGCGTTAGTGATTTATGATTTATTCTTACCTTTGTGCTCATAGTAATCAGATTGATACGCAATTTCCTGGGTATAAAACAACATTCTGTATTTTTATTTAACTTAGGACTTAACGAACTGATGGTTTATTCCTTGTACCTCTTCTTTTTTTTTTTTTTTAAGATTTTATATATTTATTTATTTGTCAGAGAGAGAGAGAGAAAGAGAGAGGGAGAACACAAGCAGGCAGAGGCAGAGAGAGAAGCAGGATCCCTGCTGAGCAAGGAGCCCGATGTGGGACTCATTCCCAGGACCCTGGGATCATGACTTGAGCCAAAGGCAGCAGCTTAACCAACTGAGCCACCCAGGCATCCTGAGTACCTCTTCATTTTTGAACTGGCTTGTTTTTCTTAAGAAAAAGGTACTAAAAAGTGTAATTGAAGCTTTGAGGTCAGTCAGTGAAATTAGTTTATTAAAAGGTAGCAATCGGTTCTGACAATTCATTGTCTTAGAGTCAGTAATTAAATTCAGCACTTTTATGGATTAGGAGATTTTATAACCTATTCTCTCTTAAGATTTTATTCGAGAGAGAGAGAGCAAGTACGGGGAGAGGTAGGAGGAGAGAGAAACGGAGAAGCAGAGCTGAGCAGGGAACCTGAAGTGGGGCTTGATCCCAGACCCTGAGATCATGATCTGAGCCGAAGGCAGATGCTTAAACAACTGAGCCAACCAGGCATCCCACCTATTTTGTCCTCCAATTACAGAAAATTTCATATTAAAAAATTAACTGTTGGGATCATTTTTCCTATTAAGTAGAAGTTAATGACTATTAAAATTCCAGACTGACGGATTTTGTCAGCTCCTTAGAATGAAATGTTTAAAAATTAAAACAAGTATGACCAAGTTGGTTGTATGGCAGTGTGCAGTTTTTCTAAGCGTCATATGTGGTCCTTAAAGCAGGAAATAATAAATTAGTTTGAAGCTTTCATTAAAAGCACTGTTATCCTGGGATGCCTGGGTGGCTCAGTTGATTAAGTGTCTGCCTTAGGCTTGGGTCAACTGAGCCCCACATTGGGCTCCTTGCTCAGTGGGGAGTCTGTTTCTCCCTCTCCCTCTGCTACCACTCTGCCTGCTTGTGCTTTCTGTCAAATAAATAAAATCTTAAAAAAAAAAAAAGGTACTATTACCCTTTAAGTAATAGTTTACTTATAATTGAATAGCATTTGAATAGTTTTCTAAAGCACCTTCATATTTATTATTTCATTTTCATCCTAATTCTTAATGTAGACTGGCTGAGCAGTACGGCCATTAAAGATAAGAAAAATACAGGTCAGGGCACCTGGGAGGCTCAGTCATTAAGCATCTGCCTTTGGCTCAGGTCATGACCCCAGGGTCCTGAGATTGAGCCCCATGTTGGGCTCCCTGCTCAGCCGGAGCCTGCTTCTCCCTTGCTGTCTGCTGTCCTTGTCATTGTTGTCCCCACCCCCCGCCTGTGCTTTCTCTCTCTCTGACAGATTAAAAAAATAAAACCTTTAGGGGAGCCTGGGTGGCTCAGTGGTTTAAGCCTCTGCCTTCAACTCAGGTCATGATCTCAGGGTCCAGGGATTGAGACCCGCATCTCTGCTCCGTGGGGAGCCGGCTTCCCCCTCTCTTTCTCTGCCTGCGCCTCTACCTACTTGTGATCTCTCTCTCTCTGTCAAAACAAACAAACAAAAAAAAAACCTTTAAAAAAATAGTTTTGAGGGGTAAAAGTTTATAGATGAGAGAAAATTAAAAAGTCTTTTCTTTTTGTATGTGTTCTTATTTTTTTTTTAATTTTTTTGTTTCTGTGTTTTTAAATTCTCCCCTTGCCCTTGATAGGAATTTTACAAATTGGAGCTTCTTTAAAATTTTGCTGATTATATGTCATTATTTGCTGTCATCTTACTATTTTCCTTTTTATTTGTTGGCCCTCCCTTCACATTTGCATTTCAGCTCCCAGTTCAGTTATTTACCTTTTTCTTTTTACTGATGTAACAAATAAGTCCTCAAGTGCCTTAAAAATTCTTTTAATCTACCAAGACTTCACCTAGAATTTACATCATTTTGTTGTTCATACACTAACCAATGTACATTAAGCAAACAGGATCAGAAATACAGCTCTTTTTTTTTTAATTTTTTTTTTTTTTAAAGATTTTATTTATTTATTTGACAGAGAGAGATCACAAGTAAGCAGAGAAGTAGGCAGAGAGAGAGAGGAAAGCAGGCTCTCCGCCTAGCGGAGAGCCCGATGTGGGACTCGATCCCAGGACCCTGGGATCATGACCTGAGCCGAAGGCAGCGGCTTAACCCACTGAGCCACCCAGGCGCCCCAGAAATACAGCTCTTAAAATGTATGTGCATGTACTTCAGGAGAGATCTGTAGCTTTAGCCAAATACTCTTTGAAAATGAAAACAGCATGTTCATGGGGTGACATTGAAAATTGACACATACATTGAGAATATTTCCATGTGTGTTTGTTTCCTTATAATGTATCCAGGAATAGATCCAGGGGAGGAAGGGTGAAGAAGACGGGGCACCTGGCTCTCTCAGTTGGTTAAGCATCTGCCTTCAGCTCGGGTCATGATCTCAGGGTCCTAGAATCAAGCCTCACATCAGACTCTTTGCTCAGCGAGGAGTCTTTTTCTCCCTCTGCCTTTACCCCACGGCTTGTGCGTTTACTGTCTCAAATAAATAAATAAAATCTTTAAAATCTTTTTAAAAAGGAAAGAAGTTAAAGAAGGCAAATAAATGGATGAACTTAGAATGTTTGGGGGTTGAAGAATTCATTATTATAAAGACAACACCTTTCTTAGGTTGATGTATAGATTTATCCCAGTCTCAAGAATTTTTCAGGCTTTTTAAAGAAATTGACAAGCTGATTTAAATAATGTAAATGGAAAGACAGCCAAGAACAGTCAAGACAATCTTGAAGGACCAAGTTAATATCAAAATAATTACTGTAAATTTACAGTAACTAAACTTGTGACATTGGCACAAGGATAAGTGGAATAGAATAGCGGATCCAGAAATAAACCTCATTTAGTTACCTGATTTGGGCCCACTGTGCCACCGTGGCATATATGGGAAGGACGGTCTTTTTAGTAAATTGGACTAGAGCAATTGAATATCCAAATAGAGAAAAATGAACTTGGACTCCTCTTACACACTACACACAGACAGACACACTTTATTCTCAGAGAAATTAAATAACTTGCTTACAGTCACAGACTTAGTAAAGAACAGAAATCTTGAACCCAAGTCTATCTGGTTTATTCCAGGATGTCACACTGCTTCTCAAAGAATGCTTTTATTTCTGTCTAGAATCTATCTAAATAAATATTCCCTAAGTTCAGAACTTTTTTAAAAGTTCAGAACTTTTAATAAAATAGTGGTGAGTTGGTGGGAAAAGTGAGTTTAAATATTAGTATATTGGCAGCTTTATGGCTTTTCGCTTGTTAACAATTGACCTTTAATCTGAATTAGTAATTTTTACCTCAGTCTCTTAAAAACATTTATAACTAATTTTTAAATTAAAACTGATGATATAGGGTCTTCTTTATGTGATATTTTATATAGAACAGGAATTAGCTTAATTTATACTGAGATTAATCCACATTTTATGTTAATCTTTCGTGGGTAGTTTTATTGACCTCCATTTTAGAATTTTTGTGTCTGATCAGAAACTTTACATATTAGTTCATTCAACCAATAAAGAACACCTACGTGCTACACTCTGCTTGACTAGAGATGCTTCTTTAAGGAAAAAGACCTCATCCTCACCCACCATCATGGAGTTCGTAGTGTTCGTAGTCATAGTGTTGTGTTGAATGTAGTAGACGTGTATACCAGCACTGAAAATATCATGATTGTAGTGCTCTTTCCTTATTGCACTTTAATTCCATTTTATAAAAACATGAGTCTCTCCATTAGAATTACCATCTTTCCTTCATATAAATTTACCACAGACTATACTTCTATTAGAATTATATTAGAATTCTGTGTTTATTTTAAATAAGAAGCAAGAAAGCCCAGGCCTTTCTCCACAGCTTTAAAAGTAGTAAGATCTTAACAGAAATTTGGGTAACTGAATTTGAGGGATTTTGTTTCTTTGTTATTTTATTGATGAAACTGTTCTTGGACATTGGCTGCTTTCTTGTTTCAGAAATTATTTTACATTCTACTTGGATTTCTACACTAAAGCATCATTTGGTTGTTCATTCAGTGCGTTTTCTGATAAGTGTGTTAGGATCATCTCTTCAGAATACTGCTCTTTGAAAAGCTTCCTGACAGGAATTTTTATTTGTGTGTATGTGTGTTCTGTGGGGTTTTTTGTTGTTTTGGTTTTGGTTTCTTTGGAAATGAGTTTAGGTCTAGGTTTTTCTGGGTTAAATGTATCTTTCACATTACCTTCCCAGTTCGGCCCTCTTCCCGCCAGTGTAACAACCCCATCATGAGAGAAAATTAGTGTGCCTGTGTTTGTCTAGGATCAAAAGTTTTTGTTTTCCCCAGTAAGTCAGGGCAGCTGACCATGAAATCACAACAGGAATCTTTTAAAAGAAGTATAGATGTTGTATGCAGCCTGATGGTTTGTTAACTGTCACCAAAAGTATTAGCCAAAGAGAGGAATTGAAGTCAGTTCTGAAAGGGTGGTTTGGATCAGGCAGTCAGTGAAGTTCACCCCACTACTTAGGATTTGGGGCTCATAGGCAGTTTTTATTTTATTTAATTAATTTATTTTTAAAAGATGTCTTTATTTATTTATTTATTTGACAGACAGAGATCACAAGTAGGCAGAGAGGCAGGCAGAGAGAGAGGAGGAAGCAGGCTCCCCTCTGAGCAGAGAGCCCGACTTGGGGCTTGATCCCAGGACCCACTGAGCCACCCAGGCGCCCCTCATAGACAGTTTTTAAAGTGTCCTCATTTTCAACAGAGAGGCAGCTTTTCCTAAAGATTAAGGTGCAGGCAGTTTTTGAAACCAAACAAAAAGTAGCCTTTTTGTTGGAAAAATGGGTATCAGCGAGTGAGTTAGTGATAGAAATTATGTAATACTAGTCTGAAGACTATAGTTCATATGTTAAAATGCCAAGTCTGTTTAAATGCTCTTTTTTAAAGGAGGGAAAGTTATCAAATATCTTGTCATGATGGTCTCCCTCTTTATATTTTTAGAAATTTTACACCTAATTAGAGGCTAAAAGGTAAGGTTACTTTTAATTGCTTCTAGAAAACAATTACAAGCAGTAGAAATGGAAACAACAGATTGTTATTTTGGTTTGTAGTTTGCATCTAATGTTTGCTTTACATATTGTCATAAGATGTACAACTTTAATGTTGCATACCAGCCATGTTCATGCTTTTTGCTTTATATATTAATCAATTAAAAATGATGTGGAAGACTGCCTTTTTTTTAAAGATCTTATTTATTTATTTGACAGAGACAGACAGCGAGAGAGGGACTGCAAGCTGGGGGAGTGGGAGAAGCACGCTTCCTGCTGAGCAGGGAGCCCAGCCCAGGATGGGCTTGATCCCAAGACCCCAGGATCATGACCTGAGCCAAAGGCAGACGCTTCCTGACTGAGTCATCCAGGCACCCAAAACTGCTTTTAACTAGAATTGTATTGGTTTTGGGGGCACCTGGGTGGATCATTTGGTTGAGCATCTGACTCTTTCGTGTCAGGTCATGATCTCAGCTGAGGGAACGAGCCTAGAGTCAGGCTCTGCATTCAGCAAGGAGTCTCCTGGAAATTCTCTCCCTCTCCCACTGCCCCTCCTCCCTGCTTTCTTGCTTGCTCTCTAAAAAAACAAGTAAATAAAATCTTTTTAAAAACTACATTGGTTTTTAAACTCACTGAAGCCTCAGTCTTTCTCCAGTAAATTTTTGTGTCTTTATATGGCAGATATGTAATTAATAATGATTAGAGAAATTTTATGTGATTTATTCCCCATGTAACTTGAACTTGAAGCATATCCCAGATTTTAAGAACATCATACAGCATTTAGTGTTCTTCATGAGGTATAGCAGAATGCTTTAAGTGAATTGCTAAGACATAATGGTTAAAAAAAAAAACCCTCAGTCTAATTACTATTTATGCATCCTTGAGTAAGGTATTTAGTGTCTCCAAAGCCTATTGTGTCACAAGTAAAATGGAGATTATTTTCTTGTCCCATAGGGTTGGTAAGAAGATAGCATATGTATTAGTTTTCTAGGGCTGCTGTAACAAACTGCAACTGGGTGGCTTAAAACACAAATTTATTGTCTCATACTGCTGAAGGGTAGAAATCAAATCAAGGGAGGGCCATGTCTTTTTGAAGACCAGAGAGGGCAGTCCTTGCCTTTTCCTAGCTTCGTGTAGTTGCTGGCAAACCTTGGCATCCTGTGGCTTATTAGCTACATCACTCTCCTCTCCACCTGCCTCATCGTGTGACATCTCCCTGTGTGTCTCTGTCCTAAATGTTCCTCCTCTTAAGAGGATACTAGTCATTGGGTAGAGGCTCAGCCTAATGCAGTATGACCTCACTTTAACTTGGTTATAAAGACCCTATTTCCAAATAAAATCAAATTCACAGAAACCAGGAGTTAAGAATTAAACGTACTTTTGGGAGACTCAGTTCAACCCTATATAGGCTGTCCTCTGGCTTCCCCGGTTCATGTTTTGCCCACGTGCAGAACATAATTCACCCAAAACCAGCAACCCCAGTAGTCGGAACCCATCCTCCCATCAACTCAGAGTCTAAAATCTCATCTAAATAACTCAGAACTAAATCCAAATTTCATCTTCTCTGTCAGGTGAGACACTGAATATAGTCCATCCTGGATAGAGAAGAAAATTCTTCTCTATCTGTGGACCTATGAAACCTACAAAACGAGTTACCTGCTTCTAAAATACTATGGTAGCGGGGTGCCTGGGTGGCTCAGTGGGTTAAGCCACTGCCTTCGGCTCAGGTCATGATCTCAGGGTCCTGGGATCAAGTCCCGCATCGGGCTCTCTGCTCGGCAGGGAGCCTCCTTCCTCCTCTCTCTCTGCCTGCCTCTCTGCCTACTTGTGATTTCTCTCTGTCAAATAAATAAATAAAAATCTTTTTATAAATAAATAAATAAAATAAAATACTATGGTAGCTCAGGCATAGGATAGACAGTCCTGTTGCAAAAGGGAGAAATTGGAAGGAGTGAAGCAAGCAAGTGTGAATGCCAGCAGGACAAATCCTATTTGTTACAAGGCCAGAGAAGAATAGTCTGTGGCTTAGATGCTCTGTCCTCTAGATCTCCTGCTGCCCCACCTCTCTAGCCTCTGCATCTGGGGCTCTGTGCTCAAGAGTCATTCTTCATTTTGTCCAATCTCTGATCCTATCAGGCCAGGCTGGCAGTATTTTTGTTGTTAGAAAATTCTTAAAAACATTGCTAGTTTGCCATTAATGTCAAGAGATTGTCCAGCCACACCCATTGGCTCTGTGCTGTCAGCATTCTATCTCAATAACCTAAGGTTTTTTCCGTATCATCAAATGCTGGTTTTCTTTTGCTTAACGGTTCCTTTGAATTACCTCTTTCTCTTGTTTTACCATAGGCAATTAGGAGAAACCAGAGCACACCTTTAACATGTTGCTTGGAAATCTTAGCTAAGTATCCATGCCAGTTCTGTTTTCTACCCAACAACACGTTTCAGTGTGTTGCCCTGTTTCCTGTGACATGTTTTTCATTTTCGCGAGACCTCCTTTGCAGCGTCTTTAGCATTCATACTTCTACCAACGTTCATGACAAACATACGTGTTCTCGAAGACGGTAGCAGCTTTTGATAGATACTCATCACATCTATTTGAGTCCTCACCAGAATTGTCTTTAATATCCACATTTCTCTCATACCTTTCAAGGCAGCTTAGCCTTTTTGTTAAGCACCCCCAAATTCTTCCCAATCCCAGAATCACTTCATTTTTAGCGCTTTTTGTAGTAGCACTTTACTCTGAGTACCAAAATCAGGTTGTGTTTCCCAGGGCTGGTAGGGCAGATGACCCCAGCTGAGTGTCTTAAAACGAAACAACAAACTCAGGGAGGCACAATTTCAAGACCATGTAGCATTTTATGCAAAGTTCACATTCTCTGTCCAAGAAAGAGTGCTCAATTAATGGTTTCTGCCTTTTTAAAAGGACCCTCATGGACCGCCAGGGCCTAGCGCATAGTATCAGTTAGGAATATTAAGCTATTAAGTGGACTTTCTAAAGTAGATAAAGAAACTGATTATGTTAAACACGTAATAAACCCTATTTAAAATGATGGCACAGCTTAGGACAGAGTTCTGACCAGTGCGTCCTTCACGAAGTATTTAAAGTTAGGAATATGTAACCAACATCCTAAAGTAATTCATGTGCATATTGAGAAGCACTGCTCCGAAGTCATTTTTCCTACCAAAATATAGTATATGCATATAAGCATAACAAGTCAAATTATTCATCTGCTCCAAATGTTCCATGTACTTCTTTTAAAAAGTGATCATAGAAAACATACTGAACTGAAAGTACTACACTTGATCTTAGCCAGAAGGGCGAGAAGCGATGAACTGAAAGTACTAAGCTGACCTGTTCATGGGGTTGAAGTAACTAAAGTTAATGTCATAAAGTAAAATAGACTGTCCTCATTTTAGACTCCCACTCTGTATCATTGATTGTTGCCTGCTCCAATTAATTGGTCATCTTTGGTTATCAGCTTATGATTTCTTGAGCTTTCTAGAGCCTTGTGTTCTGAAACAGGCACTGTCTAGTAGCTTATATATAGTTGTACCCTTTTTAGGGCCCCAGATCTACTAGAATTACCATTTTTATTTGAAATAGGGGTTGACAACCTGGTATAAAATGAAACCTTGGATTATCTCAAATTATAATTCATTAGCCTCCAAACTGTTCTATCAGAATAATCTTCAGATTTGATTTTTTCAAAATTTTGTTCTATTTTCTAAGATTTTATTTTTTTATTTGACAGAGATCACAAGTAGGCAGAAAGGCAGGTGGGCGGGGGGAGCAGGCTCCCTGCTGAGCAGAGAGCCTGATGCAGGGCTCGATTTCAGGACCCTGAGATCATGACCTGAGCCGAAGGCAGACGCTTAACCCACTGAGCCACCCAGATTTGATTTTTTTAATAAAAATTACCCACGGAGAATAATTTAGTAGGTCTTGAGTAAGGCTCATAAGTCTGTATTTTTAAAAGAATACACAGAGCTGATAGGGTGAGGAACTGCCATTCCAGGTCCTCAGGAGGTAGAAAATCATGAAAAGAGTAGTCAGGTTTATTTACTTTGTGGTGGTTTCAGTTGTTAACACTGTTTTTCTTCTTTGTTTTTCTTAGTATTTTATAATCTTACATTTTTTATTAATAATAGGAAGGATTCTTAAACAACAGACTTCTCAAGGAAGTTAATGAAAATTTATAAAATCATATTATTTCTACTAGGATAATTGTATGGTGTTTGGCTTACTTAGTTGTAACGAATGAACTTGAAAAATTCTTATGTAAATAGCGTGTAAGGGGCAGCACACTGTTGTTTCATAACCTCAAGCCAGGAGTCCTGGCTGACTAGCTGCATGTCACCCTAGTGACTTTAAATAATAAAGATTATTATAATAATATAATAATAAAGATTCTAGTACAAATCTCCATGTCTAATAACATTCTTATCCAAGTAGTGATTAAGAAGTGGTAAATAAGGGGGGATGTCAGAGATGAATTGAAGGACTGTTATCCCTTTAACACATTTGATGCAGGAGCATACCTGCTCATAGACCGGCACTAGCAATGGTATGAATAGAGATAGCCTGTTTGTGTGCTTGTCTTAATTCTGGAATAATTTTAGACCTTCAGGAAAGTTTAACACTGATACAAAAACATTCCAATTCTAACCTTCACCCAGATTTTCCAAATGTTATTTTACCACATTAACTTTATCATTCTTTTCCTCTCTCTCTGCATAATCCTTTCCCCTCACATCCAGTTTTTTCCTTGATACTTTGGAAAGAATGTTGCAGATATATTGTCCTTTACCCATAAATAGTTCAGTATATGTTTTCTAAAAATAAGGACATTCTTTTATGTAACCACAATTATCAAAGTCAGGAAATTAACAATGATACAATACCACAATCAGATCAACCAACTTATTCAAACTTTGCTCTGGGGAGGGGAAAGAGTAAGGATTGGGAAGGAGATTGATTAGGGGGCTCACATACAGCAGCACTCACTTGTTATGGCTCTTTATTCTTCTTCAGTCTTGCACTGTTAGTCTTTTATGACTTAGGCATTTTTGAAGAATATAGGCCAGTTTTGTAAAATGTCCTTCAATCCCATAATCGGTTTTGGATGGCACGCTTTCATTGTTTAGACAACTAGATTTAATGTGTTTAATGTATATTATCAATTGGGTTGTAAATGCTTATTCCATTTGTAAAGAAAGAAAAGTGTCCTGTCCTGAGAGAATTTTTTTCAATTTTGCAAAGGAAATACTAATTAAGACTTTCAGGACTGAAATTCAGAGGTTTTTAAAATTCAAGGCAATTTAGCATTGTTAGACCTTTAAGTTGGCAAAGAGTGTATTAGGTGTTTGGTGTTAGGGAGCTGAGAGAATATAATCAAAGAATATCTAGACATGGGAGAAATTTCTGTTAGATATTAGACATACCAGATAAAATTGGCAGTCATTATTCCTGTGGTAATGTATCGTGGGGTTATCATAGAGGATAGGTATGTATTTTGAATTTGGTGTTGAAAATCTTCAGTTCATTAAGGTCAGAGAGATGTAGGATTGGGCCTTATGTTTGAGGTAATGATAAGCAATGGTAATAGGAGGAGAAGTGAACAATTAAATTAGGATTCTACTAGGAAATGTGTGTGGGAAATCGGTTCAGAATAATGACTTGAAAATTAAGCTGAAGATTTTAGAGAATGTACTCTAGCAGGATGTTTTAATGTAAAGTGACATCATCAAAGTAGCTTTGGCTGAGACATTGTAGTTGTTCTTTGTAAAAACAGATTAGAATGAGAAGCAGAGGACCCCTGTCCTACAAAAAGAACTGTTAGAAATTCGAATGGGCTAGTGAACAGTTCATGGCACTGTATATTCATGGAACTTTATAAATAGAAATAATAGGAGCTAGAGGGTTAAGAGTACTGAGGAAATCAGTCAGCTGAGGTCACAATCTCGGGGTGGTAGGATCAAGCCCTTTGTTGGTCTCTGCACTGGACCTGAAGCCCCACTTAAGATTCTTAAGATTCAATGTGTCAGACATTGTTTTAGGTGCCGGGTATCTAGCATGTAGGTAGGTGAATGTAACTTTGTAGCACGCACTTCGGAAAGGGGACTGGAAAGTCATGTAAATTAGAATATGTATAATTTGGATGGTGGGAAATTCAACCAAAAAAAGCTAGAAAAAGTAAAACAGGAAATGTGCTAACACAATTCACTCTCCAGGATTGTAACTCTCTTACTACTCCTTGTCCCTATAACTCTTTTTGCCTTTAAATGCCTCTCTACCTTTGCAACTTTGCACTGACAGTGTGTCCTTGGTATCATCTCTGGCTTGTCTGGATTGTATACTTAGCACTAATCTGCACTGAGATGGTATACAGTAGCATAAAGCTAATGGTAAATTTTGTTTGAGCTACTAAATCTGCACTTCATGGTTTTCTGTACATTTTTCTTTTTTAAAAGGACACTGTCAAGTACTTTTAAATGGTTATTTGTAATAACAATTTTCTTCTCGTATTTTTTGTTGTTTCTATTGACTGCCCTTCCTTTAATTTTCTTGTTTGGAATGGAATATTAGTTAAGGAGGTTTTTTAATTTGTCTCAAATGATCAAGATTAAAGTTCTAGGAAAAATAAATGTTTATTTCTATTTCTTATTGTAAAATAATAGTATTTTATGGAGAATATTCCTTTAAAATTTTAAAAGTATTTTAGAATAAGATGTAATTTGGATTTATTATTATTTAATACTGTGGGGTTTTTTTGTGTGTGTGTGTTTTTTTTTAACTTCAAAAAGTAGTCAGTGTGTTAACTTCTTTAAGAAACGGTTTTTCGGGGGCTCCTGGCTGGCTCAGTCAGTAGAGCATGCAGCTCTTGATCTCAGGGTTGTGAGTTCAAGCCCCACCTTATGCATAGAGTTTACTTTAAAAAAAAAGAAAGAAAGAAAGAAAGAAAGAAAGATTTTCTTCACATAGAGGTATATATGATTTAATGCATCTTTTTATATACTAGTCCAAAAAAATTACGAGTTTAGCCCTCAGTGTTTCATTAACACTGCAGATAAATTTCAGCCCAACTCTTAGTGACTTAAAATCTGAGTTTGCTAGCTATTGTAACCTTGTTAATACTGGAAATTTTATTGGTGGTTTCAGTGTTCTGGTATTGATACTAGAATGTATGATATTAGGTGCTATAATTATAATTGTGTTTTAAACTAAGCTTCTAAGAACAAATAAAAGTTTTCTGTATGACATTAGATGTTAAAATTATTAAACTGTCAAAAACAAATACAGGTTTATTTTTCTTGTGTTTTCTAGTCTTTTCCCCCCAGATCCTATAGCCACACACAACATTAAATTAAAATGTGTGAGATTTCTCTTTCCATTTTAATTTCCTGTTATAACATATAGGAATTAATTGTTAGTGGAATGAATTTTTTTTTTTAATGGATTTTTAGTTAAGTAACTCTTAACTTGAGGAATGGCCTTGTCAAAAATATTTGCTGACCCCAGCTGCTTTGTTGTAGGAGGCCTGACAAACGGTAGTGGTCGATATATCTCTGCAGCACCTGGAGCAGAAGCAAAATACCGAAGTGCTTCAAGCACTTCCAGTCTGTTCAGCTCCAGCAGCCAGCTCTTTCCTCCTTCTCGACTTCGGTATAATAGGTCTGATATTATGCCTTCTGGCCGAAGTAGATTATTGGAAGATTTCAGGAACAACCGTTTTCCAAACCTTCAACTTAGAGACTTGATCGGACACATAGTTGAGTTTTCTCAAGACCAGCATGGTTCTAGGTAGGTGATGATCATTTATGATACTCTGCTCTGTAGTTTTGCTTTGAAAATTACTGCCTTGTAAGAGCATATTTTTCTTGACTGGGGTCATTTCATCTGCATGAAAGTTGGAAGTTTTTAAAAAAATAAATACCTGATAATTTTTTTTCTTTGGTATTAATACAAATGATAAATATCAAGGTTTTTAAAAATTATTTATGGTTTCCCAGTTTTCTGTAATGAGAATATTTTTATAGTGAATATATAGCAGTGCCTTTTTATTGGATTATTTTTATTACTTTGACTCACTTTAATTTTCCTTTTAAAATAATGCTCTGAAGTACATCTCTGGACTTAAGTATTTGTCCCTGATATAGACTTTGTCTTAAAAAAAAAAATTAAAAAGAAAGTTAAGTGTTTGTGCTCCTTTATAGATTTGTATTTGATGTGATGTGGGTTGAGACATTTCACTTGTAACACATTTATTAAATTTGAATTGTGTTTTCCTTTTATAGTTTTATTTTACCTCCCTATGGTTGAAAATTCCTTAAGAGTAGCACATCAACCTTGTATCATTCATAGTGGGTAGATTTTATTTGTAAGAGCTTCTTTTATTGGGGCGCCTGGGTGGCTGTCATTGAGTGTCTGCCTTCGGCTCACGTCATAATCCCAGGGTCATGGGATCCAGCCCTGCACTGGGCTCCTTGCACAGTGGGAAGCCTGCTTCTCCCTCTCCCACTCCCCCTGCTTGTGCTCCTTCTCTCTCTCTCTCTTTATCAAATAAGTAAAATCTTTTAAAAAAAGAAAAAAGAGCTGCTTTTATTATGCTCTAAGCCTAGATATTATTTAGTAAATATTATGAGAAAATATGTGAATATCCAATAAACTATCTTTTTTCTTCATTGATTATAATGTAGCCAGGACTAACTTAAGTGTTAAACTTCTTTATGTCCAGATTTTTTACCTAACTAGTAGTTATTTCAAATTAAGCTGTTACAAAGGGAAAAAAAATAATCAAGGTGGTATAAAGAAATGTTTCATAACTTTTGTCTTTTCTTGCTTTAAATTGACTGTTCACAGTACTAAATGCGTTAGTACTATTTCTGGAAATAAATTTATGTGTATATATGTGGGGGTGTGTAATAATACTCAAGTCAGATTTTTACAGAAGCTGTTTCCAGTGTGTTGTCATGGCTTGTAAAATTTTTTCTACATAGATTCATTCAACAAAAACTAGAGAGAGCTACTCCGGCTGAGCGACAGATGGTATTTAATGAAATTCTACAAGCAGCCTATCAATTAATGACAGATGTTTTTGGAAACTATGTTATACAGAAATTTTTTGAGGTAAGCACACATACGTGTTCGTATATCTATCCAACTATATGTTTTTAATGCTTAGAAAGGTCCAGGAAGTTGGGTAAGAGTCATATAAAAATATGTGTACTTGGGGGGCATCCTGGGTGGCTCATTTGGTTGAGGGTCCTTTTTTGGCTTGGGTCATGGTCTCAGAGTCCTGGAATCAAGCCCACATTGGGCTCCCTGTTCAGTAGAAAGTATGCTTCTCCCTCTGCCCCTCTGCCCGCTCATGCGCTCACTCTCTTTCTGAAATAGATAAAATCTTCCAAAATAACATATTTTATATATATAAAGCTTTATATATAAAGCTCATTACGCGTGCATACACACACACACACACACACACACACACGTATATAAAACTCATTCATATATGATCTTGGTAGAAAGTATTTGCAAATGCTCTATCTGATAAAAGATTTTATATCCAGAATATATAAAGAACTCCTAAAACTCAACAGAAAGACAACCCAATTTAAAAAAATGTACAGGAGGGGCTGCCTGGCTGGCTCAGTCAGTAGAGCATGCAATTCTTCATCTCAGGGTTGTGGGTTCCAGTCCTATGTTGGGTGTAGAGATTACTTAAAAAATCTTTAAGAGGACTTGAATAGACATTTCTCTATAGAAGATACACAAATAGCCAGTGAGCAGCACATGAAAAGAAGCTTGCACAGTTAACATCAGAATATAGTTGAGAATTATCTGGTTTGAATGTATGACTCAGAAATTAAAGGAGATTTTGTTTGTTTAAAGTCAAGACGGAAGATGTTTAAAAGAATAACGGGTGGTTAATGTAGTAGTAACAAGAAAATTATAGATAGTGAGACTTAACCCCCCAAAAAAGTAATACAGTTATTTCAGGCAGCTATGGATTTACCTTAATTTTTCTTTTCTTTTTTTAAAGATTTTATTTATTTCAGAGAGAGAAATCACAAGTAGGCAGAGGCAGGCCGGGGGTGGGTGGGGAGGAGGCTCCCTGCTGAGCAGAAAGCCCAATGTGGGACTTGATCCCAGGACCCCGACCTGAGCGAAAGGCAGAGGCTTAACCCACTGAGCCACCCAGGCGCCATTAATTTCTTTTACTCAAATCCTCCTTCCTACATGATTACCAAATGTGATATTTTTAAAATAGAATGAATAGGCTGCAAACAGTGGGTTTTTCAGGTTTAATGAAATGATATTATGGTTTATTTTAACATTAATTTCTTTTCCATCAGTTTGGGAGTTTGGATCAAAAATTAGCCCTCGCTACTCGTATCCGGGGTCATGTTCTGCCTTTAGCCTTGCAGATGTATGGCTGTCGTGTTATTCAGAAAGCATTAGAGTCTATTTCATCTGACCAGCAGGTAATTGTAAGTTAAAACAAAATTTTTGTATTTTATTTAGTTTTTAAATTCTTACTTTATAATCTTGGAGTGAAAATTAAATATTTCCACAATTAGAATAAAATACTTTAAAAAAATCTGTCTCAAACAGTACATTATTGTTAGCCAGTAGATCTTTGATCTGTCCTTCATTTGCTTCATCTTTTCATCTTTAAGTGAAGATACTTCAGTGCCTCCTGTGTGGTAAGCAGAATACTGCATGATGGGTATTTTTGCTATACTTGCTTATTTGATTTTCTGTAGTACCAGGAATACTGTTCACTATTTCCAAAGTGTACTTGGATTGTACTTAGTTCTACCATAAGAATAAAAAAATGTTTTCTTAAGTTTTCTTTTAATTCCAGTTAACATACAGCTGTGGAGCACTTCCCAGATTGTGTGTCATCTGTATACTGTGGAGCACTTCCCAGATTGTTTGTCATCTGTATGCAGGCACCTGCTAATCTTTGTACTGTTCCCGTTTTAGTATATATGCTTTGGAAATGAGCACAAGAATAAAAAAAAAAAAAAAAATTTAAAACCAATTGCAGTCTTATATGCCACTTAAAAATTACATAAATTAAGTTCTTAAAAATTTAATAAAGTTCTTAAAATTTTCATTTAAAAAGTTCTTTAAAAATTCAGTAGGAAAAGTAACCTAAGAATTTTATTAACAAGAGTCACAGTTTTTAAGGTAAAGAGGGAAGAGAACACATATAAATTAAATGGGAATATACTGTATTCTTGATAAAAAAGTCTATTAAG
This sequence comes from Neogale vison, assembly GCF_020171115.1. Lineage (NCBI taxonomy): Eukaryota > Metazoa > Chordata > Mammalia > Carnivora > Mustelidae > Neogale > Neogale vison. The sequence continues at coordinate 129,082,729 of NC_058098.1, forward strand.
ATTTTATTTTAAATTTTAAAAAGATTAATGCTAATTCCCATCATGTGCTCATGGGAATTATAACTGATCAGAACAGACAGGAATATATTAATAGGATGAGGATAAATGCTGATCTGCTAGATTTTTAAATTGTGAAGCATTATCACTACTGTGGTTCTTGTAGGAGATTAGGCAAACTTTAGAAATGGAATTCATAACCCCAAATAGATGCCATTATATAAAATGTGTGTGTGTGTATAAAACTAGTTTGTGTAATACAGTAAACTTAGAGTAAAGGAAATAATTATTTCTTAAAGGGCATTGGTAATTAGTAAATTTGGGAAGAGATTACATTTGATTCTCCACCCACATATATTATTACATAATAAATTCCAGAATTAAAAACAGTAATAACGCATACATGGATATGTGTGTGTATGTGTAAAAATTTGTGAGAAAATAGTATTACTTCCATGGAGGAAATCCTGAGTTCTAGAGTAATTGAAGATACGTCACAATGGAAAAGATCAACAAATTTTAATTATTGTAGATGCTTACATAACTGCTCTACCATAAGTCTCAAGCTCATTTAGATACTTTAAAGAATGAGATCTTGGGCATCTGCGTGGCTCAGTTGGTTAAGCGTCTGCCTTTGACTTGGATCATGATCTCAGGGTTCCGAGATTGAGTCCTGAATCTGGCTCCCTACTCTGGGAAATCTGCTTTTCCCTCTATCCTTCCCTTTATCCTCTATGCTCATGATCTCTGTGTCTCTCTCTCTCTTTCTCTCTTTCAAATGGATAAATCAAATCTTAAAAAAGAGTGAGATCTTGCCACTAGAAATAACATGAATGGGTCTAGAAGGCATCATACTAAGTGAAATAAGTCAGAGGAAGGACAGATACCTTTGATTTCACTTACAATATGGAATCTGGTAAACAGAACTAACAACAAACTCTTAAATACAGGGGACAGACTCTTGGTTCCCAGAGTGGTGGTAGGTGGCAAGGGGGGGGAGGCAATAGGTGAATGGGGGAGTAAGAAGTATAAACTTTCAGTTAAAAAATAAAAAAAAGTCATGGAAATGAAAAGTACAGTGTAGGGAATATAATCAGTAATGTAATGGTGTTTCATGGTGACTGTATCTTTTGTGGTAAGCAGTGTGTAGGGTGTATAATTGTTGAATCAGGTGTTGCACACCTGAAACTAATATAACATTGTATGTCGATTATACTTCAGTAATAAAGATATCTTTAATGTCTTTAATATTTGAAAATATAAATCAGTGAGAATAAGCCTTATGTGCACCTGTTAATAATGGTATTCTTTGGAGACTTTAGAATATTTTATTTTGTTACTTAGTTTATAGCTAAACATCTGTGTTATGTCATAGCTTAACAGAATTCCTGTAGAGTGGGTGCCTGGATGGCTCAGTGAGTTAAGCCGCTGCCTTCGGCTCAGGTCATGATCTCAGGGTCCTGGGATCGAGTCCCACATCAGGCTCTCTGCTCAGCAGGGAGCGTGCTTCCTCCTCTCTCTCTGCCTGCCTCTCTGCCTACTTGTGATCTCTCTCTGTCAAATAAATAAATGAAATCTTTAAAAAAAAAAAAAAAGAATTCCTGTAGAGTTACATCAGTATGTAGTTGAGAGTTCTTTGGGTGAGACTTTAAAGTGATAACTTCATACACTGTTTGTACTCCATTTCTTTATAGCACTGTTTCCTGTTGGCACTAGTAAGGGATACTGATTATCATGTGGCTGCCTATGTTTTTCTCTAAGGATTAAGATGTTTATTTAATAAACGCTTATAATTTTATCTTAAAAAATGAGGATCACTAGCTGGAAGAAAATGCAGTTAGTAAATAAACCTTACTGTAAATAATCTTAACCTTACTGGTAAGCAAAGAAACAAATGAAGGAAGTTATTTTTGCCAGTTAAATTTAAAAAATCTAAAATTTCCCTAGAATTAATTTCCAGAGAGAGACCTAGGTGGCTCAGTCAGTTAAATGTGTCCAACTCTTGATTTCACTGAGGTCATGATCTCAGGGTTGTGAGATCAAGCTCCACATCCGCTCCCTCGCTATCTGCCCCTCCCTCCGCTTGCATGTATTCTAAGTAATTTTTTTTAATTAAAAAATTATTTTTGAGAGAAGGGGGTTGCTTAGTAGAGAAAAAGTATAGAATTCTGAATTATATATATTGTTAGCTGAGAAGGATGATATAGAAGGTATATACAGTGAAGAGAATTGTTTAAATATGGCAGATTTAGCATCACTAGCTTATTTTTCAGGAAGTGTCATTTACATTACAGTCCTATAAAATGTTTTGATCTCACACCATCAATGACTTGGACAGGGGCAGATTTTAAACTTTGATACCTAAGAAATTGCAAAGAAATTTTGAGTATACTTTTGTACTCTATAATAGTTAATCCTGATATCTTTCCTGATGAGGTAATTTTGTAAATGTCATCATCTTTTTGCAGAGTGAAATGGTAAAGGAGCTAGATGGTCATGTTCTCAAATGTGTGAAAGATCAGAATGGAAACCATGTTGTGCAAAAATGTATTGAATGTGTTCAGCCACAGTCACTACAGTTCGTCATCGATGCTTTCAAAGGACAAGTAAGATTGATTTTTGCTTACTAATTAGGGCATTCTTTTAGAATTTGAATGTTAACATATTTCTCGTAAGTCACAAGATTACAAACATACAAGACGAAACAGTAAATGTACAGTGATTTCTGCCTCTTTCATAGAGTGGATCAGTTAGCTTCATTTTTCTTGAAGCTTTAAACTATAGAAATAGTTTAATAATATTACTTTAGGATTCCAGCTCTTCAAATTATAAACCCAACAGTGTTTTCCAAATTTTTAGGGAGAAGGAAAGGAAGGAAGACTTCAGAACCTTTAGTAAGACACAGAAAATAAATACCAATAAGTAACTAATACATAGTAATAAATAGCAGCTTATTATATCATGACTACCCTCACCTTGCAGTCTATTTTCGTTATTACATGCCCTTCATCTTCTGGTTTAGTACCTTTTGTTCAAAATGTCCGTTAGCTCCTGAGGTGCCTGGGTGGCTGTCAGTTAAGCATCCTACTCTTAGTTTCAGCTCAGGTCATGATCTTGTTGTGGGATTGAGCCCCACGTTGGCCTATGCTCAGTGTGGAGTCTACTTCAGATTTTTTTTCCCTGTCCCTCTTATTCTCTCTCTCTCTCTCTCTCTCTCAAATAAAGAAATAAAATCTTTAAGAAAAAGGGGAGGGCTGGGTGGCTCAGTCGGTTAAGGGTCTGCCTTCAGCTGGGGTCATGATCCCAGGATCTTGGGATCGAGCAGCATCAGGCACCTTGCTCGGCACGGAGCCTGCTCCTCCCTCTGTCTGCTGCTTCCTCTGCTTGTGCTCGCTTTCTGTCTCTCCAACAAATAAATAAAATCTTTTTAAAAAGAGAGAAAAGAGAGTATCTGTTAGCTCCTAAACTGAGCACCCCACTTTCCAGTCTTTACTAACAGGTTGATGGTCATACTGAAGGAGACTCCCCACCCTTCTAGTTTAAATGAATTCTGCATGTCCTCAGGAACCTGTCTATCTCATAAAACTTTCCAACAATGTCAGATAATGAAAATGCATTTCTTCTGATTGTTTTAAGGTGTTTGTACTTTCAACTCATCCTTACGGCTGCAGAGTGATCCAGCGCATCCTGGAGCACTGTACTGCAGAGCAGACCTTACCTATCTTAGAAGAACTCCACCAACACACAGAGCAGTTGGTGCAGGTATCAGCTCCCTAATAGTCTTAAATGTTTGTGTTTTTGAAAATGGTTCAAAACATAGGCAAGTATAATGTATTGCTAAATGTAGAAACACATAGTGAGACAAAAAACCTGGTATATTCTCCTGCATGTATATTGCTGAATTTTTAGAAAAAATTAACATCTTTTTAAAGAATAATCATTATTCTTAAGGAATGACTTAAGGAAAGTAATTTTTAAATATTTGTACTTAGGATCAATATGGCAATTATGTTATTCAGCATGTACTCGAACACGGGCGACCTGAAGACAAAAGCAAAATTGTTTCTGAAATCAGAGGAAAAGTGTTAGCCCTGAGTCAACACAAATTTGCCAGGTATTGCAATATTTTCTGATTCCAAGGGTCAGTTCTTCTAATTCTTTGGCTTTCATTACTAAACAAAGTAATACATGTAGACCAGCCTTAGAACATATCTTTCTTGGGATACCTGGGCGGCTCATTGGGTTAAGCGTCTGCCTTTGCCTTGGGTGTCCTGGGATGGAGTCTTAAATCAGGTTCCTTGTTCAGCAGCAGGCCTGCTTCTCCCTCTGCCTGCTGCTCCCCCTGCTTGTGCTCTCTGTCTGACAAATAAATCTTTAAATAAAATTTTAAAAATAAAAATAAAATTAAAAACTTTAAAAAACATAATCTTTATTTTAGGAGAGGGGGAAAAGCACATACCGAATGTTGCTTTTATTCTCACATGACAAATTTGTTTGCCCACAAATAATTCCATTTTTAAAGTCTGTATTCAGAAAATGATTTGTCTCCCCAATCCTATAAGTGCAAATTGCTTAGTGCATGTTAATGAAAATCTCAGACCTTAACTGATGACCTGGTTTCCTCTTTTTTGAATTATAATCATTATTTTAAGAGGCATATAATTAAACTTGTGGGTATCCAGAATGGGTTCTTCTATGATACTAATTTCTGTTTTAAAAGTAAAGGGTAAGAGAATTACAAGGGAATACTATCTTGACTTAACGTCTTCTGATGTGTTGAGCAAATTCTTTCAAAAGCAAGGATATTTAGCTGTAAAGAAAAAAGTAACAAAAAGTGGTGCAGTTAGTTAAGCATCCAACTCTTGGTTTTGGCTAAGGTTGTGATCTCAGGGTCAAGATTGAGCGTGGAGTTAGTTTCTGTGTTTAGCCAGGAATCCAGTTGGGCTTCTTTCTTCCTCTCTTTCTGCCCCTCCTGGCATATGCACCTTCTGGCTCTCAAATAAATAACTCTTCAAAGAAAGAAGTAAGACGGGTGGCTCAGTCTAGGCATCTTCCTTTAGCTCAGATCATGATCCTGGGGTCCTGGGATCCAGCTCTGTGTCAGGCCCTCTGCTCAGTGGGGAGTCTGCTTCTCCCTCTCCTCCTGCCTCTCCTCCCCACTCTGCTCCACCGCCCCTCGCTTCCTCTCAAATACATAAATCTTTTAAATAACTTTCTGTGTATCTACTTAATTTTTAGCAATGTAGTAGAAAAGTGTGTTACTCATGCCTCCCGTGCCGAGAGAGCTTTACTGATTGACGAAGTTTGCTGCCAGAATGATGGTCCTCACAGTGCCTTATACACCATGATGAAGGACCAGTATGCCAATTATGTGGTTCAGAAGATGATTGATATGGCTGAACCTGCTCAGAGAAAGATAATCATGCATAAGGTAATGCAGTTTATAGCACTTAAAATAGATGATTCGTTTGTGTGACTCAAGACTACAATTTTAGCTTATTTCCTCTTCTGTTATAACTGGAGGGGGGAAAAAAAAATCAGTGGATAACCTTTGAAAAATGTAGGTATGGTGTACCATTTCATTAAATTCCTAAAAGGGTCTCAATAAAATTGCATTCATTCTTATCTTTTTACCTGTCTTTAGCATTGCCCATCCCTGTTTTATTTAAATATATTTGGTTTGCCATAATACATGGATTGAACATTAATTTTAAAATCTAATTAGGTTTTCTCACTAACCTAATACATTCTCCTAAAGAGAGAATTTATTTTGATTGGATTTTTTTTTTTAAACAAGCTATTTTCTCCCTAGAATCTAATGATTCTTTTTTTTTTTTTTTTTAATGATTCTTTTATAATGCATTGATTTCCATGGGAAAAGTGCTAAAAAGAATGTGGACGAAATGCTACATACTGAAATCTTTTTCTAAATCAATTCATTTAAGAAACAGGTGCCTAGGGTCGCCTGGGTGGCTCAGTGGGTTAAAGCCCCTGCCTTCGGCTCAGGTCATGATCTTGGGGGTCCTGGGATTGAGCCTCGCATCGGGCTCTCTGTTCGGCAGGGAGTCTGCTTCCCCCTCTCCCTTTCTCTCTGCCTACATGTGATATCTCTCTCTCTGTCAAATAAATAAATAAATCTTTAAAAAAAAGAAAAGAAGAGAAACAAGTACCTGTTGGCTTGGTTCAAATAAATGTCTGCCTTCAGCCCAGGTCATGATCTGGGATGAGTCCCACATCAGGCTCCCTGCTTATGCCCTGGCTTTCTCTCTCTCTTTCAGATACATTAATAACATCTTCAAAAAAAAAAAAAAAAAACAGGACATATAACTTCTTAGGACCTCTTGTCATATAAAGAGAAATATAAGATCATAAGTTTTTTACCTTTTTAAAAAAGTAATACTTCTGCTTAAAAATATGTACTTGTTCAGTCTTATTTTTAAGAACTAACTACATTATTTAACCAATACCATATTTATGACATTTGGATTGTTTCTAGTTTTATAACTATCATAAGCAGTGCTGTATATAAATGTCTTTGCATAACCATCTGTTTTTGTGGGATGAATTCTTAGGTGTGGAATTGCTGATGCAAAGTATATGAGCATGTTACATGTTGATAGATACTGCCAGGTTGCTCTCAAAGAATCTGTACACGTTTGCACGTCTACCAGTGTATAAGAATGCTTGTGTTGTCATGATCTCATCAGTACCGGTTACTGTTCCTTAGAAAATTTTTGCCAGTCTGGGCACCTGGGTGGCTCAGTCGGTTAAGCATCTGTCTTCAGCTCAGGCCATGATCCCAGGGTCCAGGGATCGAGCCCCATGTCAGGCTCCCTACTTAGCGGGAAACTTGTCTCTCCTTTCCCTCTGTCCCTACCCTGACTTGTGCTCTTTCTCTCCCTCTCTCTCTCTCTCAAATAAAATGTGTAAAATACTTAAGAAAAAAAATTTTTTTGCCAGTCTGTGTAGAAAGATAATGATATGATTTCTTTTCATTTGCATTTTAAAAACTATTAGTGAGATTTTGAACAATTTAAATGTATTAGCCATCACATATCTGATTGCTTATTCATGTCTTTTGCTCCATTTTTATTGAATTTTTATCCAAGAGACTTGAGCTAGAAAATTCTGTCTTCATCAACTTTAAGAGCTTAATACTTCACTAGCGATGCTTTCCTGCTGTGTTTGGAGCCCCTCTGCTGTTTGCATTTGTAATAGTGTAGAAGTAGTGGTTTATTTATTCTTTGAACAATTGTGAGAGTAGAAGTTTGGAGAGATTGACTAGAATGAACTGCCTTTGCAAACAACTTTTGTTTAAAGGATTTGAACATTAAAATCCGATTATTCTTCTAAATCACTGAGATTTAGTGCTTTTTTAAGGTACCAGAAAATAAGATTTACTAAGGAGATTATTTGTTTTTCAGATTCGACCTCACATTACTACTTTGCGCAAATACACATATGGGAAGCATATACTGGCCAAGTTGGAAAAATATTATTTGAAAAATAGCCCAGATCTAGGGCCTATTGGAGGACCACCAAATGGAATGCTGTGAAGGGAGAAGAGAAAGAAGATGATTTAACCATGTGAAAAGAACGTTTCTTTTGTGAATTATCAAAACACAACTCAACTATGAATCTTCAAAATTTTTTTTAAAGCAAAACTATTTATTGACTTTATTCATCCATTTGTAAATTTTTTAAGGTTCTTGTGTATATTTGGGGGGTGGGGGTGGTGAATTATAAATTATATTCAGCCCTGAGTGGAGACCTATCAGATTGGATTGCTGGCAAAGCACAGAATGCCTGTATATGATGTAACTATCAAAAAAAAAGCTGTCACATATTTTGTAAATTTTTACCTTGTAAAGTCACAAAAATAGTTTTTAAAGGAAAAAGTACAGTATTCTTTTAATAAACTGGCTTGCAGTCTGGTAGGTCTGTGGACCCCATAGCACAACAGGTTTATAGAGATGTATATAGAAATATAGTCCTTAATTTTTTTTTGTCCTTCGTGTGAAGCCTTTTATAACCGATTAACAATCAACTGCATAAATATTATTAATATTTTAAAAAAAGTTAAGTTGTATTTTGGTAATTCACAAACTATCATGCAAATAAAAACTCGGCAAGTAAGATAAGAATTAAATGATTTGAGATGAAAAGAACTTATATTATTTACAGGATGTGATTTTAATACAAATACTGCCCTAAAACGTCTCTGGCAATGTACAGATGTATTGTATATACTCACATATGTAATTGTTGTAAGAGGTAGGCAAAAAACAAAATCATGGTGACACTTCCATTCAGTTAAATGCACTAATTGAAAAGTTAAGTCCCTTTTTAACTTTTCAGTTTGGTTTGCAATCTGAGAAAGAGTGGAAATTTGTATATTGTTTTTCTTATAGAATACAAGGACATGTTGAAGAAGTGTTGAGCTTTATTTTGCTTTTTCATAGTAGATTTTGAGAAGGTAGGAACCAGATCGAGGTGAAAGGGGCCACTGAAAAGTGAATTCGATAGCTCAACATTTAAGCATGACTACATATTCAGATAGCTTTTTTTGCTTCCTATAAATATATGCATTGTGTGTGCAGTAATAGATGTAAGTTTACACTTTGAAAGCAAATCTTGTTTCAATGTTTATTATAAAAGCCTTGCTAATTTAGTAGTGATGCTTTCCTTGGTTGTACAGGTGTACATTTGTAAACCTTCATGCTGTAAATGGAATTCGTTTTATCTCTTTGGGAAACCTTTGCATTTTAGTGTACATTTATGTCCCTGCCCTCTTTGACCTGGCATATAGTGTTGTATAATGTAAATTTATTTCTCCAAATTGAGAGTGATTTTTTAAAAATTTTTTATCTTTATATGGTTTCAGAAATATGAACCAGCTTTCTTTTTATTATTGTGGGAAACATTTTCTTTTATAACATAGTTGTTGACTCTGTTAATATGGACATACTAGGATTTGGATCACTTTCAAGAAGTCAGGGTATTGTGCATAATAGAAAGTATTGGACTGAGATATTTGGTTACCATGGAGGCCAATGCTTTTTCCATCTTATTAAATGTGATGTGATTTTTTTTCTTTGTACAGAAGAGTACTGTATTTTTGAATAGCCTATTCCCAAGTAAGAGCAAATCTGTATGATAACATTTTTTTCTCTGGACATAAGACATAACAGTAACATGATGTACATTTACAAGCGGCCTTATGTACATTTCCCAACAATCTTTTTAAGGCAAAATTGTGACCATATGTGTATAATTAAAATCGTTTTTAATCCTTTGCCTATGAAAATATTTTGGAAAAAAAAACTTGCTTTGTATATTCAGTTTCTGAAAGATAAAAGAAAGTGCTTTGTATTTTGTTGAAGTCAGTATTTTGTATAAAACCATTTATGTTGACCCACTTCTGTTTAGTGCTGAAAACTAATGAACCATGCTATCTCCTTCGATTGAACATGTAAGGGATTTTTTTATTAGAAGTCTGCAGAAGAAAAGCATTCTTCTGAGCACAATATTGAATAAAAAGGTTTTATCACTTAGCTGTTCATATCATGAGCCTAAAACTAATGGCATAAAGTTTGGGATGCCAGGCATACTTTTTCATGTTTGATGTTGAGTTATTCTAATTTTCTAACCCAACATTCCATGTTGAGTCCATTAAATCCAGCCACTTGTCACTGTCCCCTCTCCTAGTCATACTGGTTCATAGCGTGTCCCAGTCACAGTGGCAATGCTTTCTCCCCACGTGTAAAGCTGCTCTCTCCCACCCCATCCTACTTTGTTTTGCTAGCCTCAGAGTGTCTTGGCCCCGTGTTGAAATTTGTTCCCAGTATCAACTCATGATTGTGAGCTGATACCCAAGTTGTTCTTGCTGGAGGTTGGTAAGTGACTTTCCTGGATTTGCATAGTTGAATTCCTGGTTTTCCTTTTTCCTACCCTCTATTGGCACGGGCAGTTACCGCTGCAAATTTAGAAAGCCCTAGGGGATGGCTGGGAGATGGAACCTTCTTAGGGTTTTGATGTTTCCATGTATCCCAGTGTTGACACCCCAAACTTCCCAATGCTTTGGGGCCTATTCTAGAAGAGTGTCTATTACTGTAGAAATTTTATGGTCTGCCATTTTGGTGCCCACCTCTCTGATTCCATCGTAAGTTGGCTTGGAGTTGGCTAAAATCAGAACATCACATTTCAGAATAAAGAAACTTTAATTGGGCAGAACCACTTAGACTTTACTCTTGAGTGTCTCCTTTTGATATGGATTGTTTCTGGACCAGTGTGTCTAAGTCCTGGCTCTTCTTGGTTCATATGAAATAATGTTATCTTCACTTTGTATATTATGTATAAATTAGAAAATGAAAAATGTGTGAATAACATTGTATGAAATAAACCTGGTCTTGTGTTTTTCTCTAGATAAACATCCTTCTGTACCTCAGTTATAATTCAGATTGCCCATTCAAGTTTACTCTGATTTAAGGAAAGGCAAGTATTTTTATCACATGGATGCAAATCTGGGGCTACTGATTACTCTGATGGTATTTCTATCTTTGATTAGTATTTAGGATCTCTTGTCTGATTACATAGAGTGATTACATACTTCACAGGATGAAACTTTTAGCCTGTTTCCTTGATAAAATGATACTCAAGGTTGTTCTGAGGATTAAATTAAATCACTTACCTTTACCTATAGGTGTTTGTTTCCTTTCCACACGAACTTCCAGAGACTGTTGTCTAAAGGAGAAAACATTTTGGGTTCAGGCTTGGATTTGAAGTTTACTGTGCGACTTACAAACCTTGTGACCTTGGGTGTGTTAACTCAGCCTCGGTGTCACCCCGGGTACCATGGATGAGTACTATTTAGGTCATTGATTTTAAGAGTTGAGAGTATCTTAAAAAGATACGTAGAACATAGAATGCTAATACATAATATATAGAATGCTAACACTATTTCTGTTTTCCTCTCCCTTCTATAGCTATTCAGTTTTAGGTTTTTTTAAGATTTCATTTATTTGACAGAGATCAAGTAGGCAGAGAGAGCAGGGGAAGCAGACTCCCTGCTGAGCAGAGACACCCTCCCCCCCCCCCATGCGGGGCTCGATCCCAGGACCGTGAGTGAGATCATGACCTGAGCCAAAGGCAGAGGCTTAACCCACTGAGCCACCCAGGTGCCCTGCTCTTCGTTTTGTTTTAAACCATACAGATAATTTGATATAATCCAAAGTAGAGATCGACATAAAACTACGAGCATTTGGGGCGCCTGGGTGGCTCAGTGGTTTAGGCCTCTGCCTTTGGCTCGGGTCGTGATCTCGGGGTCCTGGGATCGAGCCCCGCATCGGGCTCTCTACTCAGCGGGGAGCCTGCTCCTCCCCCCCCCACCTGCCTCTCCGCCTACTTGTGATCTCTCGCTGTCTATCAAATAAATAAATAAAAATCTTAAAAAAAAAACCAGTACGTGCATTTTCGTCATACACATTTTTAATTTTCTGCCAGTTTTAATTTCATCTTGTTTTGTTTCTGTTCTAAGCTGAAAGCAGCCCTTCTGGAATTGTTGACCTATCCCACATCTTAGAGATGAAATTAAGGGACCCTAGAAAAAGTAAATATTACATCGTCCCATCCTAGATTACTAACCTAAGAAAGTCAAGTTTCCTAAGGTTACCTGGATAGTAGTAGTTTCAAGCGCCCTCCTGACTGATTTCCCAGGAAGGTTGTGGTTGGCGGTGGGCCAGGGGGAGGGCGAAGGAACCCCAGGGGAGCAGTGTTCACTGTCTACCTTACTGGCTGGCTTTCCAGGTCTGATTTAACATCTGATGGGATTTGCATGTTCCAGAAAGGAAACGACTGAACACAGGTGAGAAGCAGGGAGCGTTGTGACGGCACTGGGTGCTCGCCTCCAGGAGGCTGCCGTGCGCAAGAGCGCCCAGCTCCGTTGTGTGATCCCGGCCTGCTAGGCCTCAGGGTTACCCATCTGTAAAGTTGGAACACTGTCGGCTACTGGAGTGACTCCGCCGATTAAGCCTCTGCCTTCGGCTCATGTCATGATCCCAGAGCCCTTGGATGAGTCCCACATCAAGTCCTATGTTGGGCTCCCTGCTCAGTGGGGGGGTCTGCTTCCTCTGCCCCTCCCCCTGCTCGCTCACTCATGCTTTCTCTCTCTCAAAATATATTAATAAGTTGGAATACTCAGCTGCACACAGAACCTTGGATCTGAGTGTTTGGTACTAAGAACCTAAGAGACCTACAGACCTTCTACAGGAGGCTCACAGTTAGGTAACATTTTTATTTAACTTCATTACCTGCATATCCTGTAGACAGTTTCTCATTTCTTCAGTGTTTCAGTCACAGAACTTTTTTTGTTTTTTCTAAATATTCACCAGGAATTTAAATCAAATGAAATAGGCCTGTAGTTTGAAGAAAAAATGGCTAGGTTGAGCTTAATTCAAGTTTTCTTGGACATCAGAGTCTTACGGTTCAGAATCAGGACTCTGGGATCAGCCGAAATTCCGAACCTTTAGCTTTGCGTCATTAGGTAAATGGTTTCAACTTTTAAGCCTTCCTCTCTCCGTGTGTAGGCAAGGGAAATGAGACCTACCTACTAGAATTGCAAATTGCAAGGATTAAATGAGATATGTGGTGAGTGGCTTCTGTTACAGTGAGTTAAAAGGTTGGGAGAGGGGTTTTAATTTGCCTACATGCAGCCTCAAAACAGGGAGATGGGAGCTCATTCATGTTTCTGCATATGAGCCGATAAATCTCAAGTCAGTAGGAAAACAAAGATATGATTAAGGAATTTAACAGCATTTTAGCTATTGGTACATTTAATCTTTGGGGGGGGTACTAATACAAGTAATAGCTTTGCCCTGATGGCTGCCAGGATGTGAATAGGGAGTTGCCCTATGTCCGGGAACAGTGGAGTGACCTGTCTGCGTGATGGGCAAAGCCTAGAAGTAGCAAGAACCTGGAGGGAGGGTGAGGTTGGCCCTGCAGATCACAGACGTCCGCATCGCGACGTCCAAGCTGGTCTCCCCTCAGTCCCATCCCAGGTCTTTCATGGGAGGAAGCCCTGAGAAGTTGGGTTTCAGCTCCTGGTGGGTCCGTCTTACACCAAGGGTCAGGGGGGAAGCATGGGGGATCACCCTGGAGGAGAGGAGGGATGTTGGGGAGCCTTCCCTGCCCCCACTTTGAAAGTTCAGACATCACCCAGGACACATTCTATTGAGTAGAATGCAGTAGGTTTCACCGAAGAGAATTAGAAAAGAAGGCCAAAAATACACCTTTCTGGTAGTAGAAATACTACTAGAAATATATCTTAGAAATGTTTGAAATACATTTCCTGATAACTCCTAGGTTAGAGATAATCTCATCTGGAATAAACCATTTGGGCCAACTTCAAAATGAGTAGCCGTGCTGTGTATCAAAGCTTGGGGTATCAAAGGCTACTCAGAGAAAAAGATCTCTGCAAGAAAGTCTGAAGATAACTTAAGAAGTTAGTAAGGGGGGGGACGCCTGGGTGGCTCAGTGGGTTGGACGACTGCTTTCGGCTCAGGTCATGATCCCGGAGTCCCCCGGATCAAGTCCCACATCGGGCTCCCAGCTCCACGGGGGAGTCTGCTTCTCCCTCTGACCTTCTCCTCGCTCATGCTCTCTCTCTCAAATAAATAAACAAAATCTTAAAAAAAAAAATGAAGAAGCTAGTAAGGGGTGCCTGGACGGCACAGTCAGATGAGTGGCTGACTCCTGGTTTCTGCTTGGGTCACGATCTCAAGGTTTGAAGAGCGAACAACACACGAGGCTCGGGCCCGCATGCTCAGCACAGAGTCCCCTTCAGATTCTCTCCCTCATCTTCTGCCCCTCCCCCTCCCTAATACAAATCTTTTTTTAAAAGGTAGTAAAATAACAAAATTACAAAAAAAATAGAAAGGATTAATAATAAACTCCACAAAAAAGGAATAGGCTTGATTGGTTAAAAAGAAAAATGAGACATACTCTTGGCAAATCAGAATTTTTAAAAATAGGTGAAAGACACAAATGGGATTTATGAAATTACAAGTTTTTTAAATTATAGAACATTATATAAAAAGTCTCCCTATAAGGGCGCCTGGGTGGCTCAGTCAAGTGTCTCACTCGATTTTGGCTCAAGTCATGTTCTCGGGGTGGGGAGACTGAGCCCCGCGCTGAGCTCTGTGTCCAGCAGGGAGCCTGCTTAAGATTGGGTCCCTTGCTCCGCCCCTCCCCCTACTCAATCTCCCTCTCAAATAAATCTTTTTTTTTTTTTAAGATTTATTTATTTCACAGATCTCAAGTAGAGGCAAGCGCAGAGAGAGGGGGAAGCAGGCTCCCTGCGGAGCAGAGAGTCCGATGCAGGATTCAATCCCAGGACCCCGGGATCATGACCCAAGCCAAAGACAGAGGCTTTGACCCACTGAGCCACCCAGGCACCCATCAAATAAATATTTTAAAAAACAAGTCTAACTATAGATTAAAAATCAAGTTTTCTAGGGAAATATCAAGTTCCAGAATTAAGGAATAATAGAAAACATAAATAGACTAATAACTATAAAAGTAAAAAGCTAGTCAAAAGAATCAAGCTGAAGGTCTCGCATTGCTTGATGTCAAAACTTACTACAAACCTACAGTAATAATACTGTAGTAATACTAATAGTAATAATACTGTAGTAACCTACAGTAAAACTGTTTGGGGGGCGCCTGGGTGGCTCAGTGGGTTAAGCCTCTGCCATCGGCTTAGGTCATGATCTCAGGGTCCTGGGATTGAGTCCTGCATCGGGCTCTCTGCTCAGCGCTGAGCCTGCTTCCCGCTCTCTCTCTGCCTGCCTTTGCCTGTGATCTCTCTCTCTCTCTCTGTCAAATAAATAAATAAAATCTTAAAAAAAAACAAAACAAAACAGTATTTGGATGTTAATGACACATTGTGATCATTTTACAATATATACAAATACTGAATCATGCATGTTATACATCTGAAACTAATACAGTGTTATATTTCAATTATACCTCATTTTTTTATTTTAAAAAAAAGTGTGGTACTAGCACATGTTTGAAGCAGCATTGTTCACAATAGCTAAAAGAAACAATCCAAGTGCCCATCAATAGATGAATGAATAAACAAAATGTGATCCATACATATACTGGAATATTGTTCAGCCTTAAAAAGAAAGGAAGTTTTTTGACACATGCTGTAATGTGAATAAACTTGACATTATAATATGTGAAACCACAACAAGGCATACTATCTGAGTCCCTTTATATGAGGTTATTTAAAGTAGTTAAAATTATAGAAACAAGAGTGGTTTCGTGTTTAATGGGTATAGAGTTTTAGTTTTGCAAGATGAAAAAGTTCTGGATATCTGCTGTGTAACAATGCGAATTACTACTGAACCATACACCTAAAGATGGCTAAGATAGTAAAAAAGGAAAAGGAAGGGAGGGAGGGATAAAAAGAAAAAGAAGGAAAGAAAAGAAAAAAAAGGTAGTCAAAGATGTATAAGGTCATGAGCCCAAACTGTTTAAGGGATAGGTTGTGTAAATCTTTTTTTTTTTTTTTTTAGGATTTTTTATGTATTCATTTGAGACAGATACAGAGAGAAAGAGCATGAACCAGGGCAAGGGCAGAGGGAGAGGGAGAAGCAGACTCCCTGCTGAGCTGGGAGCCCAATGCAGGTTCAATTCCAGGACCCGGAGACCATGCCTGAGCTGGAGGCCAGTGCGTAACCATCTGACCCACTCAGGTACCTCAAGGTCTGTAGATCTTTAAGGAACATACAGTGCCTACCTAGTTTATGTAGATTTTACGGAGCATGGAAAACAAAATTTCCCAGGTTATTCTACAAAACTCTAACAACCTTGAAAACAAAACGGAACTAAAGTGCACACAAACCATAAAAGTGGGCATTTCATATATCATAGATGCAAGACTTTTAATATGTAAATCAGTCCAATGCGATTGCATTCCTGTATTATGAAATTAAAAGGCAGTCTTAACATATTACCGAATCATTACATTCCTACATATTTACCCAAATGAGCTGGAAGCTTAGGTCTACACAAAACACTGCACACAGACTTTTATAGCAGCTTTAATCATAATTGCCCACTTCAAAGCAAACAAGATGTCCTTCAGTAGGTGAGTGGTTAAGCGAACTGACACATCCAGACGACGGAATATTATTCAGAGATGAAATGACCCATCAAACCGTAGGACATGGAAGAAGCTTAAATGCATATTAGCTCAGCAAAAGAAACCAATCTGAAAAGGCTACATACCATATGATTCCAACTACATGACATTCTGGAAAAGGCAAAACTAGACCGTGAAAAGATCAGGCGTTGCCAAGAGTTGGGAGGAGGTAGGAAGGGATCAGAGGGGCAGTCGGGATTTCTGAAAGTTTTACCACACTGTGGTTATGTGACCTGGGGAGAAAACAAACTGTCCAAATCAAGGAAGGCCCTTTCCAGTCTCCACAGAGGTCAGTTTTGATCCTCAAATCATGAGCTGGTACCAGAAGCAGTAACAGCAATAGCTGGAAAGTACAGGACACTTACTAAGTGCCAGGTGTTAAGTGATTTGCATATATTCTCCCATTTCCCCCCAGGACAACTATGTTAGGATGGGACTGGTCTCTCTCTCTCTCTCTCTCTCTATATATATATATATATGTGTGTGTGTGTGTGTATATATATATATATACACACACAAATGTGTGTGTGTGTGTGTTTGTGTGTGTGTGTATATATATACATATGAGATTTTATTTATTTGAGAGAAAGAGAGTGAGCAAGAGACAGAGCACAAGCTTGGAGGGGAGGGAGGCAGAGGGAGAAGCCAGCACTCTGGGATCATGACCTGAACTGAAGGCAGACGCTTAACCCACTGAGCCATCCAAGCGTTCCTTCTTTTTATTTGAGAAAGAGAGCTGGGGCGCACCAGCGGGGGGGGGTGGTGGGGGAGAGGGAGAGAGACAACCAGACTCCCTGCTGAGCCGGGAGCCTGATCCCAGGTCTCTGGGATCATGACCTGAGCCAAAGGCAGACACTCAGCAGACTGAACCCCGCAGGTGCCCCAGGAAGGGACTAGTCTTATACACCTTTTACAGATGGCAAAGCTGAGGCTTAGAGGGCTTGGATGACTTGTCCAGGGAGACAGGGCCAGAGCCAACCCACTTGGAGGCTGTGCAGAGGCAGCCTCCCGCAGGGCCCAGGGGCAGCTGATGTGGGGAAACACATGCACCCCATGAGTCGTGGCTTTAGCTGGTTGCGGCCCTGACGGGTTGGGGGTCCTGGCTTACTAGCTCTTCTGATTCTGATTCTGCTAGAAAACCAGAAATCTGGATTCCTATATACAATTTCCTTTCGGAAATCTCTCCTTTTTAAAAAAAACACTGTGAGGGCAAAACATTTCTCCAAACCAAATGCCGCTCTGGGGGCTGTTGGTCACCTCTGCCTAATACAGCCCCAGTACTGGGAGGCAGAGACACCTTCTGTCTGTGCGGTGAGTGCGCCACACGCCCGGGCTCCACACTTGTACCCCCAGCCACAAGCCAGCACGCCTTCCGCAGCCCGCCTGCTGTGAGCTCCTTCCCCTTCAGAGCCCACCTGAGAGTCTCCCCGGGGGCCTTAGAATACCTCACTTCTCTGCTAGCTCGGTTTACCAGGCCTGCGGCCAAGGGCTAAGTGTTGTGTGCGCGATCTCTCCTGTAATTGTCACAACAGTCCGAGTTCGGGAGGCTTCAGCACATTGGTCCAGATCACAGGGGAGAGGGCTGCGAAGCTGAGGCTCTACCTACCTCTCCCAGACCCCCGTCCTGTCCTCAGCATCACTGACATGCAGGCCTGGTGTGCCCAGGCTAAGCCCTTCACGGTGCTGATCTCATTTAGTCCTACTCCTCTGCGTAGGTACTGGTAGTTCCCCAGTTCATAGAGGAGCAAATCAAAGCACAGAGAGGCTAACTTACTGGCTCGAGGTAACACAGCTGAGGCCCAAGCTAAGAACGTGCTGGAGGAAACTGCATCTCGCTGCTAGCTGGGAGGGCAGGGGTGCATGAGACAGACACGGTGTGCCACTTCCCCGCTCTGAGAACATCAGCCCCTGAGCCTCTTGCCAACAGTGGTCTGAGTCAGGGAAAACCCGGCGGCGTCTCAGATGCCCGGTCCCTGGGAAGTAGGGACAGGCTGCCATGGGCCAGCGACAAGCAGCCCCACCCCAGGAAGTGGCTCCCATGAATCAGTCTGACGGCACCTGGCAGGGCGAGGCTGGCGCTGGCTCGCCTGCCTGCCGGAGAGCTTCCTGTCCAAGCCTCCCACAAAGGCTGCTCCCGAGGTGGAGCTGGGCAGCCCTGCAGCTCTGGACACGTTTTATCAAATGAAAGAACAACAGTTCATCTTCCTCCAAAAACAAAAAACAGAACCAAAAAATGCTCAAAGAGTCCTCAGGTCTCCTTAGGGTGGCGGGATAGGCAGCATCAGGGGATAAACACAATCCCCCCACCAGGGGAAGGCTTCAGGGAAGTAACTCTGGTTTGGATGTGCGGATGGCAACAGAGAAGCAGCCGGTGCAGTCCAGTGCACTTGCAGTGGCGGCTTCCAACATCCCTGAGCCCAGGAGTGCAAACGGACCCACGTAAGTTACACAGCTCTGGCTCTCCACGAAAACAAACCTGCAACAAATGCCCCCCCATCCCCCGCCTTTCATTCTTCATGGATCCCCCTGGACTCCAGCAGAGCCGCCTGCAGACCAGGATGAAGGCCTCCTGTGGAGCCCCCGTAGCATGTGTGCCACCCTGTGAGAGTGGCCCCAGCCACGGGAGCAGAGCAGAGGGACTGCATGGAAACACCCCATCCCTCCAACTTCCTTCTCGTCAAGATTTCTTTTGGGGACAGAGGTTGTTAGGGGATGTGAATCAAATCCAGAATTTAATAAAATCCAGGACTGGGGAGCTAGTGGGGTCACCCCACCACCACCCTGGGGACTTAGCAGCAGCACCTTCAGAAACATCCATCTCCCACCTCCCCACGCGCAACTGTCCTCCCCACACTCTTCTGGGGCAGGTGCAGAAGGCCAGGTTGACCCACGTATTGTCAGGGTTACATTCCCTGGCCAGGGTAGAAAATCCGGATAACCATGTCTGAAGAAACGCAGAAGTCGATCCCTCCGTCATGCACACAGCTGCGCGGGCAGTCCCAGGCTGGTGTGCTGCTTCGTTGCCTGGGGACCCATGCTCCTTTTACCTGGTCCTCCGCCATGCGCGGTCTCTGTTCTCAAGTTTACTTCATGTCCAAGATGACTGCTCCAGCTGCATCCATCATACCTGCATCCCAGCCAGGAGGAAGGAAACACAGGGAAGGAGAAGAACCTGTTCCTCCCTTTGACACTTCCCTCAGTGTATGGACACCATCTCTGCTCCTGTCCCACTGGCAAAATCCTCATGGTGCCAAAGATAGTCTTTATTTCTAATGGCCAAGAGGCCTGTTAAAATGTAGGGGTGCTGGGGCGCCTGCGTGGCTCAGTGGGTTAAGCCTCTGCCTTCAGCTCAGGTCATGATCTGAGGGTCCTGGAATCGAGACCCTCATCAGTTCTTTGCTCAGCGGGGACCCTGCCCCCTGCCTGCCTCTCTGCCAACTTGTGATCTCTGTTAAATAAATAAAATATTTTTTTAAAATGTAGGGGTGCTTTTACTGAAAAAAAGGGAGAAAAAAACAAATACGGGGAGCAACCAGGAGTGTCTGCCCAAGCAGCCATCAATAAAAGGCTTCAGTAAAACATTTCATAATAATAAGGGTCGGTCAAAATCAAATGACAATGAGATATTTTACTTGCATCAGACTGACAAAATATAGAATGTCCAATAAATGCCAAGTTATATAGAGGATGTGGAAAAACGGGAGCTCTCATAACTGCTGCTGAGTTTAAATTGCTATGGACCCTTTTGGAGAACAATTTGGGCAAATTAGAGCAATTCCTAAAAAGCTGAATACAGTTGTATCTAAAACCCAGCTGTATCTACCTTTAGAGAAAGTCTCCCATGCACTTCTGGAGAAAGGTACAAGAACTGACGGCAACATTGTATATAATACTGACTAGCTGGAAACAACCAGATGTCCTTGGGTAAACAAACTGTGATATATGTATCCGATAAACACTAACACAGCAAGGAAGGCTAGCAACCCAGAGGCGCAGGGATTAACACGGGTAATCTCAAAAGGTAAATTGGGATGACTCAGTGGAATCGATAATGTTTCATTTCACACGAAAATAATAAAAAGAAAAGAAAAAAAGACCATGTTAAGATTTGATAAACTGAGTAGTCATTGCATAAGTTTTTATTATATTATTATTTTGGGAGGTAGGTATTGCAATCGAGGTGGTTTTTTTGCATTCTTTTTATTGTAAAATATATGTAATGTAAAATTTACCATTCAAAAAAAGATTTTATTTATTTGACAGAGACGGGGGCAAGGGGCAACAGCACAGTTGGGGGAGTGGCAGGCAGAAGGAGATACGTATATATATATATATATACACACACAAATGTGTGTGTGTGTGTGTTTGTGTGTGTGTGTATATATATACATATGAGATTTTCTGCTAGAAAACCAGAAATCTGGTTTCCAGAAATCTGGTGTCCAAACTTCTTGCTGAGCAGGGAGCCTGACGCAGGACTCCACCCCAGGACCCTGGGATCATGACCCTAGCTGAAGGCACACACTTAATGGACTGAACCACCCAGCTCTCTCTCTCTATAGATTGATATATCTGAAATTTAAAAACTGAATAATACTATAGACTTAAAAATTCTCCTACCCTGTCGCCATCCCATTTTCCTCCCCTAGAAGAAACATTTTTCCATACATACATAGTCAATGTACATTACACATGTTTTTTGTTTTAAAAAAAAATTGTGGGCCTACCATATAAAGATCACTCCTTTACTTACATTTTTCACCTAAAAATAAGCTTTGAAAAAATTTGCATGTCAGGACTTAAACACCTGCTTTATTTTCAAGACTGTTGTACAGGGATGCCTGGGTGGCTCAGTCCCATCAGCCTGTGCACTGGGCTCAGGTCCTGATCCCGGAGTCTGCTTCTCCCTCTGCCCCTCCTCCTGCGTGTGCGCTCTCTCTCTCTCTCTCTCTCAAATAAATAAATAAAATATTTTTTTAAAAAATAAAAAGTGTTGTATAGTTTTCCACAGGGTGGGAATACTCACATTTATATCACCTTTCTTTCTTTCTTTCTTTCTTTTCTTTCAGATTTTATTTATTTATTTGACAGGCAGAGATCACAAGTAGGCAGAGGCAGCCAGAGAGAGAGGAGGAAGCAGGCTCCCTGCTGAGCAGAGAGCCTAATGTGGGGCTTGATCCCAGGACCCTGAGATCATGACCCTGCTCCTGACCCTCTACTTCCCTTCTTTCCGTCCATGCCCCCTTGTGGCTTCTCTTTTGGGGTCCCTCAGTCTGCCCAGAGAAATCCACATTGATCTGGGGCAAATGTACTGTCAGAAAGAAACACTAAACTGGTGGTTTTTGAAAAGACTTCATCAACCTCCCACCCCTCCTTCTCTATTTTATGCAGTAGGGAAAAGGGAGATTCCAAACTGACCTATTTTTTCCTCTACATTGGGTTAAAAGGACTAGAGAAGTAACTTCAGACCATGGAGCCAGCTCCCAGGAGACACACAGTCTTTCTACTGGAAGGACTTTTTAACCCACTGGGACTCCCGGAGCTCCTACAGAGACCCTGCCTGGTGTCATGCTATTGGGTGACCCATGATACCAAGGCACTCAGGGACCACACATTAGGTCCCCCAAACCCTGATGAACATCTATCATCCCCATGGCAGACCTGGGGAATCAGACCCCAAAATGGGGAGTTGCCAGGATCACCCAAGGTCTGTCCCTCCAGAGCAGGGACAAAAATAGGGCTGAGTGCTGTTTGGAGGGCATCATCTTTTAGTGCTCTGGTTGGGAAGTGCGGCTGCATGGGTCTGGACCGGCCTGCTGGGAAGGAGGAGAACCCAGGGGCCCACAGCACATTGTCCCAGCCTACCTGTATAACCAAGACTCAGGAATGTTTCAACGGTTTAAAGGGAACTGCGGGGGACTGCTGAGAGGCCAAGACACTTCAGAAGACCTTGTTGGTTCCCAGTTCAGGCCAACGGAGGCCAGCCCTGCCAGCGGCGGGGAGAAGATGGGTGAGGACACGCCATCTTTGATCTCCTGGTCCAGGTACGAAGGTCACTTGGCACCATGTCCACCGCCTACTAGGTGCCATGCAGGGCCGGCAGGTTCTTCCCCTTTTCTCTCAAGGCCCCTGGCACTACTCCCACAGGCCTTCCCTAACCTTTTTGCACAGAGGTTCCTGAAGGGTGTTGGACACACTGAGGGGCAGGGCCTCTCCCGGAATCACAAAGGATCAGAACTCAAGTGGTTCTCCTCAGATCTGCAGGCCAGAGGAGGGCCGACCTGGGAAGAAAGCCCTTCAGTTTTCCATTTAGACTCAGAGCCTAAAGAGAGAAGGTAGTCTTCTACAGAAAGACACAGAAAACGTTTTTTTTTTTTCTTTCCCTTCCCTCCCCCCCCCCTTTTACAGCCAGTCCTGAGCATATCCTGCTGTTCAAAGTAAGGCCCCAAGTTTTCAGCACTTTCTGGAGTGCTGGCAGAAGGCGAGGGCATGTGGGAACCTGTCCTTGGGGAATTGGGGACGCTGAGACCCCTTCCGAAGCCGGACCAGAGGATGGGGGAGGGCTCCATCGGTTTAAGGCCCCTTCACCCCGAGGCGCCGCACTGCCCGAAAATGTTCCCGCCGCCGGGATCTGGGGAGTCTAACGCACCTGTAGGACGCTCGGTGCCCACGCCCAGAGGGCGCTGCAGACTGGCGCTCACGGTCGGAGACCGACGCCCGCCTCTCCCGCCCATCTCCCGGACAGCGCCCCACTACGCTGGGCTGGGGCGGAAAGGGGTGCGCCCCGGGCCCCGCCACCCAGGAGCAGCACAGCTGAAACGCCGGGCACAACAGCCTGTGGGGGACCACAGCTCCGCAGGAAGGCGAGGTTCTCCTGTTTCGCGCAGCGAGATGGGGCGGGGCAGGGGCGGGGCCAGGGCGCCGGGGGTGGGGCGTTGCGAGGAGGCCGGGCCGTGTGGCTCAGGGGGCGGGGTCCTAGGGGGTGGGGACTGGGGCTGGCCGGGAGACCTGGCGAGCTGGGGGTGGGGGGCTAGTTTTTGCAACGGCTAAGGGCCTGTGGGTTTATTATAAGGCGGAGCTCGGCGGGAGAGGTGCGGGCGGGAGGCGAGCGGAGTCGTGCGAAGAGGAATCCAGCGGCAGAGAGCGGACTGTAGCCGGCGGGTCCCGCAGCCCTCGCCGTAGACAGCTGTGCGCGGGGCAGCGCCCGAGGGTGCAGAGCGCAACGACCCGGCGGAGCCGGCCAGGAGCCCCGAGCAGTCCGTGCCGCGCGGCGCCGCCCCGATCCCCGCAGCCTGCCGCGTTCCCGCCGCCGGTCCGGGCAGCATGAGGCGCGCGGCGCTCTGGCTCTGGCTGTGCGCGCTGGCGCTGCGCCTGCAGCCAGCTCTCCCGGTGAGTGCGGCCCGGGCCCGGGCGGGGAGCGGCGGGAAGCCGGTGCTTGCAGACCCGCCGATGCCGCCGGCGGCACGTGGAGGGGGAGGGGAAGCGGGGACTTTCCTTCCCGCGCTAGCCCGGCGGGCCGGGGACCGTGACCGCGAAACCGGGGCTTCTGCCTCAATTGCCTCCGCCGTCGGTGGGCGCCGCGCGGGTTCCGCCGCCAAGAGCCGGGGGCTCGGGCGTCCCGCGGAGAGGAGCCTGCGCCGATGGCCCGCGCTCAATTATGCGACCCCGCTCCACATGCGTCGGAGCCCGCCAGCCTGCGGCGGCGCCGGGGTCGCAGGCTCCCCTCCGCTCCGCCCGAGACCTGAGAAGATGCAGTGACCGCGGCCACGACGCCCCGCCCGCAGAGCCTAATTTAAAGCAGACTCGCCGAGCCCGGGCGCCCAGCCCCTTCGGCGGAGACGAGTTTGGGCGCAGCGGGGCCGGCGCGCTGGCCGAGGAGCCGGGGCCAGGGCTGCGCGGGGGTCTCGGTGGCTGCGGAGGTGGGGCCCTCGACTTCCAGTCGGCTGCCCTGAGGGAGCGGGGCCGAGCTGGCCCCGGAAGGTTCCGGGAAGTTGGCCCCCGAACACCAGAGCCCCGCAGGAACCCAACTTCGGGGCTGCTGAAGTTGTGCTGCCGGCGGAGGGGCGCGAGCGGGGCCGGGCACGGCCGGCGCGGGCTGCGGCTTCCACGCGAGTGGACCCCGGAATGGCTCTTCCCCTCCCCCGGCCTGGCTTTGTGCTGGAGCCGCGCGGAGGGAAGGCGGGTCCCTTGGCCCGCCCAGTGGAGCCGAGGGGAAAGAGGGACAAATGTGGAGCCCGTGGCTGAGGGAGGAGGCCTTCGGGTAGGACTCCAGCGTCCACCTTTGGCGAGGGGGTGGGTCCCCCTTTAAAGAGGGACCTGGCCGACCTAGAGCATCCCGAGGGCCCCCAGAAAGTGATCTCCCGCCCCCGCCGCCGTCCGCTAGCCCGCCTTCCCCAATGGGGGCGCTTTGTTCTCGGCCCCTGTAACCCTTTCCTGGGAACCGCCCCGCCGCGCCGGCCCTGCCGTGGGCCAGGACGCGGGCGGCCGCCAGGTGTCAGCGCTGGCCGCCGGGTGTCCACGTCCACTCCCCGCCCCCACGCCCGCTGCAGGGGTCCCGGGGCCCTCCCCGCGGGCCGGCTCGGCCATCCCCCGGGATGGAGAGGGGAGGTGCGGACGGAGCGGGGGGCTCTTCCCCTTCCGGAAGTGGCGGTCTCTCGCCACATCTGGACCGCTCGACTTCCCTAGCTCTTGGTTAGGGAGGCACGTGGGCAGAGAAGGATCGCGGCCGGGTGGGGGGAGGTGCCGGGTCTTCCCCTGGTAATGTGGCATCCGCGCAAGTCTCGGCAACGCCGACCGTCTGGAAGCGGGTCCCTCTACAATGATAGAAACTACCAGCTCCTGAGAGCTGGCGGGTATTTTACAGGGTCTGGCTCAGGTGAGGTGTTTCCCAGGCTCATCTGGGAAGGCTCATCTGCTTTCCAGGCGATTGTTGTTTCTGGAAGTATTTTGGAAGAGTAGGGTCCCCGATGCTTCTTGAATTGCTGATGAGTTGGAGGTGGGGGGCCGAGGGTGCCAAATCTGAGGGAGCCATGGGGGACTCATGGGATTTCTGAACTCCGTCTCCGGTGCATTCCTGGCATTCTGGTCCAGGAAGTTGGCATCTGGCTTCTTCTCTCTTCAGGGCTGCAGTTTCTGTGGGATTCAGTTGGTGCCTTGAATCATAGTTAATATTTGGGAGTAGAGAGTGGAGGTGTGTGGCTTATTCCCGTGGCCCCTCTCGCCTTACCTGGCTGCTGCACTCTCTCCAGGTCCAAGATGGGGCCTCAGCAAAGATTGCTGAGGTGGGGTTCTCCACCTATTTCCAGCAGAATCGGGGGGAGTGTGGGTGGTGGTTCTTTTGCCCCCCTTGATTGGGGCTGGCATTCTCCTGAGCTGGGATCCCAGGGTGTCTGTTGACATGGGGGAAGGCATGGGATCTGAGGTTCCCTGTGGAGCGTGTTTCCCAGTCTCCTGTGGATTGGGTAAGGGCAGATGCTGCAGTAGGAGGCACTATGTCTTGCCTAGAAACTTTGACCCAATACAGAGGGAGACACAGGACTGGGAGGCAGTTGTGTCTCAAGGGGGAAAGGATGAAAGGAGGGAGTCTCCCTAGAATGTGGTGGTGGGAGGGCTTCCTGGAGCCGGTGGTCCTGGAGCCGGTGGTCCTGGAGCCGGTGGCTGAGTGGAGCCTGAAAGCACTAAGCTTTGGAGTCAGACCTTGGCTTGGAGTTTAGGTTTTCTTTTTTCTTTTATAAAGTGTAGCGTGTTTTCTCTTGCCCAGCCCTGCTTTTTCCTTTTATAATGGATGTCCGTGATGAGTTAAAAGTGGGCACATAAAGTGGCATAAAGTATCCACCCCTACCCCCTTCCTAAAAGAAGTAAGGCAGTGGGGTTTGCCTAAAATAGGAGGCGGGGTCAACAGTTGCAGACATCTGGTCTACTCCCAGGGTTCACTTTGGTCCCACTGGGAAAGCAGGTCAGAGCCCCCCTGGGGACCAGTGAGGTAGGGTATGATCCTGGGCACCTGACTTTGAATGGGCAAAGGAAGGCTGCTAGGGCAGAAGGTTGCTTGAAACCACTCCCAAGAGACAAGAACAGGTTTGCCTAAAAAGGCTTCTGAGTGTGTGATTCCCGTGGTCTTTTGTTTCTTCCATGCCAGGAAAGTTGCTTGTTCTGGAATAGTTACTTGTTGTTTTTCTCTCCTTCCCTTTTCTCTTTCTTGAAAGGCATAAAATCCCTTTTTGCCCTAATTATGGGGGCCAGTAGAGACATTTCCCAAAGGCCTGACAGAGTGGGTGGGGGGTGGGGGAGGCCTTAACTGCCTCCTCCTGGGCTCGGAGCCTTCTAGAGGTGATGTCACTCCTGGCTTCAGCTCTTCCAGGAGGGTGGAGCTGGTTTTCATCTCTACCTGTGGCTCATGGTGGGTTCCAATAAAACCTCATTAACCGAGGCTGGTGGGAGACGGATGAGAGAGGAGAGAGGCCTGGAAAGAATTAGAAAGAAGTGAAAAGCTTGAATTTTGTAGTATTTTTATTTTTATTTTTATTTTTATTTATTTATTTATTTTTAATAGAGGACTGTTTCCTATTGCCAAATTTTGGATCCTGAAATCCCTTGGGAATGAGGTATCCTTGGTATCCAGGTTTCCTTAGTGAGCTAAGAATTCACATTAGCCTCAGAAGTATTCTTACTTTGGGCAGGACTGTCTGCAGTGTATTTTCCTTCCTTTAGTAACAGAAGGACACAAAGCATAATCTAATCCAGGGAGTCAGGGGTCCTCACTTGTCACCGTGTTATGTGAGGCATTTAATCTCCTGGGTTGTTGAGCTCCCAAGACTACATTTCCTCCTGTGCTGGGTACCCCCGGTTGGTGCCTTTTGAATTCTGGCTTGTTCTTCCTCTTCCTCCATCTCTGATAGCAGCCCGAGATGACAGTCATGGTCGTGTAAGTGCGGCCAGCAGCTTTTCTGTTGGCTTCTAACTTGCACTTTTCTCCAGCAGTGCTAAGACACTAATCAGAGTTGGGAGAACCATTTCTCAGAAGACCAGATTTCCGTGCTGAGAGTTTCGATTGTGAGCCACGTTCGTGATCCGTGACACGTGCACTTTGTGCCTTCACGGGCCCAGCTGGGACCTCTGCAGTACCCCTGACGGTACCTAGAATAACAAAGGCTGTCAAGGGTGAACAGGTGTGGATGACCACTGGAAGGAGGCCCCTGGTGACCCCCATGTTGTGAGTTCCCCCATCTGGCTTGACTTGTAAGCGACTCTCTAGTCGCAGAGGTAGCCTGGACCAGGCGAGGCTAACTCCTTGTAACTCGTAATCGGAAGGGCCCTTGTTCTCAGCATGGGTCCTGTCTCTTCACCATGTTTTAATTGGACCGAAGGACATTTTTTTTAGTGCCGGTACTGCCAGGCAGGCCACAAACAGCTTTGGATTACGTAGAGCCCCAGGACCGAGTCTCAACCCTGCCACTGATTCACCGTGTAATCTTGGGTGAGGCACTTCACTTCCAAGTCTTGGTGTCTTCTGAAAAGCGGACATCATACCTGTTCTCCCTGTCCCCTTTCTGTCATTTGCGTGTTCATTTCATAATGAGCACTTGAAAGTGTTTGGAAGTGAAAGTGCCAGAGGAGAAGGAGCTGTGGATAGAATTACGGGGCCCTTTGATTGAATGCCTGCTGTCAAGCGCTCACTGCTTCCCTTACATTCTTGTGTATGTGTGTGTGTGTGTGTGTGTTTGTTTGTTTTAATTTTTAAATTTTTTAAACATTTTTTATAGCCATATAATATATTTTTATCCCCAGGGGTACAGGTCTGTGAATCGCCAGGTTTACACAATTCACAGCACTCCCCATAGCACATACCCTCCCCAATGTCCATAACCCCACCCCCCCTTCTCCCAACCCCCCTCCCCCCAGCAACCCTCAGTTGGTTTTGTGAGATTAAGAATCACTTATGGTTTGTCACCTTATATTCTTATTTCATTTTTTCCCCAAACCTTTACGAGATATGTCATTGTCCTCGTTTTGTGGGTGAGGCCTCTAGAAGTGAGCCCCTCCAAGGGACTGGTGTGGAAGAAGCAGGATTTGTACAGATGTGGGGCCATATGTGTATGGCACGAATGAGTTGCTGGACTCTGATGTCTCCCCAGTAAAGCCCAGTACAGGGGGCTGCCTGACACTTGCAAGGCCCTATGCGTGATTGCTCTTCTGTCCCAGAGAACTGTGCGTGGACATGCTTTGGATGGAGAGGGCATTGGGCTGGGCAGAACTGGCCTGAACAGTGCCTTTAGGTGAACCCTGACCATTGGCAATGTCCTGGGCTTGGGTTGGGTTCAGCCCACGGCTTAGGGACAGGCAAGAGTTGCTCCCAGGAGCCTCAGTCAGGAAACAGTGGGACCCGGGAGAGCAGGGTAGGACGTGCTCCCAGGTCTGATGCCCATGGAGGGACCATATGTCCTTGGCTTGGTGCAGAGTGGCCTGGATGGGGCGACTGTCCCCATGTTTGGATGGCGCCCGTGTGTTTGTCCCCAGGGCACCAGCCGGTCTCCACGGACTTTTATCTTAGGCACCGGGGAAATGTTTTTGGAATTAGTGGACCCATTTTTAATCTTGGGAGGCAGGCACCATGGTACCAGCCAGGTGACCAGATACCCAGGACTCCTGGCTCCTGGGCAGGGCTCCCCTGCTGGCCCCCTCCAGCTCCTGCTCTCGCTGCAGGAGCAGCCCTGTGAAGAAATGGTCATTCAGTGCTTTCTAGTCCTGGAACCTTGCTAGTTTTAGGGAACAAACGATTTCCTGATTTCTTCCTTCTTTTCAACAACCAGTCTTGGAGTCGCGGGTTGAAAGCTACCCCCCACCCCCCACCCTAAGGGCCTGCCTGAGTGTGTCTAGAGAGAAGGAATGGGATTAAGGGAGTCTGTGGAAAGAAGGCTTTTGGCGCCAGGTCCCTGCGCCCTGGAACAGACTCAGCGCGGTGTCATTTCCCTCTCAGCTGTTCCAGCAGACGTGGGGCTTTAGATGGGAGTGTGCCTTCTGGAACCTCCCTCTGAGCGGGCTGGGGAGTGCCGAGGGAGGGCAGGCAGTATCCCTCAACACAAGGAGGCCCATTTGAGGCCACAAAGGCAAGACCGTGTGCCCCACGGTCACCTCAGCAACTGTGACTTCAAGACACGGGCAGCCTCCCACACAGCCGCCGCGACGGCGAGTTCTGTCTGCGTGACGGCACGGCTTTGTCCTGTCCTCACGAAGCTTGCGCTGGGTGGGGAGTAGGCTCTAGAAGGTCTCCGGTATTTCTGGGCCTGAGACGGGGGCATCTGGTCAGCTCAGTGCTCTGGGGCCCAGAGGAGTGAGCCGGTGATGGGGGGTGACCTGAGGGAAGGTGGGCTAAGCTTCCTCTGGAAAGTGTCCTGCTTCCTGACCTGCTGTGCAGGTCTGGGGACCCAGGGTGTCTGGAGGGGTGCAAGCTCGGGGAGGCAGGCTTATGGGGGAGGGGAGTGCAGTGGGCAGCCTTGGGGCTTGGGACCACAGGCCAGGGAAGGCTGGTGGCTGGACCTGCTCCCCGACGCAGTCGTCTGCCCATGGGTGTTTCCTTGACTCGTAAAGTTGGAAGCTTCCCGATGCACCCCCTTCTGGTCTCTTTGGGGGTCTCTCTCCTCCTGGCCTCTGTTTATGGCTCTAAGGGCTGCTTGGTCCTATACGGAGGCTGCTTCTCCTCTGACCTTCGGTGCTGGGAAAACTCCGTGACTCGCCCCCCCCCCCACACCAGAGGCTGCGCGCGCACGTGCGTGTGTACGTGTACACACGGGGGTGGGGTACTGGACACGCAGCGTGGGTTGAAGCCAAACCCAAGCTTTGCTTGGGGCATCCTGACTCTGTTTCCCCAGTGGGCCTTTGTACTGGGTAGGCCGCAGTCTGTTTCGGGGGGAACCTGGTTCCCACCTGTCTACAGCTTCCTCTCCAGAAGCTAGCAAGTGGTCTTCCTCTCTCTCCCCTTTTCTGGTGAGCTTTTCCCTCTTTAGCTACAGCTCTTGACGCTCCTCTGTCACTGGCGTTAGAAGTCTTTGGAAGTTCTTCCTAGAGAAAAGTGCAGCCAGGGCACTTGTCCTTCCTAGTCCTGGTTTAGCCTCTACTGGCCCGCGCAGGTCTTTCTGTCTCTGTGCCTCAGTTCTCCCATCTGCTCAAGGGGTTTCCTTCCCCGTCTTTAGCTCTGCTGGTCACGTGGTTGCAGAGAGACCTTGTCCTGGGGACGGTGAAGGTCGCAGTGGGGAACATGGCAGGGGTTTAAGGTCCTCTGCTCTTACTCTTTTGGGCCCTTGAAGGGACACTCACGCCTGAGAGGTCCTCTGTGGAGGGCCGGGCAGGCTGCTTGCTCTAAGTCTACCTTAGAGCTCAGATGGGAACCAGAGGTGGACGGGGCACCCTGGGCAAGGTCAGACTTGGTGATGTTCTGTGCACACACCCAGGCATCCTGGCCCCGTGCCCCAGGTCCGTTCATCGGCAAGAACGGAAGCCCCGTCGGGCAGGTTGGGGCAGTGGGGCAGGCAGGCGTGTTTATCACTCCACTTGTCAGCTGAGTCATGGTGCCAGGCCCACAGATCCTCCCCTGACACTCACCCAACCAGTCTTGACCATGAGCCCACGATGTGCCAGATGGGATGGGGAACAGCCCAGCATGGCTGACTAAGGCTCTGCTTGCCTGGCTTCCAACCCTGGCCCTCCTCTTTGCTGTGGAGTGACTTTGTGCATGGGCCTGTCTTGGCCTCAGTGAGCCCATCTGTGAAATGGAAGGAGGGGGCAAAGAAGCTGGTGACCATCACGCATTGGGGTGTTTCTGATGTCCTGCTGGGTCACGGGACTGGGGGCGGGGCCTACCTCTGTTCCCGCTGCCTCGGTCCCTGAGGGTCCTGAGCCCTTCCTGGCTTGATCAGATCTAAAGCCCAGAGTCTGGGCACCTGCTGTGTACACAGCCCTATGTAGGTGGGGAGCACTCTACAGCCGATCGGGGGGCCCACGCAAGAGAGGGTGGCCATGACGGACCAGACGGGAGGCTTGATCTGTGCAGATGGGCCAGAGTGAAGGTCCTTCACTGGGACAGGGTTCCTCCCAGAAGCTCTCAGCGGTACCTAGTCAGGAGCTCAGACGGCAGCTCGCAGGTCATTTTCTGGCCATGCGAAGTAAGAGTGGAGGCCGTGCCCTGCTGAGGGCAGTTGGGGTGGCCGAGGCTGCCAGTCCTGCTCCGGGACCATTCACGGGCACCGTGATCTCCAGCGGTGTTAAGAGTCCTGTCCCATTGCAACCACGTTGAATTCGTCTTTCTCACTTAGGGCTGCCCAGCACTTTCTGTGGCCACACCCGCCCTCCTCGGTGGCCCTCTGGCCCTGGGTGGGTGCAAGGTGTGGAAGTAAGGAGGGGCCTTCTGCAAGCCGAGGTGTGCTCATCCGCTCCAGACCCCACAAGTAATGACCGTGGGCGGTCCTGGGGGACTCGAGGACTGCTGTTTCCGTGCCCCTTGCCCTACAGTGGCCACTGATGTTCGGGGCCTCGCCAGCCTGCTTGGGGCCTGGACTGGGTCGGCAGCACCGGCTCTTCTCTCCGTGGCTTGTCAGCATCCCTGCTGCCCAGGGGACTGTCCCGGGCCTTGGAGTCCCATCTCTGGCGAGTGTCCTCGACGGATGTGTGATCAGGTTTGGGCTCGCAGGGCCCCAGGCTACAGGTGTTTTGGGAGGCCTCTGAGACTGGCAGAGGCTGACGTCAGTCCACCTTCTCCCAGAGAGAACCGCAGGGGTGCGGTTCTGTGGGGACCGCACCTCTCCAGAGTGCCTTGTGGGGACCGTGGGGGCAGTGAGACCTCCAGGCTGGCCAGGGCCTGCGGGCTGTGGGCTGGGCTAGGAGAATGGGCCACCTATGCAAGGGGAGCTCCTCAGACTCTGCCCCCCCCACCCCCGGCAGGCATCTGGCCAGCCTGGAGGTCTCACTGCCTCCCCTCCAGGGGGAGGTCTGGGGGAGGAGCATAGTTGCTGTGTTTTCCTGGGGTCATCCTGGATGTTGTAAGGTCCTGGGAAGGCCCTGAGGTCTGGGTCCTCATCCTGGGAATTGTGTGAGGAGCAGAGAACCTGTGACCTTAACACCCACCCCCTGCTGAACAGGGCCATCCTTCGACCTAGGGGCTGGGCGTCCAAGGGACATCCTGGTCCACCTTTCCCCCAGTATGACAGCAGCAGCCTGAGCCTGATTGTTTGGGTCTGTCTGCCTTTGGGGTGGGTTCTGGAGTCCTGATGCTCTGAAGGCTGGGCAGGCCAGGTGGGGTCTAGTGGGCTAGTGGGCACAGGTGAGCATCCCTGGGGACTGGACCAGGGAGAGGCGACCTGTGGAGGCTGGGACGAGCACTGGACATGGAGTTACCAGGCTCCGTCATTACCAGGCTCCCTGGGTACCTCCGGCCTGTTTCTTCACCTGCCCTTAAGCCTCAGTTAACACTTCTGTAAATTGGGGGTTTTCATCTGCCTCAGAGGGCTTGGGAAGGGTCCCAGGAAGTAATATATGTGGCATGAGTGAGAGCCCCTTCCTTGCCTGGGCTCAGAGGAGCAAGTCTAGCAGGGTTTGGGGGTGCCGTGCCCTGTGGAGACCCCCTGCTGGCTGTCTGACCTATCCCAGCGTGCTGTCCCTTCATGTCAGTGGCTGTCTAGAGGTTTTACTCCCTGTGCTGATACTGTAGGGTCTGAAAACAGGGCTTTTGCCCCTTCTTGGAAACTGGATCCTTCCCTGGCAGGCCAGACTCTGCTCACCTGTGCCCAAGTCTCTGCCAAGGGCAGGCCCCTGACCCCAAGGAGGTGTGGGCTGGGCCGGTGGGTAGTGTGAGGAGGCCGGACACCAGGGCACCGGGGTAGGGGCGCAGGCCAGCTGAGCAGGGACCCCCAGACTGTGGGGGGACAGTGGCTTGTCCCTAGATCTACAGACTTAAGGTCGCCCAGGAGAGGGAGCTGGGCTAGGCTGGGCCACAGGATTTGGGGGGAAGAGGGCCCCAGTCCTACGGTCCTGCCTTCTGCACTTTCCCCTTTGCCAGCTCCCATGGAAATGATGGCTCCTTCTTCCTGAGGGCGGGGGAGCCACGTGGTCCTCACCGAAGGGTGGCTCACAGCATGCGTGCCGGCCCGCCTGCCCGCAAACCCGCCCCCTGGCCCTTTGCTGGCTGTGTGCCCTGGGACTAAACGGCTTGTCCCCTTTGCCTCCGTTTCTTTATCTGGAGGGTGACTATGGTACTAGAATCTAAGGTTATTATAAGATTAATTAATTCAGCTAAAGTGCTTAGATCAGTGCCAGGCACAGGGTACACAATAAATATTAGCTGTTATAACTGTTCTTTCCCCCTAAGGCCTAATTCAGGTATTTCTGTTTGTCGAGTAACCCCCAGCCCAGGTTAAAGCCCAAGATTCTTACTGCCACCCCTGACTGTCCTTGAGCTCTGGGGATGGTGTTAGGGCTACTCCCCCTCCTGGGTGCCTCCTGGGTGCCTCCTAGGTGCCTCCGAGCTCCTAAGACTGGGGCTGCGTCCAGTCTCCCTTCAGATGCCTTAGGACCTACTGTGCGCCGGTGCTGCTGGTGCCTGGGAGGGCAGGGCTGGGCGTTTGAGGTTCGATGGGCCTTCCAGCCATCAAGAAGCCCCTGGCGGATGGTATGCTGATGTCAAGGGACCCAGGCTACTCTGCTTCTGTGGAGGCGGGAGCCCACCAGTCACCTGGGGAGCAAGCGCAACCTATTCAGACCTGGTCTTCATGGAAGATTCCGCCACATCTTGCTTATGCCCCAAACTCCCAGTTCCACTCTGCTGTGGTATCCCCGCCCGTGGGACTCCTCTGAGGACGCTCTGCCCTTCCTGTGTCTTTGTCTGGGCTTCTAGCAGCCTCAGTGCCTAATCAGTCTGGATTGTACTTTATTCCAGAGGCAGGTTTCCAGGCTAGCCCATTCTTCTGCTTGTGGGAGGAGAAGCCATGTCTGTAGCTCAAAGTGGGAACAAAGAGAATTTAGTCTTTCTTAGGTGTGGGGTTGGCTGGCAACCATATTCTGACACAGGTTAAAAAATTTGTTCTTGGCATCTCCCAGCCTCTCTTTTGTAACCTTTCCCATCCTCCATAGCTCCTACCCACCCACAGTGCCTCACTTCCAGAAGGAGCACATCCCTCTTATAGAGCTGCTTTATACTCTAGTGTGAATGACTAGCACGGGCTAGCCTTCCCAGAGGCATTTTAATGGGGATACTCTGCAACAGCAGGGACACCAATGGGGTAAATGGGTGAAGAAGAGCTCCCCTTCCCTGCATACACAGCTGGAGCCCTGACTGGTTGCAGGTGTGTCCAAAGCTACAAGTTTCTGCCTCTGTGAAACTTGAGGATACTTTATTTAGAGCAGTGGGGGGGGGGTGTCTCTAGAGGCCGGTGTGCCAGAGGTGTCAGGCCCCCAAGCCTGGTGGAATCTGGGGGTTAATCAGCTAGAGAGGAGTGCAAGGGGCCCCTGTGAGGGCTGGTGGGGAACTCTACACCGAGCTTTTGGTTTTAGCTGTCTTGTTTGGATAGCCAGGGCTGGGGAGGGACAAGGCTCTGGAGGCCTAAGCTGTTCCCTCTGTCCTCATGGATTGCCAGTTGCCATCTCAGAGTCCCCTTGATTTGGGACATCCTGCCTGGTCCATAACCCTCCTCAGGAAGCTGAGAGCAATGACCCCGAGTCCCTGTGACCAAGCGCCCTTATCCCCACTAGCCGCGGTGGGTCCTCTGCCCACTAAGCACCGTGTTTGCGGTACACCCCTCGGTGGGCAGTCTGCTGCGGCTGCTGCACCTGCCTGCCCCTTGAGGGCGGGTCTCCACCTCCCAGCCGTAGACTGGGAACTCGGAGCCCCCTTGCCGTCACTCGTTGGACAGATGGGGAACTGGAAACAGTGTGTTTTCCAAGGTCATCCAGTAAGTTGGGAACAGAGCCCAGGCTCTAACCAGGTTTTCCTGGTGTTGGGTTTGGTCACTTTCCCCTGGCCGTCCCTTGTCTGGCTCCCAGGGCAGCCCTGGCCACAAAGGCTGGCAGGGCCAGGCTGGGCAGCCTTGCTCAACGCCCAGCCTGGGGCGCTCGCGGGCGGGGTTGGGGGGGCAGGAAGCTGAGGAACTGGTCTTCCAGCTCTGCGGCCCCACACCCAGCCCTCAGCTGGGCCTGTTCCGAGACGAGTCCCAGCACGTGGGCTGTGAGGCGGGCTCCAGCTCTGGGGAGGGGTGGGTCTGGGGGTGCCGGTGGCAGCTCTCACCTGGCTTGGGCATCCGGCCTGGGGCTGGCTGCCAGGATCCTCCCTCCCTCAATGCAGCCTTGTTTTCTCTGGGTACCTGATATAGGCAGCATGCGCCAGGGCAAAGGGCTCTGCGACCTTGACCTCAGGTTTCCATCTGGAAAGCCCAGCATTAGTGTTGTGGGAAATGCTACCACAGGGCTGGCCAGGGAGGAGGGGGGTGTTTCCAAGGCCGGTATGGACATGCCCTGCCTCGGAACCCCCCACGTGGTGAGGCCTGTGTCTGAGTGGCAGGCTGGGGACAGGTCAGGTGGGTTGTGTGTGTGAGTGGGGGGAAGGGTACACGCGTGGGAGGTCCCCTGAAAGGCGCTCCTCCTGGTAGAAGTGCCGATGGGGGCTGGGGCCTGGGTGCCCTTGTGGCTGCTCAGGCTGAGGGCAGAGTGAGTCCCCTGTCACCCAGCTGCTGCTGCCTGGGCCCCTGCCACCCTAGGCCAAGCCCGTCATGCCCTCTGCAAGCCCCGGCTTGACCTGGTTCTGGTAGAGAGACACTGAGCTGATAAATCACAGTGCCTGTCAGGCCGGAAATGCTGGGGTGGCTCTGAGGCTCTGGGGGGGGCCCCCACCTCCTGGGAGTGTCTTCAGTGGCGGCAGGTTTCAGGGTCTTGAGGCTAAAGCTGGGAGACTGGTGCCTCTCACTGTCCTAAGCACGTCTCCCCGGCAGCTCCCGAGGTAGGAAAGAAGCCTCTGGAGAGAAAGTGATTTATGTGCCACCACTGGGATAGCCAGGGGTAGGAGGGAGCCCGGTGTCTTCCCTGGGCCCTGGCCTGTTGTCCTGCCCCTCCTACAAACCCTGGTGTGGCAATCTGGGGCCACTGTGTCACCCGCTGACAAGGAGCTGGGGCTCCTGCTCCCATGTCCCAGCCTCGCCTGTCAGAGCACTAAGGGAGCTTGGGGGACTCTAGCCTGGCCCCTTCTGTTGTCTGGAGAGAGGTAGAGAGCTGCCCAGGTCACCCAGCAGGGGAGCAGTAGGACTAGATGCGCCCCGGGGCAGCCACCGGGCAGCCACCCTGGTCAGGCTCCCTACTCCCCGCAACCCTGGCTCTGGTGATTTCCCTGCGACCCCGGATCCAAGGTGCTTTGGGTTTGACCTGCCTGGCCCTTTGGGTCCGTGCTCAGGCCATGTTGCCCAGGTGCTAAAGGAGGGGTACAGATGGTGTCCCGGACGAGGAAAGTAGGCCCCAGGGTGTTGGGTGAGGCATAGGAGTGGGGCTGCGTGTTCCACAACATTCTCTTCCCTCCCCCCGCTCCCCGTCTCTCGCCCCATCCTCCCCCCGAACCCCGGGAAAGCAGGTGCCCCTGAAAGATTGCAGGGGGGCTCAGCGGCCCCTGCTCCCCGCCCCGGTGGGCACGCCCCGAGAGACCCCGCTCCTCCTGCCAGGTCAGTGCCCGAGGCCTGAGATCCCACGGAGAGCCGGCAGCCCCGGGCCGGCAGGGCGGGCTGGAGGGAGGCTCCGCTGTGTCCCCTGCAGCTCCTGCTGTGAGCAGCCAGAGGGCCCAGGCCTCCGAAGCTCAGGGTTTCCTCAGCTCCACGGTGAGGCTCTTTCACAGACCAGGCCGGCACTACGGTGCGCTGTTTGTAGAGAGTGGCTGCATCAGAAATACAGAGAATGTTCCAGAGTCATCTTGGATACCTTTGCCGCTAGGGCTTGTTTATGGGGCCCTGTTGCCGTTTGGGACCTCCTTCTTGAACATGACCAGAGCGAGGGTCTTGGGACCTTCTAGGGGTTTGACTTCCCTGGCACCCAGGCCCTGGGCAACTCCAGGCTAGAAGTTTTCCTGTTCAAATTAGTGTTCTCCAAGAATAGACTGCATCCCTACTGGAGTGGGGACTTTGTTCGCGGTCAGAGTCCTGGGCCTTTGCCCTAGACCCACTGAGTCAGCTTCAGGGATAGCGCTCAGAGGACTTCATCTGGTGATTCTCGGGATCCTGAGAAAGAGAGCCCCGGGCCCGGCCAAAGGCGATGGTTTGGATGTCCCCTTGGGTCAGTTCGGCATCTTGATGCCTACGTGGGGGTTGAAGGCTGGGGTTCTTTAGCTCTGAGATCTCAGGACCCAAGAGTTAGGAACTGTAGGGGTGTGTGTGTTGGGGGGGGCGATCTGACCAGGAAACTGAGGGAGTAACAATTCCTCTGGACGACTGCCTTTAGCTCGGGTCATGATCCCGGAGTCCCGGGATCAAGTCCCACATCAGGCTCCCAGCTCCATGGGGAGTCTGCTTCGCTCTCTGACCTCCTCGCTCATGCTCTCTCTCACTGTCTCTCTCTCAAATAAATAAATAAAATCTTTAAAAAAAAAAAAAAAAAAGAAAATATGAATCTCTTAATCCTCCCAAGAGTGTCTGCTGCCCCATGGGATCTCAGTGGGTGGGAACAGTGGGTGTTTGTCCTGGCAGGTCTGTGGGGCCCGTGTTGCGTTTGGCCCCACAGCGGGGCCCGTGTTGCGTTTGGCCCCACAGCTGGGCTCCTGGAGCAAGTTGGGGGCCCCTCCGATCAATAACCCCAGAGCCAGCACCAAGGCTGGCTGCCTAGGAAGCGCTGCCGCGAGCCCCTTTAGCTCTGAAGGAGATCTGGAGGGCTGTGGACTCCGTGACTTGGTCCTACCACAGCAGCCCGGGCTTCATTGTCCCACTGGGACAAATAACGGTTAGCGGATACCTGAGCCTCCTTCCCCGCGGCCGTGTATGCCTGCCACACTCCTGAGGTTCCCGTGTCGCCGAGCTCAGTGACTTGGGCC
This sequence comes from Neogale vison, assembly GCF_020171115.1. NCBI lineage: Eukaryota > Metazoa > Chordata > Mammalia > Carnivora > Mustelidae > Neogale > Neogale vison. The sequence goes on from NC_058098.1 coordinate 129,120,972, forward strand.
GAGTGTTGTCTCCAGGTCTGCCTGGGGGGGTTTCAAGGCCTAGCTTCAGTGTCCCCTGGAGGGTCACCCTCTGTGCCCCAGCCACCTGTTTGGAAGCTCAAAGTGGAGCTCCTGGCTGTGTACCTTGGGAGCTTGCCAGGACCAGACCATGTCTTTTCTCTCCAAAGCCCCTGGATGGTGATCCCCTGAGTGTTGGTGTCACGGGCCCTGTTGAATATCCGTCTGTGACCTCCTTACACTGTACTTTTAGCCACGTGTTGGTGGAAGAGCAGCAGCTCGGTGATGCTTTCTAAAGGCTTCGTGCTTTCTCCATCACTAAGTCAGGCAGCCGATGGCACATGGTTAGTGACTCAGGGTCACTAACCTGTAGTTTGGAAACCACAAGTCTTTGGACCTGTTGGCTGTAGCTTACGGGGCGGCGGGAGTCCGGGGAGCAGGGGGACAGGCAGCCTCTTCCATGAGTCCGGACTTGGAAGCACTGGGGTCCGCCATCCTCCCTCGAACCTCTCTGAGATGTCCACTTGCTGTCTTGACTTGTGAGCTACCATGGAGCTCTGGGCCCCAAGATGTCTTGGGGGGCTGCTGCCCCACGGCCGCCCTCCTCTCGGCCTGCCAGGATGGAGGTTGCACAGGAGGGTGGCGCCGTCTATGGCCAGTGCGGGGGTGAGAGCGGGCTGGGCTTGGCTTGAGGCTCTTCTGCTGGCCTCCGCCCACAGACCCTTCGATCTGTTCTCGGGAATGGCAGGCAGCAGCCCGATGCAGACTCCCAGCCCTTGGCAGCTGTGACGTGTGGGCTGGCACCTTGGTCCCCTCGGCTGCTGGGGTAGGGGTCAGGCATTCTTACTCTGTGACGCTCTCATCCTGTAGCTCCGGAGCGGGGGTGGGGCGGCGGCTGTGTTGACGGGATTGACATCTTCATGTATGTGTTGCAGAAGTGTAGATGGGCCCCTTAAACCGGATGGGCCTGCCGGGGGGTCTTTTGGGGGCTGGGGGGGGAGGGACAGAGCTGGGTAGGTGAGGGGAGCACGTGCAGCCGCAGCCCATGGCCTTGGGCAAGTCCCTGCCCTTGTCTGTTTCAGTTCCTTATCTGTGCAAGATGCTAATCTCGGGCCTGCCTGCCTCCAATAGAAGGTAAAGGTGGACAGGGAGAGAAAGTGTTTCTAGTGTGCGAGAAGGCCTGTTTCTCATGCCATCTCTTTTCTGCTCTGCTGGAGCCCTGACCCTGGGTCGCCTGTCAGTCCTTCCACGCAGCTCGGTGTGGCCAGCAGCTCTGAGATGGAGATGGGCTAAGCTCCTTTCCTGCTCCCTGTCCCCCAGCCGCCGTGTGTCTGCCCCAGGACCTGTGCCCTCCACTGCAGCCAAAAGTGGCTTTGGTCTCTTGGGCCGGTGGGCTTAAAGGTCTGGAGCAGATTGGCCCTTCCTCTGGGCAAACTGAATGTGCAGATGTTTAGATCTTCCTACAAGGATTTTGGTGTGTTAGAGGGAAAAGCTGAGCTTCTTAGGATTCTGCAGAGGTTAAAGAGCCCCATTCAAGGTGTGAGCTGGCCTGCCTTTAACCTTCCCAGGCTACTTGAGGTGGGTTCCAAGCTGGGCTACTCACCTGTCCCCCAGCAGCCCTGACCTGTGGCCACGTGGTGGTCTCTGAGGGGCCCTAAGCAGAGATAAGGTTGCGGAGAGCCTCCCAGGAGGCCTTGGGGGCAGCTGGCCACAGACTCTTAGCACAGCTGCCTAAGTGAAACTGGAAGTCTCACCCAAAAATGCCAGTCATCTGGCACCTAGTGATCCAAGTTCAAACTCAGCACAGTTTCCGCTCATTTCCTCCCCAGGGAGTGGAGGCCCTCACTAAGGTTCACACCGGAGGGGATCAGGAGGTCACTGCAGCCCTTCCCCTGCTGGAGACCAGGCCCTGAGAGGGGAGGGGCTGCCCCGAGGTCAGGGAGCTGGTTTCAGCAGAGAAAGCGTTTGCTTAAGAGCTTGTTGTGTAAACAAGATCCGCACAGGGATAAGCTGAGCCGAGTTGAGGGAACAAATTGTTTTTAGGGACTGGGCAGATTCACAGTCTTATCTGGTGGTGAAAGAGGCCTTGTGCTTGGGAAACGGGCTAACCTGTTGGGGCTTCTCTGGGTAGGTGAGAGGTTGGGCCTCCTCAGCGTCTGCCTGCCCTCACCTGGGCCCGAGACTCCGGCTTCTGCTAGAAGATTTGGCCTTCGTTTCAGTGCGGCGCGCGGCTGCTCTGGCTGACGCCCTGACCCACCCCCGAACGCTGTGTCTCCCCCCTGCACCCACGCCAGCTGCCCTGTGGGAGGCGGTCTCCTGTGGGCCTGGGGTGGGGGCGCACTGGGGTAGGGGAACCTGCTCGATGCCTGCCTGGGGAGCAGTATTCTTCGCTCCCTTTGGGTGCAGGTCCAGGCCTGGCGGAGGTGAGCTCCAAAGAGACAGGCCCCGTGTCGGAAGCACCACCTGAGGACAGCCTAGGCAGGAAGTGGCCTGAGGGGCGGGTAGAGGACAGGGACCAAGCCAGTTGGTGTAGGTGGGCCACGAGGGCCCAGACGGGCTCTTCTCGGGCCAGAACCTTTTCCTGGGGGGTGGGAGGAGACGTAGAATTTGGGTTTTGTACTTTCAGAGGAAGCTCAGTGATATTTCTAGCCTGGTGGTTTCTACACGTGTCTGAAGTGTCCCTCTGACCCGAGGGTCTGATGGGGAGCCTCCACCTGGCCCAGCTGTGCCCCAGGCGGCCTCAGGGAGGCCAGAGGTCTTCTCTGTCTCTTCCTTGCTCTGCTCCACTCAAGAGCGAAACCCCATGGCCTGTGGCGGGGACCCAGGGAGGCCTCTGGGGCTGAGGAGGCCTCATTCCCTGGAGCCCAGCCTTGGGGCTCCTGTGACCTGGCTCTGTCCTGCCTCTCTTCTGACACCCCACCACCTCCATCCCAGCTCTCCCCCAGAAGGCACCAGAATGCTCTTATCCACTCCCCGAGTTAGAGCAGCGGCTGCTGTCGGTGCATAACCTCAGTGAGTTTCTGTAGCAGTCCGGGAATGTAGATATTACTACTGTCCCCATTTTACAAATGGAGAAACTGAGGCCCTAAGAGGTTTAGGGATGTCCCCAGGGCCACTCATCTACTAAGTGACTAAGGTCAGGGAGTATCCTACCCCATGTGCTCTGAACTGTACTGCTTTGCCTCTTTATTCACGTTTCGGTGGGGCCCCTGACATCGGGGCCCTCTAGAGACGGAGATGTCCCGAACTCCTCTGGGTCAAAGGCTTGTTGCTGAACAGGACACTCATAGCTGTCCTTCCTGCCACCTGGCCGTTGGGTCTCCCCTTCTCCGACTGACGTTCTGGAACTAGTGTCGGGGAGCCCTCTACACCCCCACATCGCCGGGTTCCAGGCTTCTCTGCAGCCTGCTGGGCTGTCTGTGGTGTGTCTTGCCTCCTCCTGGCCTGCTCACTAGTCCTGCAGCGGCAGCCCCTGCCTCGGGAGTCACCCTCTGGCCGCGGCAGCCCCTGCCTCGGGAGTCACCCTCTGGCCCCCGCAGCCGCTTGGAGGTGCCCTGGGCAGGCAGTGTCCTAGGACTGCTGTTTGCATACAGGGTCCCTACCAGGCCCATAGCCCGTGTGTCGGTGCCTCCTGAGTGCCGGGCCTCTTCTAGATCAGTCTCATCTGTCCCTAGCCTAATGGGCACCTTGTCTTTGCTTCCCCAAGGGGGCGTGGACCCAGTCCTTCCCGTTGGTGAAAAGACAGGCTGTGTGGGAGGGAGCACGGCCAGGCCTGGGGCTGTCCTGTGTGGGTATGTCCCATACCCATCCCTGATCTTTTCCCCTGTGAGACCCTTGATGTGCATACCCTGGTGCCCAGCATGCCTCTCTGGAATCAGGTTACTGGGGGATTATTCCTGGGGCTCTAGAAAACCCCAGTCTTGGACCCTGAAGCTCCCTGGCCAGTGGCCCCGTTTTCAGTGTAGGCTGAGCTGATGGGGTCCATTGGGGCCACAGTCTCTCTTCCCAGCAATGATATCTTCTGCGGCTTTTCTAAGAGGTCCAGGGCCCCCTTACCAGGCTGAGTTTCTTGGGGCAAGGCCTGTCCCCTCTGGTGTGTTTTTGTACCCCCAGCGCCTGGTGCAGGGCTGGGTCATCATAGCATTCGGGGGTGTGTGGGGGACAAGAGGACTGCCCCGAGCTGAGGGTCCTGGTACCACACACGAAGGCTTCTTCCCTGTGCTGTGTGTGTGTATATGTGTGTGTGTGTGTGTGGTACAGGAGTTCAGCTGTCTAGGACAGGGACCTCAGAGCAGCAGGGCCTTGGCCAAGCTTCCACTCATACCCTTTTATATCCTTTTCCAGCAAACTGTGGCCATAAACGTGCCTCCTGAAGATCAGGACGGCTCTGGGGATGACTCTGACAACTTCTCTGGCTCTGGTGCAGGTGAGCTGACACAAGGGACCCCCAGGATGGCCATTAGGCAGCAGGGTCTGGGGGATGATGTTAGGGAAGAGAATGAGGTCCATGCTGCAAGGAGAAGGCATGTGTGGGTTGGCGGGGAGTGAGTATTGGGGTTCTAGAAAGCCCCGGGGCCTGTCCGCTGCAGACAGACTTGGGCTCATAGTGTCCTAACTCTCTGGGCAACCTTTGGAATGGGGGACTTCTCCAGGCCTCTCTTTCTTCATCTGTAAAATGGCAATATATCTTGACTTCATAAGATTATTGGGGGCTGTAAGGTAACACAGAGCCTGGTAGGGTATAGATCCTCCAGAAATGTTCCCTTATCTTCTCCTATTTACCCTTTCCCTGGGAGAGTGAAGTCCTTGAGTGGGAGGTGACCAGGGAAGCCTCCTAGAGGAGGTGCTCTTGAGCAGGATTTTGGAAGAGGGTTGAGGCCATCTGTGGGGAAAGTGGCCGAAGTAAGGGCCTAAGAGCTGGAAGTGGGACACAGGCCTCTGTTCTTGGTGGGGATGTGCTAGGCCTTTCTGGGGAGAGGGCAGGTGAACAGGGAGGGGGCCAGGGAGGTGTGTGTGCAGGGGACAAGGCAGTCAGGCTCCCGAGAATGCCCCCACCCAGGTAGCAGGCTTCCACAGCTGCAGGAAAGCTTCCTTCCCAGATGGCCTGGTGTGTCGTGCCTCGAGACACCACGCTGTCCCCAGGCACGTGCAGCAGAAAAGGGCAGCTTTCCTCTTGCATTTTCCAAAGCAGAGTTTCTCCCCTGGGGAAACCGCTTCTCACGGAGGGGTTTGCTCTGGCGGCCGGGGAGTCTTTGGGCGGGCCTTCCTCCCTGCAGAAGCTTGGCCGGTCTGCTCCAACAAGCTGCTTCTGGGCCTCCAGGTGCTCTGCCAGATGCCACCTTGTCGCCGCAGAGCCCGTCCACGTGGAAGGACGTGGGGCTCCTGACAGCCATGCCCACGGCTCCAGAGCCCACTGGCGCAGATAACCCCACCGTCTCCACCTCTGTCCTGCCTACGGGAGAGGCGCCCGAGGACAGGGAGGCCGTGCTCCTGGCCAAGGTGGAGCCTGGCTTCACCGGCCGGGAGAAGGAGACCCCGCACCCACCCGGGGAGAGCACGCCGCACCCAACCACTCACCGGGCCTCGACAGTGAGAGCCACCACGGCCGCGGGGCCTGCCACCTCCCATCCCCACAGGGACATGCAGCCTGAGCACCATGAGCCCTCGGCGGGACCCAGACAGCTCGACCCTCACACTCCCCATGTGGAGGACAGAGGTCCTTCTGCCACCGAGAGGGCCGCGGAGGATGGAGTGTCCACTCAGCTCCCAGTCGGCGAGGGCTCTGGGGAACAGGTGAGTGCCCCCCGCTGTCGTCCTCTGTGTTTCCATGGTGCATGGTGCCGACGGACTCCGGCTCAGTCATCGGGCACCCCCAGCACGCTGTGTCCTGTAAGCATGTCCCATCCCCCGCCATGAACAGAGAGAGGGTCACAAGGTCCTACTTTGCCCTTGCCTCCAGGGCCAGGCCCAGGGCAGGGCAGACTAAATAGGAGACCAGAGCAAAGGAGTCCTTCAAGATTGCCTGTGAGAGGGGCGCCTGGGTGGCTCAGTGGGTTAAACCGCTGCCTTCGGCTCAGGTCATGATCTCAGGGTCCTGGGATCGAGTCCCGCATCAGGCTCTCTGCTCGGCAGGGAGCCTGCTTCCTCCTCTCTCTCTCTGCCTGCCTCTCTGCCTACTTGTGATCTCTCTCTGTCAAATAAATAAATAAAATCTTAAAAAAAAAAAAAAAAAAAAGATTGCATGTGAGAAGTCTTCCCAAACTTAAGCAAGAGAGTATAAAAATTCTACTCGATCTGACTGTCTGTCTTGCAGTCATGGTGACTTTACACTTTACATTAAAATGACGGTATTTCTTTTCTTTTTAAAGATTTTTATTTGTTTATTAGAGAGAGGGACAGAGAGAGAGGGCACGCACGTGCATGTGCACACAAGTGGGGGGCAGGGGCAGAGAGAGGGAGAAGCAGACCCAGCGCAGAGCAGAAAGCCCGATGCGGGGCTCCATCCAAGGACCCCGAGGTCGTGACCTGAGCCAAAGGCGGACACTTAACTGACTGAACCACCCAGGGGTCGCCCTGTCTATTTTCATATAAATACATGTGCCTTGTCTCACTTGCTGTGATGTCTCTGCCACAGTCCAGCCGGCTCTGGTGTGGTAGGATGAGAGGCTTTGGGGGTCCAGGAGGTCTGGGTTGGATGCATCTGAGCTGGTGGCAGTGGTGACCAGGGAGGCCTGAGCTGCTTCTGGGTTGGGAAGGAAAACTGGATGCTGCTGCCAGAGGGGGCCCACCCCAGCCTGAGGCTGTCCCTGCCTCCCGTAGGACTTCACCTTTGACCTGTCTGGGGAGAACGTGGCTGGGACGGCGGTGGAGCCCGAAGAGCGGAATCAACCCCCTGTGGACCGTGAGGCCTCACAGGGCCTCCTGGACAGGAAGGAAGTGCTGGGAGGTGCGTTTCTCTCAGGTGGGGGGTGGGCTGTATTTGTCCCTGGAGCGGGGCTGACCAAGGCCACCTTGGGGGCCCCTCCCGGTGTGGGGGGGACTGCTGCTTAACCCACGCTGAGCCGGCCTCCATGCCCTCACAGGGGTCATCGCTGGAGGCCTCGTGGGGCTCATCTTGGCCGTGTGCCTGGTGGGTTTCATGCTCTACCGGATGAAGAAGAAGGACGAGGGCAGCTACTCCTTGGAGGAGCCCAAACAAGCCAACGGCGGAGCCTACCAGAAGCCCAGCAAGCAGGAGGAGTTCTACGCCTGACGGGGACCGTGCCCCTCCTCCCCCTACCACTCGCTAGGCCCCCACTTGCCTCTTCCGTGAAGAACTACAGGCCCCGCCACCACGCCCCCCTCCCAGCGCCCTGGCCGCGGACTCCCGGGGTCCGCTGGGGGCTCTCGACTCTGCTTCTCTGACTTCTGCCTGGAGACTTGGGCGCTGGGGCTTTCTCGCACATGACCTTTCCACCACAGCCAGCACCTGGCATCGCCTCCTCCTGACTCAGTTTCTCCAACCTGGAGCAGCCCCTCCCCAGGTCCAACTCTGGAGGGAAAGGGGACCCTGCCGCTTTGGCCCTGGATGGGTCTGCTGGCCGGCGGCAGGTACATCTGTAGCACTTGCCGGCGGAGACCCCCGATCTGGGGGCGTTTCCTCCCCCACGGGGCGAGGGGTGGGGAGAGGAGTTCGGAGCCCCGGCAGATTCCCATTGTTTTGTTAGGGGGGGTCTCCTTTAGATACAACTTTGTTTTTGCACGTTTCCTCTAGTTTCTCTGTTCATAGCCCAGTAGACTTTGTTACTCCTGAGGTAAGTTAAGTAAGTTCATTCGGTTACCCCCGTCTTGCTTCCCCTCATCTATGGCAAGGAGACAGCATCAGGGTTCAGACTTTTCTGTTTTGTTTGTCACTTTTTTTTTTTTTTTTTAACTAGGAGAACCAAATTGGGAAAACAACATAATAGGCCTAGTTTGAGGGTTATCTCTGAGTTGTCACTCATGTGTGCAACAGGGTATGGAATGTCTGCCCGGTGGCCCATGGGCAGACGCCACTGGAGCAGCCGTGCCCGAGGCCGTGGGGCCGCTGCCGTGGCCAGGCTGCTGTGAAGCAGAGGAGCCAGGGGAGAGTGGCATCCTGGCACCTCTGGCTGGGGACCGAGGAGAGAGGACTGTGGGCCGGGGGACGGGGCAGGGGGCCCAGAGAGTCTCCCGCAGACTGAGCCCTGCCTTGGGTGCCCCAGAAAATGTCTCTGGGGGACATCTGCTTCTGGAAGGTGATGTGAGGGGCCTGGGCACACCTGGTACAGAGCTGTTCCACGCAGGACCAGGTTCCCCTTCAATGTGCTTCTGTGGCCCTGCCCTGGGCTGGAATCAGGAATGTTCCAAAGAGTGATAGTCTTTTGCTTTTGGCAAAACTCTACTTAATCCAATGGGTTTTTTCCCTGTACAGTAGATTTTCCAAATGTAATAAACTTTAATATAAAGTAGTCACGTGAACTCTCCTACCTTTGCTGCTTCTCTCTGTGTTGGTCGTGTGGACGTGACCAGCCTTTTCTCTAAACACAGATGATACTGAGAAACTTGGCCAAAAACTCTGTGCCTTTGTCTTTCCCGTGAGGAGGGATTCTGGGACCAGAGTCCCTCTGGTTGCTTTGCTTCTCATTTTTTTGTCTTTGCTCAAGTTCTTCTGGAGGTCAGTAAGTCCAGCCAAGGTTATAGAAGGCCTGATGTAAATTTCTGTTGCCAAGCTCGAAGCATTGTCACTTCAGCGGCTGGAGAAGCTGTGGCGCCTCCAGCCCAGCCTTCGGCGGAGGCCACTGGCTCCACAGCGCCCCGGAGCCGAGGCCTGCCTCTCAGACACCTTGGACGGACCTCCTCTCACACCTTCGCCAGGACACGAGGTCCCCGGCGCAACCCTCCTGGGAGCCCCTGTGCTTGCCTATTTAATTTGACACCGTTCCAGCTGCTCTGTTGGCTGTTCCAGGAGGGGGGCCGTCTGTGACCCAGAGAGGTGCGCCGCCAGGAGAAGGGAACCTGTGCTCCGTACTGGGACTTTCTGTCCGGAGTGTGTGACCGGACACGACTGGGGGGGAGGGGTGTGGGGAGAAGGGTGGGGAAGGGTCTGTTACTGCTCATCTCTGCTCATCCTTGGGTTGAGGCCGAGCCTGTGGCTGGGCCCGTTTGTGTAACTATAATAAACAGCACTTGTCATTTTGGGCTGTGGTGGTGGTTGAGTCTCTTCTTGGCCTGGCCGTGCCCTCACCTGTCCTCTTCTTGGAGGGATCCCGGCTCTGGGCCGTGCTGTTGGTTGGTGAGGAACACGGGACCAGTGCCGGGCCCTCTGCAGTAAGGGAGGGCTGGGTCCCCTGCTGCCCCGGATCTCGCCTTTGTCATCTCACCTCCTTCCAGGGCTCTTGGTCTTACTGTCTCCTGCCCAACCCGCCTTCTTGCTCTTCTTCTAGATCATTCCCTACCTTGTGGATCTGAGGGCTCTCTACTGACCTGAAGTTTAAAAATGTGCAGTGCATTGTGGGAGCCCTAGTGTTGTAAGGACATCTGGCTGCCCTCCCCTTACTCGGTCCCATCCAGGCTGATGCCCCCCAGCTGTCCCTCTGTGGCAGATCTCTCTGCCTTTGGCCCTTGTCATCTGCCTCTCTGGTCCTGGGTGCTGGCGGGCACCCCACGTGTGTTCTCGGAGCGCAGGGCAGGAAGGAGCATTCCCTCCAGGGCCCTGCCATCGGTGGGTGGGATGGGGAGAGCAGGCTCCCGGCTGCTTTGCAGAGTGAATCGGACTTTCCCTGAAGGAGACAAAACCCTTAGCTCACTCACTGGTTCAGCATCGAAACCCTGAACGCCCTTTGATCTGGATGTTGAGGACTCGGTTGAGATCAGGCAACTTCCTACTCTGACTGAGCGCACTGTGGGCCAGACGCTGCTGGACACCGCCCCCACCCCACCATTATCTCCTATTTCCTCCACTACGGACTTCTAACCCGTCTCGGAGACGGCGCCACTGTTGCTATAACCACTTCACAGACAAAAACTGGCCCAGAGAGGAAGCCGCTTGCCCACAGTCGTGTGCCCATGGGCAGGGGAGCTGGGCTTTGGAAGCAGGCCACTTGGCCCCAGAGCCCACCCTGGCTGTGTACCCCCAGAGGGCGGCACTAGGACCCAGGAGGGTTGATGGCCCTTCCACATGGGACCTGCAAGGTTCCAAGACCCAGTGTCCAGGCCACCGGCTCCCTTCCTCTCCAAAGGGTGAAGCTGTGCCACTACCCACAGCTTCTCTTGCTCTGCTAAGTGCCCCTCCAGATCTGAGCCCTCGCTGGAGTTCGGCACCCCCCCCAACGGAGGACACTACCCCTACAGGAAGGGGCCATAAAACTGGCTTCACTGAGGAGCCTAGCAGGGAGAAAGCTGCAGTGTGAGGGGTTACACAGCATCTCCACGTGCCTCAGGCACCCAAACTTCAAGGAATTTCTCTGCCTCTCCCTTCTCAGGCCTCAGCTTGCTGCCCCACGACCTTGACCTGCTTCTCTCCTATCTTCTGCTTTCCCGTGACTCTCCCTCCCCACTCCTGGGAATGGAGCAATGGAGCACTATTTCCTTTTCTCCTCACCTTTTCATCATGTGCCCGTGTGCACCTGGTCACGTGTCCCTGCATTGTGTGGGGGTGGGGCACTCGTGGAGTTTTTTGCCAAGAGCGCTTTCGAGCTTTTTCTAAACTAATGAGCTGTCTTCTCTTATATTGGTGGTGTTGCCTTCTTCGTTTAAGCCAGTTTCTGCTTTAAATGGCACTTTCTGCCTTGTTTGCCTCTCAGGTTTTGTTCCGGCTCCCAGGCTCATCCTGTGCTTTCATTTCCAGAACAAAGATGCACACCATTGCTCTCAGGGGTGTCACGGTCCAGGGGCGCGGTGTGGGCTGCTGGGGGGGGGGGTCACTCAACCCAGCATGGCGTCAGGGTCAGGGGAGGTGCCCTGGAACTGGGTCTTGAAGGACAGTGGGATGAGGGGAGGCATTCCAGGCGGAAGGCAAGGCTTTGGCAGAAGTAGGGACTCGGGAGACTCGGTGTGGGGAGAGTCACCTGCAGCTTCTCTGAGCATCTCTGAGGAGCAGCTCTGGGAATTGCACAGGGATGTGGGGCTGAGGCCCCGGGCCAGTAGAGAGATGGGGAGGAGGGGCTGACTTTGAAACCTGGTTTGGAGTAGAACTAGCAGAACCTGTGAGGCCTGTCCCCACTTCACTGGGCCTCGCCTTGCCCTCCCCCCCGCCCCGGGTGCACTTCTCCAGTGGAGCCTGAGGTTGTCCTCTGGGCTGGCCCATCATGGGATGGGGGCAGGGTAACGGGCAGCAGAAGGGACAGTAGTCCCACTGGTCTCATGCCCCCTCCCAGGCTAGGCTTGTTGGTAGGGGGACCCCAAGCAGCATCTGGGGGAAAAGCTTTCTTTTAAATGAGTCTGCAGAGGGCTCCCATGCAGAGAGGAGTGTGGGGCTGTGCTCCCACCTCTGAGGGATCCCTGTCCTCTCTCCCCATCAATCCTACCCCATCCCCCATCTCTCCAGCCTGGAGAGCAAGACAGAGGAGCAAGGCAGGTGGGCTGCCCTGGAAGAGGCAAGTGCTGGTTCCTGGAGTTGCAGGAGCTGGAGGAGAGGGCCCTGAGCCAAGGGACCCTAAAGGGACTTGGGATCCTGCTGGCTCTGCCTGCCCATGGGCACAGCACTTACCTGGCTTTCTCGCTTCCTCCCACTCCCGAACACCATTGCACCCTGTCCTGTCACCCAGTGCTGTCTTTGAGCCTTGCCAGCTCTACACCCACTCGCAGAATGTGTGCATAAGTGTGAACACACCCTCAAACGGGGCCCTTGGCTGGGCTATCACACACCCGCTTCACTTCAAGGCTGGGCTCACAGCTCAAGGGAGGGGCCCTGTGTCCTCTATGGCCCTTCACTTCTGGCACCTCTCCCCTTGTCCCTGAGGTGTTTGCTTCCACAGTGGCTCTCGAGGGCAGGCGCTTTGCTAAGACCCAGCGTGACGCATGGGCTCAGCGCACATCGCGAGTCTTGGCCTTTGGGATGCTCACTGTAGCCGCCTGGTGCTGCTGTCTTGCTCTGAAAGCTGGGCACCACCACACCCCCCACAAAGGCTGGCATTAGAGATGGACGATAGTTTGCAGGGGGCGTGGGGAGGCGTGTGTCGGTGGATGCGAGCACGCTGGAGCCATATCTATTGAAGATACACATAATGCTTTCCATACAATCCAAGCGGAATGAGAGTGTGTGTGTGCTTCATTCAGCACAGCCCAAGCCTGGAAACAACCCCCAGACAGGACAACGGGGGAAGCAACAGATTCATTCATACCACGGAGTGCTACTCAGCATTCAAAAAGGATACACTACAGTTTCACATACAACAGAGATGAATATCCCAGGCAACGTATAAAGCTCCAGGAACCAGACATCAAAGAGCACCTACCACATGACTCCATTGGGAGAAAGCTCAGGAACAGGCAAAGCTGATCGATTTTTAAAAAAAAAGATTTTATTTATTTATTTGAGAGAGAGATTACAAGTAGGCAGAGAGTGCGGTGGCGGGAAGCAGGTTCCCTGCTGAGCAGAGAGCCTGATGCCGGCTGGATCCCAGGACCCTGAGACCATGACCCCAGTGGAGGGCAGAGGCTTTACCCACTGAGCCACCCAGGCGCCCCAGAGCTGATTGATGTTGACAGAAGCCAGGGGTGCCCCTGCTGGGGCTGTGCGGTTGGCAAGGCGGGGACATGAAGGAACCTTCTCTGGCAGTTTCTTTGGCTTGAGGTAGGTGGTGATTACAAGGGTGTCTGCGTCTGCGAGGAAACCATCAGGCTCTACACCAGACCAGTGCACTCTGTATGTTATTCTGCAATAAGAGAGTTAAAGCGGGTGGCGGGGGGAGGGGGCAGCTTTTTAAAAGGGCTTCTGAGATTCTAATTAGTTCCTTTAAACCCCACTGTAGCTTTTTCAGCAAAAACGAGGGAGGCCCACATGGCCTACGTTTTCTTCAGGATCCCAGAGGATTCTAATTTATGGGCAGAGAGGCCCAGGGCAAAAGCCTTCCCCCGTCTTGAGCGGCACAGAGCAAGTAGGCTGCTACCCGGGGGTGAAGAGGGACGCGGAGGGGGGAGCGGGGGGGGGGGCGCGACGGGCTGGTGGAGTGACCTGTCTGACGCCGGCCTGGAGGGCGGGCACCGGGCACAGAGGGCCGCCCCGAGGACCCTCCCCTCCCCTAGCTGCGGCCAGACCCCACTCCTCCTTGGGTTCCTGGAAGCTGCCCGACCCAGCGGGGTTTCCAGCACTCAGGGCTGGGAGCTAAGCCGCTCCTCCACTCCAGGAAAATATTTGTTCAGGGCCTTGGCACCCGCCGGAGAGGAAATAGAAGCCAGCGTGGAGCGGGCGGGCGGCGCTGCGGCGGGTGGCTCCGTCTGCCCCTGCAGACTGCATCAGGGGACCCCGAGGCCCCGGGACCCCACCCCGCAGCCAGGCCGGCCGGGGGTGGGGGTGGATGAGCCTGGGGGCCGTCAGTGTTGTGTGTTCCTTCCCCTCCGGCGGTCACCTGTCCGATCCGCCCGCAACAGTTCCTGAAGTGTCCTGGGTGCGAGGCACAGTGCTGGGCCCTGGTCGCTGTTGGTGACACGGGTCCTGTCCCCACCTTCCAGGTCAGGGTGAGGAAATGCGGCCGGCAGAAAGGCCTTCCCCGCCTGATGGGAGCGTTGGGTTGACAGCGCTGAGGCCAGGGTGCTGGGGAGCGGGCCAGGCCAGGCCAGGCAGGGCCACGCTACCAGTGGGGGGAGGGTGGGCAGGCGCCTGGCGCCAGGCTGGAGGAGGAGGAAGGCGAGAGGAAGAGGCAATCAGAGGGGCCGGGCGTTGCAGGTAGAGGGAACAGCATGGCCAAAGCCCGGAGTTAAGAGAGAGCAAGGGGCTCTGTGGTGTGGAGAGCAGTTGGGGTTGGCCGTGGCAGGGACCCAGGAGTCGGGAGACTGGAGAGGAAGCAGCCGCTGACGCCGAAGGACCTCCCAGGGCGAGCTCAGGAGCATGGACTTTATCCCCAGGGCAGCAAAAGTTTTTGTTTGTTTTGCAACATTTAAACACATTGATTTTGATTCTTTTTGATATAGAAAAGTACAAAGAAGAAAACCAATTGGCCTTACATCCCAGATATTTCCCGATGACATTTTTAAAAAATCAAAGTGCTCTGTGCCCACGATTAGAAATCCAGGCAGAACAGCAAAGCACACTAGGAAAAGGGAAAGCCTCTTTCTCCCCACCTGTCTCCCTCGCCAAAGGCAATTTCATTTCAGAGGGTTTTTGGTGCATGCCTCCAGACGTTTTTCCATGCATAGCCTTGTGAGGATAAGCCCACACTTTCAAGAGTTGCACGCGAGGGAAAGGCTCTCACTGGGGAGATGGGCCCTACTTTTTTCTTGTTAACGTCTGGGGAGCATTTTGTTGTCGACAGAACATGACCGACTCGACTCTCCCCTCTTGGTGGGCATCTTATTTGCCGGCTCTGCTCTGGCAGACGGAGGGGGAGGCCGCCCCGGCAGGCCGCTCCCACACACGGCAGGGGACATGGACAGAGGACACCGTCTCAAGTACACACCATGGGCCCCTTTAGAGCACTAGGTTCTGGATGGAAGGAGGTGTCCCTCACGGTGACCCTCCAAAATGTCACCACTGGGCCATGGCTGTCGCCACACCCATACGGAATGTGAGAGATGCCGGACACCCCCTCACGGGTCACCACGCATACCAGCCATGGGTTCCATCTTCCTTTCCCCAGGAGGTGAGGGATGTAGACAGTGTCGCAAGGTGGTTTTGATTTCATTTCTTTAATTCTTTGAATAGGTTTTTGCTGTTCGCCTTTCTTTTTTCATAGGGCAACTGCTTCTTCATGTGTTTTGGCCTGTTTTTCTAATGGGCCTTTTGTCTTTTCCTAGTGGATTGATGTGGGCTCCTGGTGTACTGGTGATTTCAAGGGAGCAGCCTGTCAGGTTCTGGGGTCCCTCTGGCTGCAGGAAAAGGGGGATGAGGGTGTGGTCAGCTGGGAGGCCGGCGCAGGGGTCCCTGTGAGAGGTACACGGCCTGGAGTGAGCGGTGCTCTTGGGGAGGGGAGGTGTGAAGATATTCAGACAGGAAGATCAACAGGACGAGCCAGTGGATTGATTTTTTCTTTTTTTTTTTTTTTTGCACAACAATTCAGGGCACTTTGGGGTCAGTAAAAAAAACCCCAACATTGCCAACTGCCCTCCTCCAAAGTTGTGAAAAGGTTCATACCGATAAGCCACCATGTAGGCCTGAGCCCCCTGCCCACTAGTTTGTGCCCCTTCCTTCCCTGACTGTGTGGGCCATGGGAGGGGTGGGGTGACAAGGAGGAGGGACGTGTCAAGGATGGTTCCCAGGTTCCCGCTTCAAATATTATGGTCCCATAAACCATGGAAACGTCTCGGAAATTCCAGTATTTCAGCACAGTTACCGACTGACCCATCTGCCAGCATGAGGCTGAAGCCATCCAGAGTCCCCTAAGAGGGAAATAGGGGTGCACTGGGCCTCAACACGCATGTTGGGAGGTGTGGGAGGAGACATGGGCTGAGGACATGAGCTGAGGATGCGAGCTGAGGAGGAGCAGGGGTGGGGAGGTCCGCAAGTGAGCGCAGGCTTCTGGGTGCGGCTCCCTTCTGTGGGCAGAGCAGAGGGCCTGACCCGCAGGAGGCACATTGGAAATATCCACTAATTCAAATTCATTGTTACTCAAATTTATGTGGAGGTCAAAATGAATGGAAAGGGACAGAAAAGGAAATGTAATTTTCTTCCTGTTTTGTTTTGTTTTTTAAATTGAGATCTATTTTACATACAGGAAAACCTGTTCTTACTGTCCTACAATTCTTTGACAAACGCGGACTGCCGTGTACTGCCCTCCCCAGTACAGCACAGAACAGCTTCAGCACCCTGAAAAATCCCCAGTACCCCTCTGTCGCCCAGACCCTCCTCGGCGCCTGGCCCCTTGGCGACCACTGATCTGTTTTCTGTCCTGGGAATTTTGCCTTTCTCAGATGTCTTATGAACGGAATCATATAGAGGAAGCTTTTTGAGCCAGCTTCTTTCATTTCGGAGACTGCCTTTGAGCCCCAGCCAAGCTTCTGGTGTATCAGGAGTGCGCTGCTTTTTATTGCTGAGTTGTATTCCATGGTACGGATATGGTGACTTTACTCATAATCGCCCCAAACTAGAATGAACCACATGCTCTCCAACCGTGAGGATTTCCTTATTTCTAGATTCATACATCAATACTGCCTTTGTCCGAGTTCAAATCCTGATTTCAGACCAGAAGGCATGGTCCCTGTTGCCTGAAGGAGAGATCAGTGAGAGCCTGCGGAAACTTGCAGGTCCCTGGGGAGGAGAAAGACCCGGGCCAGAGGGCAAGACAGGAGGCCTGCTCCAGGGCTCTTGGAGGGACTGTCCCCCCTCCTTTGAGGCAGGCCCACGCTGAGCCCATGCAGCACCTCTGGTGAATTAAAAAAGACTCCCCATTTGGGGCTTGGCTCAGCAGATTATAAGAGCAAGAACCTTTTCCTGCAGGCTCATGAACCTTGAACCTGGAAACCAGGATATTGGCCCCTGCTGGTCCGTTGACCCAGGCTAATGCTGCACAACCACAGGGGCAAGCCAGATTGGGGGCTCTCACCCTTATAAACAGCAAAATGCTAAATTCTGCAGATCCGGGAGGCAAGCAAGCATGAGGGCCTGTGTAAGCCTCAAGAGGAAGCCTGCATGGTGTCCTTGGGCTGCCTCAGAGCCTCCCCCTCACCCGGAATGGGAGGTCTGGACCCCAGAGTCCTTGGCAGGGGAACATCTTCAATCCTGGGTCTGTAGAGCCCTTGCTAGGCCAGACCGGCCAGGACCCACACCGGCTGGCACGCCTGCCGCACCAGCCCCAGGTGTGAGGGCTTCTCAGGATGGGGACTCCCAGGGCTCCTGTTAACCCCCGAAGTGAAGGTGCTGTGGGGGCACAGGAGAGGTGGTCACCCCTCCACAGCTCAGGGAGAAGGCAGAAGAGCTGGTGGTTGAGGGGAAGACTGGAACCAGAGGCTTGGCCTTAGAATCCTGGTGGTTCCGTCTGCCAGTCACATGATCTCCTCTATGGGGCATCCTGAGGGCTCCATGAGGTACTAGGTAAACGGCATTTGGTCTGCTGCTGCCTTGTGGTAAGTAACAGATGCTGTGGTTAAACCCGGGCAGCACCACAGACTAGCAGGGCATCCGGGGCCCCAGCGTGGACATCCCCAGCCAATGTTCTCTCCCTCTGGACACCATCTCCCCATCTCCTAGGACACAGACAGGGTGAGATCACCCCTCACACCTTCCAGAACCCTTGCAGAGCAGGGTGACCAGACCTGGTGCTGACCAGGCCCAGGGGTTTTGATGAGGCAGACCCTGGGAGTTACCTTCCTAGGAGGGGGGTGTCCCTGCGGCCTAAGGGTCAGGGGCAGAAGGTCTACACCAGGCCCCAGGGGTCCCCAGTGCAGAAGCTGCCGCGCCCCTGGGGTGGGTCCAGCCTGGCTATTGCCAAACCAGAGCAGAAGCTGAGGCTTTGCTCCAGGCCCACTACTGGCCGGCTGTCTATAGTCTGCAGAAGGAGGAAGAATTTTATCCGCTGCTTTTCTCTGTACAATGGGTCCTCAAGGCTATATGAAATGTTTATATACTTTTCTCTCTCTCCTTTTTAAAAAATATTTTATTTGTTTATTTGACAGAGAGAGCCACAGCAAGAGAGGGAACCCAAGCAGGGGTAGCTGGGGAGGGAGAAGCAGGCTTCCTGCTGAGCAGGGAGCCCAATGTGGGGCTCGATCACAGGACCCCAGGATCATGACCTGAGCCGAAGGCAGACACTTAAACACACTGAGCCACACAGGTGCCCCCTTTTTCTCCTTTTAAATTAGGATGTTTTGCCATACGTACCCAATGTGCTACCGCTGGAACCCATTAGGGAAGTCTCTCCTGGTGGGACAGACAAGCCGCCGTCAGGCTCCAGAGCAGGTGTGTTGCTGTGGGCAAGGTGGGCTGAGCCATCCCGGAGATGCGCCCTGCCCCTGCGGCTCAGTGCTGGCTCTCAGCCTCGCCCCAGCCCCTTCCCCGAGCTGGGCTCCCACCCACGGGGCCAGGCCAGGCATGACCATCAGCCTCTCACGTTCTCCTGATGTCCTGGGACTGGGCGCTGGTGCTGGTGTTATCATCATTCCCATTACCTAGGTGGGGACGCAGGTCTGGAAAGAGAGACACGCACAAGGTCCCAGGGCTGGAGTTTCAGGTGCCCCATGCCTCCCTGTCCCCATCCCAACCCAGTTATGTGGCCCAAGTTAGGGGCAGAAGAGAGGGTGGTGGAGGAGGTGGGGAGCCGGCCTGTCTGCCCGCTCTCCGTCCCGGCCCAATAGCCAGCCCTCTACAGCCCTGTCTTTCCAGCCTTCCTCCCAGCCAGCACCTGCAGACACACCAAGCTTCTCCCAGGAGCCGCTCGCCAGCCCTCCCCCTGCAGAGCACAGGCCCAGAGCCTTGGACCTGGTGCTCAGCCCAGGTCTTTGAGAACTAGCCATGGGACTGCGGAGAAGCCCACACAGCCTTGGGTCTCTGTTTTCCTCATCTGAAGCCCAGGAGCACAAGTGCTTACCTGCAGGTTCAGGTAAAACTTTGAGATTTTTAAGAAATTCCATCTCTGGACAGTAGGATTTTGGGTACTTCTTAATAAGAGCTACCACCTATCATGGGCCTAGAAGGTGCCAGGCCCCACACCCACAGGCCCTCAAATGTGTTAGGGACACAGGTTAGCATAGCGGTGGGAGCAGAAGCTTTGGTGTTATACCTCACTTGCTATAGGACTATAAACTCCTCGGAACCTGTTTTCTCGTCTGTGAAATGGGGCTAGCAGGTCTGCTGCTGTAGGGCTCGGGGGGATCACACAGAGAATGTGAGTAACGTGAGTGGGTTTTGCTGTGGACACTTTGCAAGGACTCTATACACAGTGGATGTTACTCTGACGTTCACAAAAGCCCTGAAAGGCAGGCATAACTACATTTCACAGATGAGGAAATCAAGGCTCCACACCGGGGCTTTGTAGAGCTACTGAGCATCCACGCTGACCTGCAAATTCAGGTCTTTTTCCCTTGGAAGCCCAGAGCCCTCCCCGTGCCACGGCTGCTTCCAATCTCTCCCGTTCTGCTCACAAAGGACCACCTGGGCAGCACTGGGTAGGCGGGGCTCTTCCGGGCCCCAGGCTGCCCCAGCCACCCCCGAGGCTATTCCCAGGCACGGGAAAGGGTGGCCTCCCCAAAATGCCTGGATGCTGGTGCCAAAGTCAATAATGATAGCCCGCCCTGCAGGAAACCATGGTCACCACGATACAAACAACTGGGAGGGACGGCAGGTCACTTGGGCCCCAGCACCCGCCAGCTCTGTGCCCCTCTGTGCCGGAGGAGGGCAGGCTGGGGCTGGCACCCGGTGACTCTCAGACCCAGGAGTGGGGAGGGCGCCCCTTCCTCCAATATGGGCCGTGTCCCCTGTCCCTCTCCGGAGGATCTCCTAGAAAGCTGGCCAAGAAGGCGGCAATGGGCTCAGCTAGGAAGGATCCCAGGGAGGGCCTTGGGTCCCCGGGTACCTCCCATGGAACCCTGGGCCCCAAGCTTGCTACTCCGTGCCTCTCACTGTCTCAGCTCGGTCTTGAGGCCTCCTCTGGATCAGGGGCTGAGACCCAGAGACCCCAGAACATGGCACTGGCCTCTGCAGAGCCGTCAGTTCTGTGACAAGGACGGGCATGCTTTATTAAATACTGTAGATGTCCAAGGGCAGTTGTTCTGGGGTCCCAGAGGAAGGACACTAATCGGGCTTGGGGAGTTAGAGAAGATAGCCCAGAGGAGGGAACATCTGCTTTGGGTATTAACAAAGGAGCTGGCCAGGCCACACGGGAGATGGTGTTTCTGGTGAGTGCAGGGCGCACTCAGGGACCTACAGGTGCCCTCCCGAGTTCAGTGTCTGCGTGGGGGGCGGGAAAGCAGTGAGAGATGAGCCGGAGGGACAACAGGGGCCGGGAGAGGAGGACTTTGCACCCTGGGTCAAGGGGAAAGGGGTAGAGCTGACGGTGTACGGAGGTTAAGGAACTCCTGGCTTGTGAGCGCGGATGGGGCACGGATGGGGCACGAGCTCAGCGACCTTCTGCTGTTACTTTCAAATCAGCTGGGGTGGGAATATTTACACCAGGGGACCTGGTCAGTGCTACAGACCAGAGCCAGTTGTTAAAACACACACACACGGCAGCCTTTGGTGGAGGCAGGGGATACTTAGCTCTGCGATGTGAAGGATGGGTGGGAGGAATGGGCTCGGAGCCTGGAGCTGGGCCCTGGGTGACCCGGGGAGGGTGAGAGGCTCACCCACAAAGGGCTAGGTGGCGGGAGACGACGGGCCCTGCTGTGTCCGCGCAGCCTGGGGTGGGGGGCGCGGCGGAGTGGGGAGCTCCTTCAGCCTTCTTCAGCCAGAGCCTGAGAACCCGGAATAAAAGCCTTAATGGGAAACACCTGGGCTCTGCCTGCCCTGCTGAGAGCAGGGGACGGGGTGAGGGGGGGTGTGTGGGGGGTGGGGGGGTGAGGGATGGAGGCTGAGCCTGGAGGACTGGCTCCCCACCCCTTCCTTCGCTTGTGCTCCAGCCCTCGCTTGCGCTGGACGGGACCCCCTGGGCCTGCGCTGGCTGGCGAGCTTGGTGAGGTGCGGAAGGAGGTGCGGCAGGGGTCATGGGCACGGCCCCTAGTGATCCCTTGAGCCAAAGGGCTGGTTGCGTGGGTGTCTGTTCTATGGAGGCTTCTAGCGAAGGTTCTGTGTGTCAGAGCCACAACCAGCCTAGGTCCTGGCTCTCCCCTGGCTTCCCCACAGAGGCCTGGGGGGCGGGGCGGGGCGGGGGCGGGGGGGGGGCTCCGCTGGAGAGAGTGCAGGGAGGAAAAGACTGAAATGCGGGGAAAGATGTTCTGGCCCCGAGAGGAGGGCACTTTGTTAACTGCGCTCCCACCTGTTATGTGCCTTCCACACCCTGCTCCTCCCTCAAATTCCCACCCAGGGACCCGTGACTCCCAGCCCGGGTTCAGGGGCAAACAGAGTATCTCTGCGCACATTAGAAACAGCGCCCCCTCTGGACAGGTCCAGCTCTGTGGGACGGGGGCTTTGGTGAGTGGACATGGCCTTGATTGTCCTTAGAAAGGAAGACACTCGCTTCAAGCCGTGACCAGTGTCCCAGAGGAGTGGACTTCCCTTACACACACGCAGCTCTGCCTTCTCTGCCCTTCCCCCACCCGTGGACCACCCCAGCCCTCCCTAAGAATGACCCTGAAAAGGCGGGGAGGGAGCTGCAGGGCGGGGAGGAGGGCCTTGAAGGCAGAGGTCCTCACACACTTCAAGGGCTGGGGGAGGTGTAGCCCACTCGATACCCCACGGCTAACCGCCCACCCCCTGCTGACAGCCCTGCCGCTGGGCCGCCTCCAGGAGGGGAAGCTCCACGCTCCTTCTGGGCACCATGTGGGGAAGGAGGCCCCGGCATTTGGAGATGAAAGGCACAGGGCCGGCTGCAGGGTTTCCCTCTGGAGCCATGTGGTCCCATCCAGCGCCCACCCTACGTCCAGACCCATGGAGTCAGCAGTGCAGCCATAAACGCTCTTGGGTAGAGGAACTGGCTTTGCCTTGCCAGCCGGGCTGTGAGAGGCGCTATCATCCCAGCCCTTGAACGCCGAACACCCCTCCACATCCTGGCCCTCTTTAGGACGCTGACCCTTCAGGGTGAGTCTGTCCTCTGGGGAAGATGGGGAAGGAGCCCAGAGCTGTGGGCCAGCAGGCTCAGGGACAGGCTCACGATCTTGGGGACATTCCTTCCCTCCTGGGGCCTCAGGTCTCCTCATCTGTGAAACATGGTCAAGAGAGTTGGGTCGTGGGCCAGTGACAGGCAGAGCTAGGGTTGGAACCCCACAGCCACAGCTGCAAGCTTCCTTGCGGCCAGAGGGACAGGCCGTGCTGAGTGGGACACCCCTCGTGGACCCTTTAGGAAGTGGCCACCCCTCGGCGCTTCTCCACACAGAGGAATTTCTGGAAATCACAACATGGAGGATTCTTAGGGTTATTGAGGCCATAGTCTTGAAACTGAGGCTCAGAGGTTCAGAGAGACTGGCTCATCAAAGGGGGAGCCAGTTGCTCCCAGTACAGTGTCTCTCCACTGTTCAGGTGGTCGTCTTGGTCCCCGGCCGGGGACACTGCGTGCATGTGGCACCTGGATTGTGACTGGGGCCTCCTTCCCGCCGGAGGAGACAGTCTCTCTGGAGAAGCAGAAGCAGATGCGCCTTCCCGCATGACTGTAGCTGTCACATGAGGCCACCCTTTCCCTTTGTCCCCAGTTACTGACTCACAGAATAGCAGTCAGTTCCTTGAAGAGAAAGGAGCCGTGGCTGGTGACCAGTGCGAAGTTGCTGAGAGTTCCCTGGGCAGGTCGTTTGCTAAGACCAGGCCCCGAGTTTGCGCAGCCTGGAAGGAGCCAGGCTCCTGCCTGCAGAGCCTGGGGCAGGGCTGCCCCCACAGGCAGGAATTCCTGAGGCCGGCAGGTGCGGGGACCGGGGAGAGGGAGGGGGCCAAGGGGCTACCGCTGAGAATTCAGTCCATCGCTGAGTTCCCACGGGCACCTACAGGAAACCCAGCCCTAGGCTCCCCAGTGGAATAGGCCATTAGGGACCCCAAGGTCCTGCTGGGAAGACACCCACCAGACTTGAGCACTTGGCACCATGAGCTGTCTCCAGGCCTGGTAGGAGCAAGGGGAGGAGGGAGAAGCCTGCTGAGGGCTGTGGGTGCCAGGGGCGGGGTGGGGTGGCTCTCAGGCTGGTCTAGAAGGATGGGCAGGATTTCTGACTGGGAGAGGTCTAGAGATAAGAAAAAATAAGGAGCTAAGAAACCATGTCCGGCAGGGGCAGTGGGGCACTCCAGTCTTTCGGGTGTTGCTGAAGTGGGTGCTGGTTCTCCAAGAATGGTTTCCCTGTAGCAGGCGCCACAGTGGCCAAAGCAGGCCACCCCCCACCTGGCCCCCCAGACATGACGGTGCAGGGATGGTGATGACATGAGCTCCTGTGAGTCCGGGTTCAGGAGTGGCCCCTGATTGCCAGCATGCCCTCCTTGTTTGGGGGAAGACTTCCTGTAGGGTTCAGGATGAAGGGGTCAGCTCTGTGGGTTCCCCCAGATGGGGAGCTCAGACACCAGCGTTAGGGTCACCCCTACCCACTCAACACCACCCCCTATGGGGAGGCAGTTTCTCTCTGTGGCCTTCTGGATGCTTTTTTTTCCCTGTCCAGGAAAGTCTTCCCTCTTACATGCTGTCCTCACGGTGCCACCTGTGCCACGGGCAGCCACCTGGGAGAAAGATCCTCAGGAGCTGGGGCCACACGCCCCTGGAGCCAGCCTCCTGGAGACCAAGAGCCCCGGGATGGACCTTGTGGCTTCTCCTCCCTCTCCTTCCTCCTCGTCCCACATACTTTTCTGGTCTCTGCTTCCCTCCATTACGTTCTCAGCAGCTGCCCACTGATTCTAAGACTGCCCACATTCACAGGGCAGGCTTCCAGGAGGAGGTGTCACTGAGCTGGATCCTGGAGTGCTAGGAGGATCCTTCTGTAACTCTAGAAACTTCCAGCAGTTTCTAGGAGCCTTCCAGGACAAGGCTGAGGCTGTGAGTCGAAGCAGCTCTGTCTTCCATTACCCACCCTTACACTGACCCACAGATTCTCCTCAAGCCCAGTGGCAGTGGCGTGCAGGTTTGAGGCGTTCTCAGTCCATGGGACAAAGAATTTTTTCTGCCTTGTGGGATGTGCAGAGCTGGGGCAGCTGACTGGGGACAGAACGGGAGGATTTAGAACCTAGAGGGAGGGAGAGAGCAGGAATGGGCACAGAGAGAGAGAAGGGGGTGAGACCATCTCTCCTCAGTGTCTCCACCCTCCTGAACGCAGGAGTGTCCGACGCTCTGACACCAGTGTCTTGGGGCGTCTTTGCCAGACTCCCTGTTTTCAGCTTCTTGCTGCAGCCCCTGGCAGTCTTAGTTCAGGGGCCTTGTCCCTGGGCTGTGCTGTGCTATCATGGATGCTGTGTGGAGAGCCGGCCCCGCAGCCAGGTGCACAGACAGGAGGGACAGCTAGATACTACCTACCCGTGACAGTTATGCTGCCCCGCCCCTCCCCCACCCTGCCACCCAGACTGATGACTTCCTGAAAAGGGGTTCAATGGGGGATTTGTGACATGGAACATTTGATGTGACCTGAGAACTTCCTGTTCAAGTGACCCCTGGGGCTCCTGACCTCTGAACGTGTCCGTGCAGTCAGAAAGTCAGAATGAGGCCTGGTGGGGGGGGGGGCGGTGTCACAGTTTCCTAAACAGAGCTGTTGGCAGGCCCCACTTGCCCTGGGCCCCAGAATCCAGAGTCCTCTGCTCTGTAGGCTCATCTGACTTTTTGCCACAGAAGCTGCTTGGTGACCTTGAGGCTCAGGAAACCAACCGGGGAATCCCAACAGGAAGCAGATCTTCCCATGTGAAGGTGTTTCCCACACCCACCCCCTCCCCAGAGCACTTAGGAAAATGGATCCTGAACTGAGCCTTGGGAGTTGGTACCGAACCCCGGGCCTTCAAGGCTCCCAAGTGTGAAAGCGACCCAGGCTGCTCCTCGGGGCTCCTCGGATTTCCTGATTGCCCGTGGGTTTCCTGAGAATGCCTGATGAAGCCCTCACTCCACAGGGACTCCTGTGGCACCACTGCTTACACGGAAGGGACTGGGAGGGATGTTTACCTTCATACCGAGGAGTCCTCGAGAAGCCTTAATCCAGGTGGCTGATTCTCATCAGAAATGTCCTTGTTCAACACCGTCTTGTGCGAGCTGGGATGTGTGTTAAGAAAAAGTCTCTATCCACTGATTTCTACAGAGATTTTAGTCCCTCCAATTCTGTGACGCTCGGGCTGTTCTGCGATGGGATCTGGAGGCCCTCGTTTTAATCTGAGCCCCGGGACTGCAGTCTGTGGGGCACCTCTTGGTGTTTCTGGGGAATTTTGTGGTGGGAAACCTGCTTCTTGCATGAAGTCTGAGCCAAAAATGGTTTGGCCAAAACAAAGATGCACGAACTTGTATAACGTCTTTTTTTTTTTTTTTTAATTTATTTGACACAGAGAGAGAGAGAGAGATCACAAGTAGACAGAGAGGCAGGCAGAGAGAGGAGGAAGCAGGCTCCCAGGACCCTGAGATCATGGCCTGAGCTGAAGACAAAGGCTTAACCCACTGAGCCACCCAGGTGCCCCTGCATAACATCTTTTCATTCTGTCCTCCCCCCTGACCCGCTGGACTGAACTATAGGTTAATTGCCTCATGCCCACTAAGGTGTAGGTTCAGTAGCTAAATGGAGCTAAGCCTAGTGGAGCTTCTGGGGAACTCAAGTCCTCTGCTGTCTCTAGCATGTCATAGAACGATCCAGAAAACAGTGCTCAGCCAATTAACACCCTGTGGTCTGCGCAGACCAGGCAGGAGCATCTGCTGGGTGCCCATCCTAAGGAGGGGTCCCGGGCCTGATGGCAGAGCCAGGAAGCCTCTCTGGGCAAAAAGGCCTTCCTAGGTGTTTCGAGGTTTCAGTATCACCTGGTAAGTCAGAAGAAAGGGCTGTTCTACGGGCCCTGTCTCAGTCTCCTCCGGCTGAGGTCCACAGAGCTGTTCCCGTGCGCTCTAGGACAATCCAACTTGACCAACCCCTTGGCCAGATCTGGGTTGCCTAAAGCATGAGCTGTCTGCCTGCTAGGGCTGCCTGGGGAGCGATGGGTCTGAATCAGACCTCAACTAGACACTAATGAATGCCAGACCTGGGGACTGGGGCTTAGGTTGTGGGGGTGGGGAGCTTGGAGGCAGGCCAGCCTCGCAGGAGAAGGAGATGGGGTAATTCGTCATGGGCACATGGAGAGAAGCATTGGGCAAACTACTGCGCTCTCAAAGGCAGGGAATCTGAGATTAGACTCCAACTGCCCAGCATTCTGTGGGTGAGAGAGAGCAGAGAAGCCTGAATCCCCATCCCAGGAGAAGGTCAGGCATGGCTGTGGTCAGAATGATGAAGAGGCAAAGCCAGAGTATGTTTGATTTCCTGGGAGAAGGAAAACTGAACAGTGACTCAGCTGAGAAATATTCAATCAAGTGTTTGCGGAAGGACAGCGTAATCAGAAGGCAGTGCGGTGATGAAGGACATGGAGCCATGGAGAGGTCTGAAGGCAGTGCCTTGCCCCTTGCTCCTCACGTGCACCAACACCAGGACCCCCTCTGGAGGAAAGCCTGGATCAGACCTCCTGCCCCCAATAAGTCACAATGAATGGGGGTTAAAAGGAAGATTTAAAACCAAATATATCTGGGGTGCCTAGGTGGCTCAGTCATTAAGTGTCTGCCTTCGGCCAGATCAGGGTCCTGGGAACGAGCCCTGCATTGGGCTCCCTGCTCAGCAGGAAGCCCATTTTTCCCTCTCCCACTTCCCCTGCTTGTGTTCCTTCTCTTGCTGTGTCTCTCTCTGTCAAATAAATAAATAAAATCTTAAAAAACAAACAAACAAACCCAATATATCTCAAATTGAGGTGCCTCATCGTGTTCAGCATCCTTGGCTGATGGGCGGAAGCATCTCTTGTCAATATCACGGGCTGGGTGGCTCCGGCTTTAATTCACCCATGGCCCCTTGGGGATGCAGTTCTCCTGGGCCTCTCCTGAGAACCCCAGCATGCCCTGTCACTCCTCCCTGCTAAGTTCATGGATCCAAGACCTTCTCCCTACATCTAAAGGGCCGGCAACCATTTACGCATGGATCCCTCTCCAAGGCTCCCAGGCTATTCCCTACATGGTGGTGGTTAATGGTTGGGTAGAAAATCGGGACTGTAGGAGGGCAGGGTACACCTGTCATCCAGCTACCTGGGCGTCCTGCAGGCACTACTTCAAACTCATCATTTCCATTGCAAATACCTGCCTCTCTCCCTGGGTATCCTCGCCTCCTGGGTACCTCCTGGGTGTCCTGAGCATCTCCGTCTTCCCAGTCCCAACTCTTCCTCTCCCTCACCGTTCCATTGCTTCACCTTCCTTCATCAAAATGACAGTGGTTTCCTAACTGGTAGCTCTTTCCAGTCTCAGTCTCTTTGAGTCAATCAGCCCGGTTGCCCTCAAGTTCAGATAAACAGAAAAATTTGCGAACAAGTGAGCAAGGGGCAGGAAGACATTGAGAACTAGTGAGGTCAGCCACGCCTAGCGTTTTGGCTTTCCCTCGCCTGCTTGCAGACACCCTGCAGAGAGTTAATGCCAGGAGCTGGGTCTCTGTCTTTCCCCCACCACCTGCTGGGGCTCCCTGTTGGCTGAGTCTGTCTAGCGGTGGGAGCGTGGAGGAGCGGGCTGACGCTGTCCTCACAGGCTGGTCTCCCCAGCCCAGGGCAGCAGGTGGAGCAGGGATCTGGAGGGGAAATGGAAGGAGTTCACGCATAGGCTGACCCATTCTTCACGTGGCCACCAGGGAGATGTGTCCAAAACCTGTATCTGAATGAAGTTCCTGCCTAAAATCTCGAGAATAAACAAAGTAATGGTATGAATTAATAAGGGCTAGTCCACCAATGCCCCCCTGCCCCCACCAGCTGGCCCCGTTCATAGGACTTTCAAGGTCAATGGCATGTTCCATTTCACGGTGGAAGTGATTGAAGCTCAGAGAAGCAAACACTTGGGTCTCCATAGCCAGGGCCTGGAGACGTGAGAACCTGAGCTGGGGCCTACACTGCTGTGACAATCCCTCCTGTCAGGAGGCGCCCCCCCGGGTAGCTCCGGCTCTCCCCAGTCTTGGCCCAGACTCCTTCCCCACTCCCGAGGCTCCTGGGCTCTAGTTGATCTGTGTAACTAGCTCTCTGAGGCCTCCATTTGCTCTCACCTCTGTGAGCGTTTAGGGCAGAGGCTGGCCGACGGTGGGCTCATGGCTCCCCACCGGCCTGTCTTTGCACAGCCTGGGAGCTAAAAACACTTTTTACCTTGTAAGCAATCAAAACATTTAAAAGGATCCCATTTTGAGACGTGAAAATCATGCGACATTTCCATGTCCATAAATAAAGTTTTATTGACACATGGCCGTGCTCGTTTGTTCACATCCCGTCCGTGGCTGCCTTGGGGCTCCCATGGCAGAACGGAGTCATTGTGACAGAAAAAATAGGGCCTACGAAGTCTCAAATACTTGCCCTCTGGCCCTTTACAAGAGAAGTTTCCCAGTGTCTGCCTCAGGGGGCTGCTTTTTGACACGCTCTCAGTCTCTATTGTGCTCCAGTGCGTTTCAGTTTTACCTCCAACTTGAAAATTGGTGCTCATTATAGGAGACTCAGACCAGACAGGGGGTTAGGGGGCTGTGGAGCCCTGTCCCCATCCCCTGCCAGGGGTTGCTGGTACTATTTCTTCCGTCCTGGTTGCCCCAGGCTTCTCTGACAGACTCCCATTCATACCTCGGGCCCAGCTCGGCCGCCACCTGGTTTAGGAACCACCGGGCCATCCTTTTCTTTTCTACGTTGCTTCAGAGGCAGCCTACCTGGCGGCGAAGAGCACAGGTGCCCGGTTGGAATCCTGGCCCTGCCACTTACCTCCTTGGGCGACTTACTCAATTTCCCTGCTCTTCTCTCATGAGCTACAGTGGGGGCCATACCTTGCTGTGAACCTCATGGGATAAAACCCAGTACCTACGTGGGACCCGCTCAGAACAGGGCCTGGTATCCAGAAGGTGCTGTGTAGAAGGCAGGCATGGCCTCCTTCGTGGAAATTCTGGCCCGTTCTCTGCCACCTGCTCACGTGCCTGTCTCCCCCACGAGGTCCTGTGCTCTTGGGGGCAGTGAGCAGCTTCTGTTCTCTTCATGACAGGAGTGGGTGCCGAGTAAAGAAACAGATTTACTGTAAGGAGGCCGGCGGGAGGGGTCCAGGCAGGGGTCTCACAGGGCCCGGAGAGGATGAGACCCAGGCTCGGGCGTGGGATGGCGCTGTGGGAGAATAAACAGGATGCCTCAGAACTTGAGTTCCCAGAGGCTGGGCAGGTGAATCTGGGCCCCAAAGAGTCAGGAGAAGCCCACCTTTGTTTATGGCTGAAAAGTTTGCAGAAAGGCTAGGGTCACGGTCTCCCCAGATTATGAGGAGAGACCGGACAGCCCCGGTGGGCCCAGGCCTTCCTTAGTGCCCCCCGCCACTGGGGACTGTGGGGAGGTGGGGGACAGTCCTCTGAGGGGCACGCGCAGGTCAGCCAAGACACCTCATTGGCCCAGCAGACCCGGCCTTCCTGGAATATTGAAGAAGGGGAGAGGGGCTGGGAAGAGGGTCAGCCCCGTCTGCGGCACCCGCTCCCGCTCCGAGCTTCAGAGAAATTATCTTTTCCTCCCTCACCCCATCTCCTACCCACACTGCTCAGCCCTCCCTGGACTTCTGAAACTTCTGAAAGCTGAAGTGGGCGCAGGACTTACGCAGGACAAAGGACATGCGCAGTTCATTCAGCTAAGGGAGAGGCCCAGCCTCCAGGGAGGCGGGCGCCAGGGTGTGGGCCCAGCAGCGCGTCTGGAGGCAGATTTGGCCCCGTCTAAACGGAGGTTCACTGCCACCACCACTCCAGGAACCAGGGTGCCCCTGTGGAAGGGGCCCCAGGAGTGGCGCGTGGGTGGGCGCACCAGGCCGGGAACATGCGTGTGCCTGTGCGTCCCGGTGCAGCCGGGACGGGGGTGGAGGTGCAGAGGCGGGATCTGTGTGACTCCACTAGCCGAGGGCCTGGAGCGGGGGCGCGGGGGTCCTCGTGGTGAGCTCCTGCCTCCTCCAGTCCGATCTGCGTATGCTGGTCTGTGGCTGGATGAGAGGGACAGGCTCAGGATTTGACAAACACCTCCAGCAAGGCCAATCCCCCCGAGCCCTGAGGCCCGAGTCTGCTCCTGGGACCCACGAGAGCCCCCAGAAGTGGCCCCACAAGCTGGGGACCAGGGGCGCAGAATATGGTGGTGATCACTGGCAGCCAGGCTGTCCCTTGTCCTTCCAGGGTTGTCTCCCCAGCTTCTTGGAGCCTGCCTGGCCCTGCCCTCCCTGGGTCACCCCTGAGCCCGGCAGGCGGGTGCGGCAGCCGTTGTGCAAGGGCTGAGCTCAGCCGCGGAGCCCGTCCCGGCCTGCGCCGGCCTGCTCGCTGCAGTTAATCATTGTTCAAAGGTCCTGGCAGGCGAACAGGCCGCGGAGGAAGACGTGATGGGCAGGGCCACCCCTGCCAGGTCTCAGCAAAGCTCCTCCCGCAGGCCTGGGCTGGAGCCGTTCCCCAGGACCCCACGGTGAAAGCCAAAGGCTGGCCTGAGACCACCTCCCTAATTCTCCAGTAGGACCTGAGCAGTTGTGTCTGATCGCAGCAAAGAACGTCCCTTTGTGGATCTCCTCTTTTCGTCAGAGCGGCCTCAGAGCAGTGCGGTTGGCAAGTGCGGAGGGCAGGTACCAACACCAAATGCCTAGGTTCGAACCACAGTGATGCCACTTCCCAGCTCTGGGACTTGGGCCAAGCATCACCATCTCTTGGGCTCTGAAAAGTTGGTGGTGGTGTTGATGATGCTGCTTTCCTCAAAGGACTGTTGTGAGGCTTAGGATCTATATCAGGTGCTTTCTATGCCAGTAACACAGAAAGCCCAGGACCCCAAACCGAGACTAAAACACTCATCACTGGGCATGGCTAATCCGCCAAGAGGTCACCAGGCGCTGGGCTGGACTGTTTGTGCACACTGTGTCATCGTCCCTCAATGCGGGCCCTTGTGAGTTAGGTACAACTGTCCCCATTTCCCGGAGGAGGACAGCCAGGCTTAGGGGAGTGAAGCGACCGCCCCAGGTCACACGGTGTAAATGACAAAGCCGGGACGCAAGCCCAGGTCCGTCTGCCCCCAGATCCTGAGTTCTCTCCCCTACCCACACTGCCAGGTTTGCAGATCAAAGATGCGAATCCAAACTTGCCAGGCAATTAACTTCTGCCCACACTCATTGACATCCTCTGCGCGTGGGGGCAGGGGTGGGGACGGGGCGAGGGGGTTCAGGACTGAGTTGTCTTGTGGGAAAGATAGAGATCAACAACAGCCAGCCCCGGCCCTCTGTCTGCGCTCAGAGAACCTCCGATGGATGAGGCCAGAGCCAGCGCCATGCACAATCCCTGTAGAATCCCAGTGCTGCTGTTGGCTGGGATCTGGGGGAGCTTGGAACCCCCGGACAGCCAGGGCGTGGGTGGGAGCTGGTGGGAAAAGGGCCTGGAAGCAGCATACTGGTTTGGGTTTGTTGTTGTTG
Source organism: Neogale vison (assembly GCF_020171115.1). Lineage (NCBI taxonomy): Eukaryota > Metazoa > Chordata > Mammalia > Carnivora > Mustelidae > Neogale > Neogale vison. The sequence continues at coordinate 129,152,333 of NC_058098.1, forward strand.
TTGTTGTTGTTACAGTATATGTTTATTTGTCATGGTTGGGGAAGGGGAGCTATGGGGATGTCAGGAGGCCCAGAACCCTTTCTCCCTCCCACTGGAAGCTTCCCCATGGTGTAACTCTTGGCCATAATGGCCTTGTGCCAGAGATCCCCACTAAACAGAAGAACACACCTCTCCAGGGAGGCTCTTGGCCTCCTGCAAGGACTCTTCTGTCTATTTCAGAGGTGCCCCTTGAGGGAGTTTGCCTTTGGGCCAGCAGGAACATTTGGGGGTCCTGTGGGAGCTGGCACAGTATGGGATTAGTGGCTAGAAAAACTCCATGTCAGACATGTAATCTGAGATCTTGGGAAAGAAATGGCCATGAGGCTAACTAACACAGCCCAGGGACCTCTGGGTGTGTGTGTGTGTGTGTGTGTGTGTGTGTGTGTGTGTGTGTGTGTGCACGTGTGTTGGGGACTGGCTAGGGCAGCCGTGCTTCTCCTCAGAATGGTGGCTTTAGTGGAGTTCTTCTCGTGACAGCTCTAGAAAGTTCTCTGGATCGTCCCGCCTCCCTCGGTGTACTTTCCCTGAGATGCCCACCCCCTTCCCCACCCAAACACTCCACACTCCCTGCCCTCTCTACTTCTCTCCAGACAAAAAGGCTTTCAGAATGTGCTCTGATAAGCGCACTTGCTCTGAGCTGCTGAGGGCTGAAAAGGTTTCCTCTGTGGCCCTCCCAGCGGTCTCACTCTTCACTGCCCATCGCCCTGCCCCTAGATGCATGGTCCCCTCTTATGTCGGGGGCAGGAAGCCCAGCGCTGAGCGCCCAGGCCCCCCTGGCTTTCTAGGACACGGAGGCAGCCTGTTCCTGCCTTCCTGCTGCTGGAGGCAGATGAAAGGAAGCTGAAAGCCCATCTTGGCCACCGTGACGAAGTCCAGCCCCAGAGGCCAATCTCAGGCCCCAGAGCTGTCCTGAGTGTTTACTGCCCTGCCTTGGAGGCCCTGGGCACAAAGACACCATTTCTGGCCATGGCTGAGGCCACGGATGTGGGTGTTGGGAGACATGGCTGAGACCCTGGCAGATGGGAAAAGGTGTGGGACATAGCACTGGTGCCAGGAAGGGAAGCTATACTAGAAAGAGCGAGAAGATGCAGAAGGAAGGAAAAGGTCCTGTCTCCTCTGCCATCTGTACCCCCTGCCGCCCACCCCCCCCACCAACGTTATCCTCCTGACCTCAGTCATCATGGCCCTTCCACGATTCTCAGGTTTTTAAGTAAACATTGGTGTCCCCAGGGACTAAGTGGGAGCTCTGAGATTTCAGGTGATGCGATGTTATAATGAAAGCAAATTTCAGACCAGACTCTGCTACCATGTCCTATTTTTAATAGCTAGTAGGCATAAAAACCAGCATTTGAGCCTCTCCACTAAGCCTAGGGCTTCCCCCTTCTTTGTCCTTATGTGTGTCAGCAAGCATTGCATGAAAAGTTCAGTGCCGCAAAGATAAGCCTATGTCCTGTCGGCCGGACCAGCCCACCTTTCAGTCGGATCAGGAGGCAGAAGCTTCTGTTGGAGTTGGGGGAGCGGTGGTTGGGGCTCAGAGAGAGACCCAAAACCAAATGGGAACAGGCCTAGAGCTCCCGTCCATGGGTGTTGTTCAAGTAAAGGCATGGGTGCCTGCACCATCTTTCTAGCCAAACATGTTTCTTGAATATCATTTCACCTATGACACATTATCTAGAACACCGCTCATGCTAACTAGTGAATTTTGGGGATCAGATTCAGATAACTGTGTTTGAAGCTCTTGCTAGCTGCTCCTATGGTGTGAATTCCTTTCAGTGTTAACGAATCATCCCTAGAGCATAAATTACAACGACTCCTACACAAACATACCATTCCTCCTGTTCGTGGATTGGTGCTTTAAAGTAAATTATAGACAATGCCACTAGCCCAGGTCCCCCAGCCACAGTCAGGACCACTGACACTTCGGGCTGAATAATGCTTTGTTGGAGAGCTGTGCTGTGCAGAGTAGCACAGAGTCCTTGGCCTGTCGCCACGAGATGCAGGAACACGCACCCCCACGTTGCAACTCAAGATGTTGCTACATGCTGCCAACTGTTGGGGCAAAATCCCTTCTGGTGATGGAACTAGAGTGACCATATTTATTGTCCAGTCTGGGATGCTTTCTTTTTAAACTTTTTTTTTTTTTTAGAGTTTTATTTGTTCGAGAGAGAGAGAGAGAAACAGCATGAGTGGGTTGGGTGGGAGCAGCAGAGGGAAAGGGAGAAGCAGATCCCCTGCTAAGCAGGGAGCCCGATGTGGGGCTCGAACTCAGGACCCAGAGACCACAACCTGTGCAAAAAGGCAGATGCTTAACCAACTGAGCCACCCAGGTGCTCCATTTATATATATATATATATATTTATATTTTTTTAAGATTTTATTTATTTATTTGACAGAGAGAGATCGCAGGTAGGCAGAGAGAGAGAGAGAGAGAGGAGGAAGCAGGCTCCCTGCGGAGCAGAGAGCCAGATGTGGGGCTCGATCCCAGGACCCTGGGATCATGACCTGAGCAGAGGGCAGAGACTTTAACCCACTGAGCCAAGCAGGTGCCCCTTTAGATTTTTTATAGTAGACGATTTCAAACGAACCGCTGTAATAGAGTGGTATAATACAGTGGGATAATGAAGCCCCAGGTATCCACAGCAAACCCCGACAATTATGAAGTCTGCCAGTCTTGTGTCTTCTCCACTCCTGCCTACTCCCTGCTGCCGCCCCACCCCTCAGCTCATGTGGAAGCAAATCTCAGACAACATTCAGCTATGACTATTGAAATATATATCTCTACGTGATAAGATCTCTTTTTTAAACCTACCTGCAGTGTTCCTATCATACCTCAACAATTGAAAAAACAATTCCATAAAATCGTAAAATATCCAGTAAACAAAACCAAGATTCTTTTGAGAGGGTAATGGAGTTAATGGAGATAGCAGGCATAAATCGGGACTGTCCCAGAAAACCAGGACGGAGCCAGGCACACGAGAACATTCGGTTTCCCTAAATAGAGCACTTCTAATGCACATGTCTAAAAAGTCATTCTCCTGCTCGATAGCCTCCAAAGGCTCCCCGGTGCTGAAGCACAAAGTGCTGACTCAAGCAGACCCCCAGGGCCCCGTGACAGGTGCCCACGTGCTCTGCCTTATCCTCCCATAGTCCTTCTGCGGCTGCTGCCGAGGTTGTGTCTGCTGACCAATGCTCCTGGGAACGCCAACCCCTGCTCCCTGCTGCCCAGACGCCTTGCTGGCGCATGGGACGGGGGGCTGTGCATGCAGGGAGGGCCTGGGACTGATCAGGGTGTGTTCTTAGCTGTCCCTTCCAGGCACCTGGATTTGAATGTTGGCGGAGGTAGGATGTTTGATGTTTTCTGTTAAAAAAAAGTGCTGGGCTAGAGGTTAGAGGTGCCCAAATTGCTTTTTTTTTGTCTCTTTCCCCCTTCTTTCTTTTTAAAAACACAATATCCAGGGTCTTTTTGCTCTTGTGGGACCAAAATGACTCCCTCCAGATGCCAGGGCCCCTGTCTGTGCTCAGCCATGCCCAGGGAAGGAGCTGTGGCTCGGCCGGGCGGGCAGAGGGAGCTGCTGAGACACGTGGTGCCATCCCCCCCCCACAGTGCAGACGGACAGACAGAAAAGCAGAGTTCAGCTTGCTTGACCGGAGTCAGCCCTGCTGCTTTCTGGGAGGGGCTCCCAGGGAAGGAGTCTTGCCCTCTCTGGCTAGAAGAAGCAGAATCTCTTTCCTCTCTGGCAACCCGAGCTCCTGAGCCAGACTGGCCGGGTGTGACCCCCCTGCCCATCTCCGTGTGCCTCTACCAATCTCCCGAAGGTGGAATTTGGGGGTTTCTGGAAGAATGCAACTCCGAAGAATGACAGCAAGCCATCCTCCTTGAGAGGAAACGAAAGCATGACCAGAAAAGATTCCAGATCCTGCAAAGTCTTGATCCTCAGTTCTGGCTCACCCCACCTGCCCAGGAGAGGCCAGAGGCCCACCCTGCAGGTCCCGGCCACTCGTCACCAAGATGCCTTCAAGATTGGCCTGACCCTGGTGCTTCCCATTCCTTGGCTTTACCCCAATTAGTTGAGTCTCTCTCTGTCTACCTCTCTGTCTCAATCCCCAGCCTAGTGCCTGGCCCAGGCCTTGTGTTGACCTGTGGCCCAGGTCATGTTTGCCTTGTCCTCCTGGTGGGTGCCCTTCCTTTCCTGCAGTCCTTTCCTGCAAACATGTCTTTGCTCATTTATTCACTGCACAAAGATTTATTGAGGAATCGCTATGTGCCAGGCCCAGGAGCAGGTGCTGGGACACGGGTAAGCAGCGTACACCAACCCACCCCTGGCCCCGTGGGCTCACATTCAGCCACTGAGATGACTTTTCACACAGGTTTTTGGGACTCCTTCTCTTCTCAAAAGCCCTGGGATTCTAATGAACACAATTCCTCTCTTCCCAAGGGACCAGGTTTACAGACCAAAGGACCCGAAAATAGATGTCTGCCCTAGTCGAGCTACAGAAAGTTGTGTTATCCTCTTACCCTGGAGGGTGGGTGTCTCCAGCCCCTATGATGATACAGGAGAGAAACCTGCCCCATGGCTTTTCTCTGAGGAAAAGAGGCCCGTTCAAGGTGACTCACTCTTTCTATTGGTGGGAACGGGATTGTGTGTGTGTGTGTGTGTGTGTGTGTGGCAGTGGGGATTTAGGCTTCCAGGAGCAGTCTGGTGAATTCTATGAGGATTTTATATGGCTTCTGAAAGGGTTCTCTGAAGCTTCAACATGGATTTCATTAAGATCTCGTAAGGATTTTATGTTCATCCACGAGAAGTAGACACGGCTTCCAGAAAGACTCTGAGAGACTTTAACGTGTCAAGTGCCTTCGCCCTGCAGGGTGAGGCTGCTGAGCCGTCCTTTGCTCTCAGCTGTGCCCCACTTGCCACACACAGATGGGCTTTCACCTCCCCTTCCCCTATAAACTGCAGCATTTTTCTTTTCCGCTGGGTTCCTTCTTTTGCTCTTTACATAACCAATTTAACGAGATGAATTTAAAAACGAATAAAAGGAAAACCCCAGAGCAAACAGCACATGGGGAGCTTAGCCAAGGACATCTTCTGACATCAAAGGCTCTGAGGCCATTGAAGAGGCTGTGAAGCAAACACACAGTGCTCTCCCCACCCCCACCCACCGCCTCCCTCCTGGGGGGTACCGAAGGCCAGCGGCTTCTGGATGGCAGACAGAACCCAATCGCCTGCAACGCCTGCCGGCTCCCTTTCCTCAAAACTCTCTAGGATGAGGAAAGAAGGTGGGCGGTCCTCTAGCTGGCCCCACCCCAGCTGGGCCACAGTCCCCAGCGGCCGCTCCTTGCAGGTCCCTGTCTCCTGCAAGGCCCATTGTTCACCCCAGGGGATGGGGACAGCTGCAGACAGGCCTCAGGCCAGGTCAGCCCCGGTGCTGGGGCAGGGGCTGATGCTGGGCAGGAGGGGCAGGAGGAAGGGCCTGGGCCTGGGGGTGGGCCCCGCTCTGCTTCGCTCTTCCTTCAAGGCCTCCTCCGAGACCCACTCCTCCGCCTGTGGCTCAGTTCCAGCGGGCTGAGCGCTGCTTTTCCTTTCATCTGACTTTGTTCCTTCCAGGGCCACTGCTGGAGCAGGGTTTTCTGTGATGATGGAAGTGTTCTCAGCCCGCACGACCCAGCCCATCAGCCCCAGCCAAAGGTGGCTTGTTGAGGACTGGCAATGTGGCTAGTATGGAATGGAATGGAATTTTATGTTTTGCTTAATTTTAATTAGTGTAAATAGAAATTGTCCAATGTGGCTAGTGGGCAATTGAATGGACAGTGTGACTCTTTTTTTTTAAAGATTTATTTATTTGAGCAAGAGAGAGCACCTATGCGTGCGTCAGTGGGGGGAGGGGCAGAAGGAGAGAATCCTCAGAATCCCTTTTGATCTTTGACTCCCTGCCAATCCTAGAGTCCCAGAGGGGCTCCATCCTATGACTCGTGAGATCATGACCTGAGCCAAAACCAAGAGTCCCACGCCCAGTGAACTGAGCCCCCCGGGAGCCCCCCACACAGACAGTGCAGCTAGTGGGCCGTGCCTTCTTGGGTCCGTTGACGTTCTCCTTCTCATAATGTCCCCCATGGGTCTGTGATAGCCCCTCAACAGGGCCAAGGCTGACTCCCATTCTGCCCTCCTAAGCGTCTCTGGGCTACTGTTGGGCCCGAGGACCAACTACCCCATCTCTGACACCAGCAATAAAGTCCATGCCAGCCTTTGGGGAGATTTCCTACCCTCAGCAGAAGGCCAGCAGGAATCCAGCATCTCCACCCCACTGTGAGTCCACAGGGACCCCACAGAAGCCCTGTAAAATCCCCTGTCAGAGACCTGCAACATTTCTGTAGGAGCTTAGCAAGGACCCCACTCGGAATGGAGCATTTTCGTGTATCCCTGGATACTCCACCTGGAACGAGCTGGCTTCTGTCTGTGTGTCTTAGCCCTTGTAGTGGTCATTCAAGGCCAAGTTCAAGGTCACTTTCTCAACTGATTGTGAGGTTTTACTCTCTTGCTCTTTGCAACTTCACTCACCCGCTGCATATCCCTTTCTTAAAACTTCTGTCGGTGTCCCCGGTGGGATGGAATTTCTCGGCTCCCGCCACCGTGGGGGCACAGACCAGGCCTTCCACCACCCCTGCACACCGTGGCAGGACTACTGGGCAGCACAGTCACCCTGCCCCCACGGGGTGAGGTGTGCTCAAGAATGAGCTGCCCCTGCTGGGCCCTGCTGACTTCTCTCCCTGCAGGCCCAGGGGCATCTGTCCCACCTGCCGCCACCTTTGTCACCTGCTCCTTCCACACAGGCACCTATGCATCCCAAAGCAGCAGGACCCTTGTGGCATCACCTCAGGGCTGGGCCGCCCACGTATGTCCTCTCTCCTTCAGTCTGCTTCATGCTTTGTCACCTGGGCCTTAAGGTAGTTAACTGCTGGGCTAACTATAACTGGGCTCTCATAAAGTTCTTTATTTCCGGAAAATAAATGAAACAAAACTCTTTTCAGTTTGTGTCTCTAACCCTTATGTCCACACAGCTTTAAATGTCACACAGCCCCAGGGACCGACGAGGTCACATCCCCCATGGCACTGTGTTCTCCCCGCCCCTTAGCCAAAACCCCCAGGCCCCGGAGGCTTCCCTTTTTTTCACAATATCACCTCCCCAAATAAATAAAAGGGGAAAAGAAGACCTTTGGGCAAACCTACTCACTGAAAAGGATACCCATAGGACTGCCAAAGAAACTCACTGTCAGACTTGCCCAGAGAGTCTGTTTAGGGGGGGCCCTTCCCATTCCATCCTGTATATTTGGGATCCCACCAAGCAGGGAGCCCAATGCAGGGCTCGATCCCAGGACCCTGGGATCATGGCCCAAGCCGAAGGCAGATGTCTAACGACTGAGCTAACCAGGTGTCCCTTTTTTCATGTTTTAAATTGAAATAGAGTTGTTTTGCACAATGTGACATTAGTTTCAGGTGTACAACATAGTGATCTGACACGTCTGTGTGGTAAGCAGTGCTCACCACTAGGGTAGCTTCCGTCCGTCACCACGCCGTGCTACAGTAATACCACCGGCTACAGTCCCTGTGCTGCACAGAGAGTTTCCTCAGCGATGTCTAGTCTACTAACAAACCCATCAAAGGCATTCCTCATTTCTGCTTGTGTTTTTGATCTTCAGCATTTCTTTTGGTTCTTAGAATTTCCATATCTCTGTACATTGCCCATCTGTTTTTGCCTGGTGTCTACTTTATTCATTAGCGTCATCAACATCTTAATTATAGTTGTTTTAAATTGCTGCTCGGAGAATTCCAACATTCTAGCCACGTCTGTTCTGATGTTTGCTCTGTCTCTTCAAAGTGTGTTTTGTTTTGTTGCCTTTTAGTATGCCTTGTAACTTTTTCCTGCTAGCTGTACATGATGTATTAGATAAAAGAAATGGCTTTAAGTAGGTCTCTAGTGATGTGGTTGTGAGGTATGGAGTGACGGGAATGTTCTATGGTCCTGGGATTAAGTCTCGGTCTTTCGGTGAGCCTGTGCTTCTGGGCTGTGAGCTTCACAAGTGTTTCTCCATTTTTCCTCCCCGCTTAGGTGGGACAAGATGACTAGACTGGGTTAAGCTGGGTATTTCGCTTCCTCTAGGTCAGTTAGGCTCTGACAAAACCCCAGCAGGTTAAGCTCTACTTAACTAGTTTCCCCCAGGGTAGGACTTGTTATGGAGAACTTTCAAAATGGTTCCTTTCCCCTCTCTCTGTGGGAAGCAAGGGGATTTCTCTCTGCTTTTCACTGTGGGAACCCAGGAGCCCTTGGAGATGAAACAAAAGTGCCCCCCCCCACCGGGGACTGGGTCCCCTGTTGTTCTCCCCTCTTGACCTTGTCTTCACTGAGCCTCCAGCCATCTGCCCACCCCCATTCCGGTTTCCTTGCCCAGCATTGGCTCCAGTGGAGGTCTCTGCCCCCTGCCACCTGCAACGCATTCACCCATCACTCCGCTGGCTCTGGGGGCAGCGGTTTGCTCAGTGCCCCACCTTGCTGAACGGTCTAAGAAGAGGTGTTGTGTTCTCAGTTTGCCCAGTTTTTGACTTGCTGTTAGGAGTGGCGACTTGTAGCTTTGTACATGTTGGACGGGAAAGAGGAAATGCCCTCACAAGTTTATAGACACACATTTTCATATATGTACATTTCCCCCCTGAGAAAATTGTCTGTAGGTTTCATCGGATGCGCCAATAACTCTGAGTCCTGTGTCATCAGGCCAGGTGGTGGATAGAAGGAAGGCTTGGTTTGGGAGCCATGGCTGAGAGTTCTCACCTGATTCCAAATTACTCTGTGAACTGGAAAAGCCACTTTACTCAAAGCCCCTCTCTAAAACAGGACCATAGCCCCTGTCTTGTGTGGTGAGTTAAAACACATGTTCACAGTCATGGTCACACATTTTTTTGACATGCTTCCCATCCGAAGGCGGAATCTAATTGTCCTCCCTTCGTTACTGGGGGGGATTTGATGACGTGCTTGCAATGCAGAGAGGCAGAAATGATACTGTGTAGCCCCAGATTCTAGTTTAGAAAAGGGGATATGGTGTGTGCCTAGCTTTCTCTTGCCCGGGAGCCCTGAGCCCGTGTGGAGTCCGGCTGCCCAGCAGCTGCTGTGGAGAGAGGTGTGTGTGAGGAGTCCCAGCTGTTCCCGCGCCCAGCTGCCGGCTCTTCCCAGGCCAGAACCAGGCGTGTGAGTGGCCTCAGGCGATGAGTGGACGCAGTCTTCCAGCTGATGCCAAGTGGAGCACAGATAAGCAGGCAGAATTAGATGATAACCAACACCCTGCCTATCTCCGAGGGACGTTGTAAACACCGCTTAGCACAATCCCTTCCACGTGGTAGGCACTCAATGAAGCTAAATACGGGTGATCTGGAAACTGGGTGGGTGTGAGCCGTTGTTGGTCACGTGACCGGAGGATCTGCTTCCTCCTGCTGGGAGTTCTGTTTAGCTAAATTGCGCTGGGTTTTCTGGAGGCGCAAAGTGTCCATCGCCCCGGCCCCAGCCAGTCAGCTGGTTCGTTGAAGGGTGGGGGGGGGCATGCATCCCCAGGACAGAATTAGGGCCGTGGGATAAGTGTGGAGAGGGAGGGTGTTCTCTGTCCTGTTGGCCTGACTCACGACAGGCTGCCCAGGAAAGGGTGGGGAGCGCGAGGTGGGCCTGGGAGCAGTGGGCTGAGGCGGGGTTGGGTGATGGGCGTCCCCTCAGAATCCACAGTCTGCCCTTTGGCCCTTTGGGGTCTGTCCCCAGCCCCTGAGGCCAGGGCCTCCCCTCTGTGCCTCTTAGACCGGCTCTGCATTCCGTTAGCCTTGCCCCCCTGCAGATCTGTTTGCTGCTTCTAATCACCACAACCTGCAGGCCCCACGAAGAAGGCTCACCGGGCTGGTGGCAGAAGGTCCAGACTGGGAATCCTCAAGCTGTCCCCGTCCCCCACCTTCCCAGTGGGGAGAGGAGACCCTGAGGGCAGCATTTGACCTCAGGCCAGTTTTGAGGTCTCTGACCACTCTGAGCCCTGCATTCCATGATCCGATCCGTTGGCAGTAACCTGCCCAGCACCACGAGTCCTGTAGGATGGGGATCCCGTGGCTGGGCTCCCCACCGGCTCCTCACGCACTGATGGGCCGGTCTTCTGGATCCCTCGCTCAGTCACAACTGTCTCCCCGCCCGTCTCATCCCACACGCCACAGTCTGATATCAGTTCTGACTGCTGTTTCCCCGGAAAGGGTTTTTCCCAGACCCAGAACTCAGAATCCAGGTCAAAAGCTCCCCAAGAACAGGCGGAATCGTCTGGGGGCACTGAACCTTAAAGGAAGTGGCCTGGCTGCCCCCTGCCCCTCCGCCAGCCTGCACTTCCTAGTAGACCCAAAGCTTTACAGCAGGAAGGCCTGCCCACCAGGCCTCTGGACCCTGGGCCCTGGCTGCTCCCTCTGCCTGCCCGCCCTGTGCCTGGATATCTGCCCCGAGCAGATGTGACTTAACCTGCTGCCGGAGAAATAGCTGTGAACATTAACCATCAACAGAAAAGCAGCCCCTCTGGCCCAGGACTGGGCTGTTGGCCGAGCACCCTGCGGCTGGGGAGGTCTCCAAGCCGAGGCGGGGGCTCTCCCATGCGCACAGCTCTCTCCATCCCCCCAGAGCCCCCGACACGAGATGTCCTGGCCTGAGATCACGGAGCTACTCTGACAGAGAAACAGGCCACCCTTGTGCCGTGTGACCTGCCGTGCCTCAGCGTTGCTCCCAGGCCAGGAGGGCCCGGAAGCCGCACGTTCCAGAGGCAGGGGTGGCATCTTTCTGAGCGCCGGTGCGGGCTGGAGCTGGAGCAGCAGGAGTGCAAGTTGATGGTCTGAAATGAGTGGGAAGCAAGGAGCAGGAGGACAACGTTCCTCTGGCCGTGGTGTGCCCAGAGATTGTGAGGACCAGGCCCTGGCTCTCAGGAGCACAGACTTGACAGTGGGGACGGTGGGCGAGGTCCCTCGCCTCTGGAGAACAGCTGCTGGGCGGGTGGGGGGCTCTCCTGGGTCCTCTGGTTCTTCCACTCCTGGCCCACCTCCTGCCTGGAGCTACCACACAGTTTCCAGGGGGGGGGGGCGCAGAGTTGGGGGGTACCTGATAAGCTGGGCAGGGTTTGCTGGTCACAAGTCCCAGGGCTCCTGTCTGCACGCTTGCTCTGCTGTGCTGGGGACAGAGGCTCTCAGAGCCTACTGCCCTTAGTTGGAAAGGGAACTCATGCCCCGACTCAGGAGACCAGGAACATGAGCTGGGCAGGCCGGTGGGGCCCCCTGTGTTCCTGTGTCCCCAGGTTGTGGGCTGGATTTTTTTCTTTCTTCCCACGTTAACCACACTCCCCTTGCTGGGGCTCAGCAAACACCTTATCCCTGGCATACACCAAGGCTGAGGTAGTAAATGGGTCATTGAACTCACGGTGAAGACAGAGGCTCTGGGCGTAATTTCACACCGACTCCCTGTGGTAGGTGGCCTGTCGTGGGAACACGCAGGAACTACTGACCCGGGAGAACCGTAGTGGTGGGATCCGAAGCCAGACTCCCGCCCTCGGGGCATCTTTAAAGTGAGACCAGATGGAGTGCAAGAGCTGGCCACACAAGCCAGCGGTCAGGGGACAAGGGGCCAGTGTCCTGCCAGAAGGGAGAAGGGCAAAGAGCATGAGGGCCACGCCAGGGAACAGAAGAGAGAGGTCCAAGGGGGTGGGGGCTGCAATCTGCAAGAGGGGGTGCTTGAGAAGAAAGGGGTGAGTGGAAAGGAGCCACAGCGAATCCCCTTTTCCAACCAGGCCTCCTTAGGGGCTGGTAGACCTCACGCAGACATAGGGGTCTACATTTGCTTGAGGGCTCCCTGGAAGGGCCCGATGGACACGATAACGATTAAGATCATTAACAGCTGATGGGGGGGCTGGACTGGGGAGTTGGTGTGCACGTCACTCACACACACACACACACACACACACACACACACACACACACCCTGCTGGGGTGACCTACGCTGTAGGCAGAAGCCCTGAGCAGAGCGGGCAGTCATCGTTGCGTACTGACTGTGTCTCCGTGGAGCCACCAAGGAAGAAGAGGAGGCTTCTGCCATGGGGGGCTTCAGTCTGGGGAGGACACCCCCCCACCCCCCCACCCACAGGCCAGACACCCAGGGGAGCAGCAGTGCATGAGTAAGCCCGGGCGGGAGCTGTGTCACCCTCGTCTGTGGTGTGAGTAATGGGGCCGAGCAACGCCGTGGGACCCACAGAAGGCACTCTGGGCTCAGGAATCTCTCTCTTCTTGGCCTGGCATGAATCACGGCCACCATTTTCCAGATAAGAGGATGCACAGAATTTCGAGGTCATTCTCCCTAGAGACTGTGATTCTCCTGTCGCTGGAGGGAAACCCATGGAAATCCATCTTTCCTACAGTCTAAGTGGCAGGCAGCCTCAGTGCCCAGGAGCTCTGGAGGGTTGAAGTCGGGGGGTCTGCCGTAGAGTACAGAGGTGCTGAAGGAGAGGGGAGCCGGGAGTCCAGGCCCGGGTACTCACAGCGCCGTCCTCCGGTCCGGCTGCTGGGGGTAGTTGTGGGAACGACCAACGAGCTGGCCTGTCGTCCCGGAGACTGCCTGCCTGAAACTCTTGGCTTGACGTGTCCCCCATGCCCTCAAAGAGCTGAGGCAGCAAATGGAAGTGATGAGGCATGTTTTGCTGTGGTTGGCACTGTGTGTGTGTGTGTGTGTGTGTGCACCCGCACACACGCACGTGTACTGGGGGGATCAGATCTTGCTCTGCATGGCCAGGGAGGGTGGTGAACATACAAGTTTCATATCCGGAGATCCTGGGGCTTTGGGAGCACCCGGGCCAGGCTTATGCCCTTCTATGGACAGAAGAGCTTCCCTGGCTTGGCTCGGTGTAGACAGGGAGGGGGAGGAGGTGAGGGAAGGATGCGTCCAGCCCAACACTCATAAAACCTCTTTGTCTGAGTGTTTATGGGCCCAAGTCCCCGCGGTAAGCCTTTAAAGTCGCACAGGAGACTCCTGTGTGTTCATAAGATCCTCGTGGTCTATAACATGCTGCTCCAGCAACACCTCCCACCCAGGCCACCTGGTCCCCTCCCACGTCACGGCCGCTGGGAGGTGGGGAAGCAGGGGACTGGAGAGTCCATCCCAGGGTTGGGGGGAAGTGGAGGCCAGGGGTGCAGTGTCCGGGCTGAAAGCTGCTTCTGGCCGGTGAGGGTTCTCCAGCCTTGCAAGGAGCCTCCACGTTCCCTCATCTTCTGCCCAACTACCTGGTGGAGGGCAGGCTGCTGACATCCAGCTCCTCCTCATTCCAGGGAAGGCAGGTGAAAGGGGGTTGCCAGACAAAGCAAAGATGGCTCAGTTAGATTTGAATTTTAGGTGAACAACAGGTAATTTTTTTTTTAGCACAAGTATGTCCCAAACACTGCATGGGATGTGCTTATACTAAAAAAGTAATTCTTTGTTTATCAGGAATTCAAATTTAATTCAGTGTCCTCTGATTTTATTTGTGGAATCTGGGAACTTGAACTTGAACTTGAAGGGAACCACAGTTTCTGTCCCAAGTTGTTGAGAGCGCCCCTTCTCAGCAACAGGTGAGACTTTGCATACATTATTTCCTTTAAACCTCTCCATTATCCCACAACCCAAATTTGGATGATGTTTGCCGTATCTTTTGCATACCACTTGTATTCTTTTTTTTTAAATCTTATTATGTCAGCTAGCCAATATATAGTACTTATACTATTCTTTACTTCTTTATTTAGATCAATTTCTTTTTAAAATTTTATTTATTTTTAAAAATTTTATTTATTTACTTGACATAGAGAGCGAGCACAAGCATGGGAACAGCAGAGAGGAAGGATCCCCACTGAGCAGGGTGCCTGAGCATGGGACTCGATCCCAGGACCCTGGGATCATGACCTGAGCTGAAGGCAGATACTTACCTGACTGACACACCCAGGCATCTCCAACTTCCTTAAAAAAAAAAAAAAGCCACTTGCTTTTAAATTTTTAAACTTTTACTTAAATCCACTTACTTTGTTTTAATTTTTAATTTTTTATATACATATATTTTTATCCCTAGGGGTACAGGTCTGTGAATCGCCATAAATCCACTTACTTTTAAAGCAAATTATATCCAGTAGCACTTGTTATAAATAGCTGCACAATTAAGTGCAATGTTGCTGTTATGTTGTCTGCTGGATACCATCGTGTAAGGGGAGACTGAAGGCAGGGGTATTTCAATGTATTTTAACCACTGTCTGAGAGGTTCCAGGCTCACTGTGACTGACCCTGGTGATCTACAGCCTTCTCACACCTTCTTTCTTGCTGGAAGAACCCTCCTCCTCCGAGGGGGATAAACATGCTATACTTTTCCCAGCCTCCCTTCAGCCAGTGTGGAATTATGGCCCAGCTGTGGTCCCTGAAATCTGAGTGAAATCTCCCGGGAGCTTCTTGGAGAGATTTATTTCTCTGTTTAAAAAATAAACAAACCCTGGAAATAAGCTTAATGCCCATCGAAGAATGAATGGATAAAGAAATGCAGTCTATACGTACAATCTACAACGGAATATTACACAGCCTTAAAAAAGGAAGGGACTCCTGTCATTGGCTATAACGTGGTTGAACCTTTAGGGCATTATGATAAGTGAGATAAGCCAGGCACCAAAAGACAAATACTGTGAGATTCCAGTTATATTTTTATGAAATAGCTAAAGTAGTCAAATTCTTAGAAACAGAAAATGGAACGGTGGCTGGGAGTCATTAATTCAGTATAGTGTTTCAGTTCTGCAAGATGATAAAGCTCTGAGAGTTGTTGAACAACAATGCATTCACTAGTGTACTATACACCTAAGAAGGGTTAAGATGATAAATTTTGTTATAGATATTTTTTACCATAATAAAAAAAAATTCGAATTAGATGGTGGTGATGGTTGTATGACCTTGTGACCCACTGAATAGTTTGTCTTGAAATGGTTATTTTATGGGAATTTCACTTCAATAAAACATTGTGTGTGTGTGTGTGTGTGTGTGTATGCCTCAAAATAAACAAACAAAGGGCACCTGGGTGGTGCCGTTGTTTAAGTATCTGACTCTTGGTTTTGGTTCAGGTTATGTTCCCAGGATTGCGGGATCAAGCCCTGCATCAGGCTCCGTGCTCAGCCCGAGTCTGCTTGAGTTTCTCTCTCTTCCTCTCCCTCTGCCCTCCACTTGCTCCTGCTCTTTCTCTCTCTCAAATAAATAAGTAAATCTTTAAAAATAAATATATCACACAAACTGAGGGTTTTGCAGGGGAGGGGGGTGGGGGGTTGGGTGAGCCTGGTGGTGCGTATTAAGGAGGGCATGGAGCACTGGGTGTGGTGCATAAACAATGAATTTTGAAACACTGAAAAGAAATTGAATTAAAAAAACAAAAACAAATAAATGGCAACTTAAGCTACTCTTAATGTCTTTAAATAACATTGAATTATATGTCTTAAAGTATAAAGACCTAACGTACACATCTTTATAGATACATACTAATCCTGGCGCAGGGGCAGCCATTTTGTAGCTGCAAAGGAACATGCCAAAGAACCAAGCCAATGAGAAGATGAGGAAAGATGAGAAGAACGTGGGCCTTCGATGACTTCACTGCGCTGTTGAACTTCTCTGGAATTGCGTTTTCCTGTAAGGTTACATGAGGTAATGCATTTTCCTCATTGTTTATTTACTGTTTGATTATTGCAACAAAAGCATCCCAACTTAAACAAGTACTAGAGACTTTCTTTTTACGTAATCAGAACTGAAGGAGAAAAAAATGAAAAAGGAATACATTTATCAGCAGGTAATTCATCATTATTTAAGGGCATATCCACATACTATGTAAAATAACCTATTATACCACCCAATATCTCCCATAAAATAGGCATTCTACAACTTGGGGCACTCTGTAGAATTATTATCTCTATTTTTGGGATGAGAAAAATAACAATGATCACAAAGTTAAATTGCTGAATAACCTTCATTTACTAAAGAAACCTGAATTTGTATGGTACAGTTGAAACTAGTATTTCAGGTGAGGAAGAGCCGGGCAGTTTCTAGCCCAGGGCTTCGTTCCCTCTAGGGGCTCTCTGCCTATTTCCCTCTGACACCTCCACACTGGCCTCCGGGATAGTCATTCTCTACTCTCTTAGATGCTCCTTCCCTCAGGCTCCTGACTCAGCCAAGATGGGCTGGGGCTCTTCCCAACAGCATGATGAATCCTGAATGAGACAAACACAGGAACAATGCAGGTGAGTGTCGCACACACCATCAAGCCCCTCCAGCACACTTCTGATTCCGAGAAGTAGACTCACAGCATTCTTGCTTCCCGGGCTGTCCCTCCCCACATGCTGCCTTATATGGCGGCTGCTTTAGGAGTCATTGGCCAGGTCTCTCAATTCCTGCTGTAGGCCTGCCTTCCCAGAGAGGGTGTCGCTCCACATCCTCGGGCTTGAGGGCTGGTCTCCTTCATCCCTGGACCCTTTTGCTGCCTAACCTAGGGATTTGATTCAAATCAGGCTTTCCCACACTCACCTCTCACCTCGTCTTCCAGAGTGGTCAGTCAGTGGTCCGGTCCCCACCATCAATGCCATGGTGTAATCATCCTTTAACCTTTGAGTGATCATGGCATCCACTTAGCAGGTTGGACCCTAGGGCCTACAGATAGTAGGTCTTGGTCACAGAGATGGGTAGACGTGCAGGCCTGGCCTGGGAGAAACAAGCTGTAAAGCAAATGGAACACAGCGGGGCGGGGGAGAGGAAGGGAAGGAAGGAGGGTATGGGGTGCTGTAGTTAAGTCTTCTTAGAGCCTCACTGAGGGAGGCCAAGTTAAATAAAGCCATCAGCTGGGTCTCCACTCATCAAGTGAGAGACCCCTCAGCTTTGCTGCCCTTCCTGCCCCCCATTCCAGAGCCTTCCAGGCTTTCCAGGCACTTGAGGGGACAGAGGACCTGCATGTGGCCCTGGGCTTCACTCTCTGAACTCTAGTCCTTCACAAAAATGTTCCTACATGTATCCTATGGGAACATTCACATGGAAAGATTTTGTGCCTATATGATTATGACCAATTTGAAAATATTACCTGAGAAAAGATCCTCTTCACAACACAATGAAAACTCACGACATATTTAGGATTAGTCCTAAAAAAACTGAGGATAGGTGCCTGGGTGGCTCAGTGGATTAAGCCTCTGCCTTCAGCTCAGGTCATGATCTTAGGGTCCTGGGATCAAGCCCTGCATCTGTCTCTCTGCTCTGCAGGGAGCCTGCTTCCCTCTCTCTCTGCCTGCCTCTCTGTCTACTTATGATTTCCATCTGTTAAATAAATAAATCTTAAAAAAAAAAAAAAGGAAAAGAAAAACAATGAGAGACTTATGTGGAGAAATCCATAAAAATAACAGACAAAAAGAAGATTCAAATAAAGGGAGATATATACTATAAACGGAAATCTCTATTTTATGAAAATATCCACTGTAGAAACTATCTATAAATTCAGTACAATTCCAATAGCCATCTCACTGGGATTTCTAGTTAAAATGGACAGTTTTATTTTTATTCACATGGAAGAAAAGATGCAGAAGAAAAGGAAGAATAGGGAAGGGAAATGTATCCTGCCAGGTATCAAAACATCCTATAGTTATAGAATTAAAAACAGCATAACAATAAATAGACAAATAGACCAGTGGAATAGAACAGTGAATGCAGAAACAGACCCATGAACATAGGAACTTAGTATATGATAAAGTTGGTATTTTAAATGAGTGAAA
The DNA here is from genome assembly GCF_020171115.1 of Neogale vison. Taxonomy (NCBI): domain Eukaryota; kingdom Metazoa; phylum Chordata; class Mammalia; order Carnivora; family Mustelidae; genus Neogale; species Neogale vison. The sequence goes on from NC_058098.1 coordinate 129,170,203, forward strand.
AAATACTCAATTAAAAACGTTGAGAGAAATGAGTAAAAAAAAATGGAAATCAAGTATGTATCCTACTCCACACCATTCAACATTAAAAAAAAACAAAAACAAAAACAACTCTAGAGTACTTAAGGAATGAAACATTTTTTGAGAACTACAAAAGAACAGAAAAAAATACAGATTTTTTTATGGTTCTGTGGTCAGGAAAGCTTGTGAAACAACTATGATTTTTTTGTAGATGGAGACGAATTATTCTAAAATTTATACGGAAATGCAAAGGAACTGGAGCTAAAAGAGTTTTGCAAAAGAAAAGATGAAGTAAGCATTAGTCTACCCAACTTTGCAGGTGTTCTATAGCCACAGTAATGAACACTGTGGGTTGTTGGTGTGAAGGACACAGATTGGTGGGACAGAACAGAGAACCCGGAAGAAGACACACAAATATGCCCAACTCCATTTCGATAAAGAAGCAAAAGTAACCCACTAGAGGAAGGACAACCCTTGAAACAAAAGGTGTGGAACATTCAGACAATCCAAACGCAAAAAAAAGTGACCCTCGATCTAGACCCCATAGCCTGTATAAAAATTAACTCAAAATGGATCATAAACTTAAATGTGAGACATAAAACTATAAAACTTTTAGAAAAACAAACGAACATGGGAGAAGAATCTTTGGAATTTGGGGCTCAGCAGAGTTCTTGGCCTTGACACCAAAAGCACTCTCCGTAAGAGGAAACATTGATAAATTGGACTTCATCAAAATCTAAAACTTTTGCTTTGTGAAAGGCCTAGGAAAGAGGATAAAAAAATAAACTGTAGGGGGGCTCGGGTAGCTCAGTGGGTTAAGCCAGCTGCCTTCATCTCAGGTCATGATCTCGGGGGTCCTGGATTTGAGCCCCGGGTCAGGCTCCCTGCTCAGCAGGGAGTCTGCATCTCCTTCTCCCTCTTCCCCTCCCCCGTCGCTCATGCTCTCTCCATAAATAAATAAAATCTTGAAAAAAAAAAAGACCAATCTTGCAGATTGTGGTGGTGGGGAGAGTATTTGCAAAACACTTATCTCATAAAGGAGTATCACCTGGGGTGGCTCAGTGGATTAAAAGCTCTGCCTTCAGCTCAGGTTATGATCTCAGGGTCCTGGGGTTGAGACCCATATCTGCTGAGCAGAGAGCCTGCTCCCCCCACCCCCCTGCCTGTCTCTCTGCCTGCTTCTGATCTCTGCCCAATAAATAAGCAAAATCTTTTTTTTTTTTAAAAGGACTATCACCTAGAATACATAAAGCCCTTTCAAAACTGAGCACTAAAAAAACCCAACCCATTAAATTAGTACGTGGGCATAAGACATGAACTGATATTTTACTGAAGAGAATATTCTTGTGGCAAATGAGCATATGAAGAAAATCTTCAACATTCTGAGCCATACCGAAATGCCAGTTAAAACCCCAGGAGATAGCATCACACACCTATCAAAATAGCTTTAAGGAAATACAGTGACGACCTCAACTTCCGACAGGGATGAGAAGAACTTGGATCGCCTCTACTTTGCAGTGGGGATGTAACATGGTCCAGCCACTGGGAGACAGTTTGGTGGTTTCTTAAAAAACTAAACATGGAACTGTCATTCAACCGAACAATTTTGTATTTCTGAATGATCTGTACACAAACGTCCCTAATAATTTTATGTGGAATAGCCCCAAACTGGAGATGACCCAGATGTTCTTCCACAGATGAAGGGTAAGCAAAGCAGGTGCCTTCCACCCTGGAATGACTGTGTCTCAGCAATAACAAGGAGCAGACTATTGCTACCCAAGACAACTGGAATGATTCTCCGGGGAATTATGCTGAGTGAAGAAAGCCAATTCCCAGAGGGGAATTGGAATATTGGGTGATTCCTTTTCTAGAACATTCTTGAAATGACAAAATTGGAGAAATGGAGAACAGATTAGTGGCTTCCAGAGTTCAAAATAGGGCAGCGGGGTCGGGGGTGGGGGTTAAGGGGTGGGGGTAGGAGAGTGAGAATTCCATGTGGCTCTAAAGGGAGAACAAGGGGGCTCCTTGCATGGAGGGACTTGTTCTGGATCTTGACTGCCCCAGTGCCAATGTCTAGGCTGTGATACTACACTACAGTTTCGCAAGCGGCTACCACTGCGGGAGAGTGGGTAAGGGAGGCACAAGATCCTTCCGTATTATTTCTTTCAACTACATGTGAATCTACAATTACCTCAAGACCAAAAGTTGAATTAAAACAACTACAAAAGAGGAACGCTTGGCTGGCTCAGTCAGCGGAGGGTACAACTCTTGATTTCGGGGCTGTGAGTTCAAGCCCGGTGCTGGGTGTAGAGACTACTTAAGAAAAAAAGAAAATATTTAAAAACAACAACGGTTACAAAAGAATTAGAGAAAAACACAAGATATTATTTTTATGGATTTGTGACAGGGAAAGCTTGTGAGACAAGATACTCCACACAGAAGCCATTGAGGAAGGGATATCCGTAAACTCAACCACATCGGAAAACACCATCACCGAGACTGAAAACCAGCAACCAACGGGGGTGGGGGGTGGGGGGGGGAAATAGTTGCAACGTTACAATGTGTACACAATTAATATTCAAAAATATACGTATATCATAAATCAGTATGAAAAAGCAAAGTGCACAAGGAAACAGTGCAAGGGATACGAAAAGACAAAGTCACAGAAGGAGAAATCCAAACGGTGAAGAAACATAGGGAAGGGTGTAATATCTCAATAATGAAGGAAACGGAAAGAAAAAGAATGAGAGACCACTTTTTATTTAACAGATAAGCAAAACAAAGTTTTATTGGTGTAGGGCTGACGAAGATGTGGGCTGTTCTCATATTCTGTTGGTGGGAATATAAATTAGGAGAATTACTTTGGAGGGCAATTGAAAGAATCTGTTAAACTTTGAGAGGCACTTACCTTGTAATCCAGTAAATCTGCTTCCTGGTACATTCTTAGGGCAACAGTCCTGTGTACCCAAGGCAGCAGGTAAAGGGCTTTCCTGTGGAAACTGGAAATGGCCTCAGGGTCCATCCCTGGGGGAATGATTACACAAGGTCTGGCGCCTCAGTAATATGAAATACTGTACACATAGTCCATCAGAAGTAGTGAAAGCAAAGCTGCCGAATCACAGAGAATGAGAGATAACGATTCACGTAAACACACACGGTTCCTGGACGTAATTTTCATTTTAAGTTCATGACCACAAACCTCAAATGATCATGCCACACAGCCTGGTAATCCTAAAATGTTTCCCTCCTGAGTTTATTTTTTCTTTCTAAAATCATTATTTTGTATCTTCTCCCTCCTCACCTCTCCCACAACCCTTACCCACTTTACATCCAGCTGGTGACCTTGGTTAACACTTCAACTGAAAAAAAATTTAAAAATAGAATTACCATATGATTCAGAAACCCCACTTCTGGGTAGATGTCCAAAAGAACAGACAGTAGGATCTTCAAAGGTTATTAGCATGTCCATGTTCATAGTGGCATTATTATTATTATTTTTAAAGATTTTATTTATTTATTTGACAGACAGAGATCACAAGTAGGCAGAGAGGCAGGCAGGGGGGCGGGAGCAGGCTCCCTGCAGAGCAGAGAGCCCGACGGGGGGCTTGATCCCAGGACCCTGAGATCATGACCTGAGCCAAAGGCAGAGGCTTTAACCCACTGAGCCACCCAGGCGCCCCCAGAGCAGCATGACTGACAGCAGCCCAAAGGTGGGAACAACCTAACTGTGCACCAGCAGATGAATGTGTAAGAGAAAAGTGGCATATGCATATCATGACATACTATTCAGCCTTAAAAAGGAAGGAAATTATGACACATGCTCCAATGTGGCTGAAGGAAATTTGAAAGCGTGCTGCCAGGTGAAATAAGCCAGACACAAAAGGGCCGATCGTGTGTGATCTCACTTACCTGAGGTACTTAACGTAGAGAGTAGAATAGAGCTTACTGGGGACTGAGGAGAGGGAAGAATGGGAAGTTCTCGTTTAATGGGGACAGAGGTTCTGTTTGGAATGATTAAAAAGTTCTGGAAATGGATGGTGGTCAAGGACGTCAAACACCATGCATGCATTTAATCCCACTGAACTGGAAAACTAAAAAAGGTTAAAACGGTAAATGCTACATTTTGTATATATTTTATCCCCTCAGACCTGCAAAGAGAGGGAAGGGATTTATTATTCATTTTTCTTCCTGGCAGCCAGACCCACCAGACTACAGACTAGTAGAGAAGGTTAAAAAAAAATCTATCTTGTTTTCAAAGCTATTCCCAGCTCCCATGGGCACCAATACGGAGGTGAAAAAGAAGGCATCTGGGTTGGATAGCTGACGTCCGGGTCCTGGCAGCACCAGCCACTAGCCCCTGCTCCCAGGGTACGGCTGCTCGCTGCTCTAACGAGTCCTGCCCATTCCCCGGAGCTCTGCAAGTTTTGGGAGTCACGGAGGACCGGGGTCTCTGCCCGTCTGCAACCCGCCAACCAAGACAGTCCCTGGGGGGGCACCACTGACCAAACTTTTGCCAGCAAATGGGAAGTGGCAAATAATTAAAAAAATAGGAGGGTCTGAGGGGAGCTTGTTCATAAATTGATGGCTTGTTCCAGCTCAGTCTCTGGCCTCCACAGGTCCAGGTTTTGAGCCTGCTCCGTGCAGCTGAGGTTTGCATCAGAATCTGCCAAGCAGAGCCTGCAAACGAAACCAGGCAAACGAAATGGCCTTTGGCTCCTCAGATTTTATACATCCTTCCAGACTCCCACAGCCCACAGCTTCTGCCCGCCACCATGTGCTTCAGGAAACGCAGGAGCAATAAATCAGATTAATCCCGGGAAGGTCCCTTGCTTCATGGAGCACACGGACTCCGTCAAAGTAGCCACAAGGCGATGGACTTTTAAGTGAACCTCATTTTCCCACTGATTCTCATTCTGAAATCAGGAATATGCTCTTCTGGAGCAAAATAATTGGTCATTTAGTTTTTCAGCTTTATTGAGGTATAATTAACACATGAAATTGTATATATTTAAAGCGTCCAACACGATGATTTGATATAAATATACATTATGAAATGATTCCCACAATCAAGTTAATGAACACATTCATCATCTCATGGTTACTTTTGTGTGTGTGTGTGTGTTAAGATCTATTCTTAACAAGTTTTAAGTCTATACCACAGTATCATTAACTATATTCCCCAAGCTGTACACTAGGTCCCCAGAACTTCTTCATCTTATAACTGAAAGGTTGTGGCCTTGGACCCAAATGTCTCCATTTCCCCCTGACACCCCCAGCCCTGACTACCACTACTCTATTCTCTGAGTTTGTGAGTTCTGGTTTTTTTTTTTTTTTGGCTTTTTCTTTAGATTCCACATATAAAGTAGATAGTATTTGTCTTTCTGTGTCTGACTTATTTCACTTAGCAAAATGTATTCTGGGTTTATCCCTGTTGTTGCAAATGACAGGGTTTCCTATTTATCACATTTTCTTTACTTACTCCTCGGTCAACAGACACCAGGGTTGTTTCCGTAGCTTCATTCTTCTGATCATTGCTTCAGTGAACAGTTCTTCTTTTTAGGAGCTGAATAATATTCCATTATACATATAATAAAAATAAAAGTACATTTGTTGATTGCATGTATAATGCTGGGGGTACAGATACCTCTCTGAGACACTGATTTCATTTCCTTTGGGTATAGACCAGAAGTGGAATTGCTGGATCATATGGTCATTCTATTTTTAATTTTTTGAGGAACTTCTGTACTGTTTTCCGTAATAGCTATACCAGTTTACATCCCCAGGGTTCCTTTTTCCCATATCTTTACGAACATTCATTTTTTTTTTTTTTAAACAATAGCCATCCTAATAGATGTGAAATGAGATCTCCTTGTAGTTTTGGTTTGCATTTCCCCGATGATTAGTGATGCTGGGCACCTTTGCATACACCTATTGGCCATTTGCATATCTTCTTGAAAAAATATATATTCAAGTTGTTTGCCCATTTTTATTTTTTTAAAGATTTTATTTATTTGACAGAGATACAAGTAGGCAGAGAGGCAGGCAGAGAGAGAGGAAGGGAAGAAGGCTCCCCGCTGAGCAGAGAGCCAGTTGTGGGGCTAGATCCCAGGACCCTGGGATCATGACCTGAGCTGAAAGCAGAAGCTTTAACCAACTGAGCCACCCAGGTGTCCCATGTTTGCCCATTTTAAAATCAGATTATTGTCTTTTTTATCTGTTGATTTCTGATACATTTTTTGTCAGTTCCTCTGAGTACTATATTATAAAAATTAGCAGCTCAGAAAGACTTGACCTCTCTAAGCCTTGCTTGGCTATTTACACATCCATCCCAGATTTATTAAATACCTTAATACAACTGTCACTAATAATATCATGGTATTCTTGTCCTCATAGAGCTTATAGCCTTGTGGGACAGTCAGGCATTAGACAAAAAAATATATACATATATATACAGATATGTGTGTGTGTGTGTATACACACAGACATATGTACATATATGCACATATAATGAAGAAAAAGGTCAGAAATCAGAGCACTTAATAAGAGGGTTATAACCCAGAGAAAATTAAACTGAGGAAGTAAGGTGTGAACTGAGATCTGATAGATTATTACTTACTTACTTAATTAATTCTCTCTCTAGATATTTATTGAATGTTGACTGTGTTCCAGGCACCATTCTAAGCTATGGGGATGTAGTGATAAGCCAGCCGGAGTCCCTGTCTTCACGGAGCTTGCCTCTGGTCACAGTTCACGAATGACCTTGGGGTCATGAGAAGGGCAGTGAGAGGGAGAGCAGGAACCAAGGGCCTGGGGCAGACAGGAATATGACGCTCTCAAGGGACAGCCATGTGCTGTTTGGCTGGGCCCCAGAAAGGGAGAGGTAGCTACAAAAGAGGCTGGACGGGTAGAGAGGGGCCCAGACCAGAGCGTAGGGACTTCGGGTGCCAGTAACGCAGCCGCTAGATGTGCTCCATTCCCAAGCTCGACCCACTGGCTTCACAGCCACTGATGACGGGGCCCGCCGGACCTTCAGACGCTACCTGACCAGCTTCCCCACGTTTGTGTAGAGCAGATGACAGCAGCCTCAGCAAGCCGGCCACCCCAGGACAGGGTGGACTCACGGGACACTCACAGCCCCTAGAAGTGTGTGTGTGTGTGTGTGTGTGTGTGTGTGTGTGTGTCGGGGGGGCGGTTCCTTTGAGGAGATCTTTTACTTGCATTTACGAGTCACTTACTAACCTGTGACCGCGAGAGGATTGCCCAGGCCCCTCCGGGCCTCAGACTGTCTGCGGTCCTGTGGAAGGTTCTAGCACCTCCACGGCAGCGTTGCGCCACGACGGCTCCTCGGGTGACGCGGGGAAATGCGAACACGCGTGCGGAACCGCGCGGCCCGGTGCCCGAATGCGGCGCTCGGGAGACGCACGAGTCCCGCTCATTGCCCCGAGGCCGCTCGGGTTTGCTCCGCGGCTCCGCGGCCAAGCGCTGCCAGGTCTCCGATTACAGCTAACTGCCACCTTCCGGGCCAGCGGTGATCAGCGCGGCTTCCTCTGGCGATGGTGCAGGACCTGCCGGCGGAGACGCCGGGGAGGGGACCCTGGCGCTCCCGGGGTGAGACTTCATCCCCTAACAAAGCCGGAGCGAGGATCAAACCCGGGCCTTTGTCTTCCCTCTTCCGCGGGGACCAGCGTCCCGGGGTTCGCGGGTTGCACGGGTTCGCGTGTGAGAGCGAGCCACGTGACCACGTCCGCGCCGTGGAGCCAGTGCCTCTGAACGCTGGTCTCCAGAGTAATTGCATGCAGACATTCCTTTTGATCACATCCTAATACCGATTTACAACTCTGCTTCCTCGTAACCCCAAAGAAAGCCCTAATCATGGAGCGCATACCCGAAATGCGAATTGGGGTAGGGTGGGAGGGGGAGTCTGTAAGGCTGTGTTTGTGTAGGGGCAGCAAGCGGAGATTGACTAATGCTTAGTTCTCCTTCCCCAAATTAAGCTCTCCATGTGGCTAGGGGGATATTTTCATTTGAGTGGCTCAGTTGAGCACTGGAGGCAGAAGACAATTTTTTTGTGGTTTGCTAGAGGCCAGGCAGTTTTTCCATTCTGTTCTTTTATTATGATCATGATTACTTCATTACCTACCCCTGATGGGGTTTCTTTGGGTCCCAGTCTGTTTTTAATAAGAAGCAGACTAAAAACAAAGTTTTGGTTGTGTTTGAAATCTTCAGCTCTTTTTCTGAAATAATAGGTTAAAGAATTTTTTTTTTTTTGTCTTCTGAAGTTCTGAGTTTGGCTCAGAAATGCTCTGACCCAAGTCCTTTGGGGAACAGAGTGATGGCACATAGAATACCACCATCAAATGCAGATTCCTGGGCTCTGTCCCTATCCACCGAATCTAAAGCTTCAAGGGGAGGCCCAGGAAACTGCACTTCTACAAATATTCCAGGTGATTCTAGCACACATTAATGTTTGAGAACAGAGTGAAGGAAGAAAAACCCATCAGCAGTATTTCTCTCTCTTTTTTAAGCAATATTTCTTTTTAATTGTGATATAATCCAAATGCCATAAAATTCATCAATTTAAAATGTACAAGTCAGTGGTTTTTAGTATATTCACAAGATTGTGTGACCATCACTATCCGATTTCTAAGCAGTTCTAACCATTCCCTTCCCCCAAAGAAACCTTGTGAGTTTTAGCAGCTAGTCCCAATTTCCCCCTCCTCCAGCCTCTGGCAACCACTAATCTCTTTTCTGTTTCTATGGATTTGCCTATCCTGGATATTTCTTTTCTTTTTTTTTTTTTAATCCTAGATATTTCATATAAATGATATAACTTATGGCTTTTGTGTCTGGCTTCTTTCACTGAGCATAATGTTTTCAAGGTTTATCCATATTGTAGCATGTTAGAATTTATTCCTTTCTGTTGCTGAGTAATATTCCCTCACATGGATGATTTACGTTTTCTTTATTCATTCATCAGTTGATTGTTAATCACTATTTGCCGTGTGCCATTTATATGCAAGATGGTCTGCGGGGCTCCCCAGAGGATGGAAATGGATTTGCTCCAATAGTGCAGGGAATCAAAAAGAGGAGGGAATAGCATCTGGCATGAAGCAGAAAGAAAGAAAGAATGAATGAACCAAAGAATGAACGAACCAGAGGCCACACACATCAGAAAAGGAAGTTAGCTGGAGAGGCAACATGGTGCGAAGCCAGGTCGGTGGGTGACACTGCCCATGTTCAGGACCCACAGTGAAGGGGACCCATTCAGGACCCACGTGGCTTTTACTGGAGGTTGTGTCTTGTCCCTGAAGTCTCAGAGAGGAATCAGATGGGATCTACCCCATGGAGCTTACAGACTACGAGGGAGGCAAAACATGGGCCCAAATTAGTACAATACAGGGTAGCCATGGAGGGTAGGGCAGAGGGGGTAGAGGGGGAAACCCCTTCCAGCTCAGGGACTGGAAAACATGAAGGGAGAAGCAGCCTTAGACGTGAGCTTGGCAGCTTGGGTAGGACTTAAATGGGTGACTGACAGTGAGAGCAAGTTACCAAGAAGTCAGGCACAGAAATGTCTGACATGAGCTCAGGGACAGAGTTCTGGGACACCTGTCTTACTTAGGTCTGTTGTCGTGAATGCTGGCTGCATATCAGAGTTGCCTGGGGACTAAAAAACCCCCAAAGTCCTGCCCCTCGAGATTTTGTTTTAATGGGATTGCTTGAGGGTGACCCCAGGCAGCTCCCCAAGTGATTCTAATGAGGAGCCAGAGTCAGGAACCGCTGACTTGGAGGGTCCGAGGAGAGACTGTTGGACATTAACCTGGAACACTAGGTTGAGTGGACTGGAGACAGGTTGGTCACAGCACCTCCTGTCCCTGAGAGGAGGTGCGGTTAGTCATCATGTCAGGGCAGCCGGCATGAACCAGACCGCCCCAGACCAACTGGACCTCAAGGTCACCTTAACCGTGGAAGACCCTGAACGTGGGCTGTGGGATTTGCGCTTCACCTCATCCCAAGTGGGAGCCATTGGAGGTTCTGGAGCAGAATATCGATACCTACTGAAGCTGGTGCTTTAAGAAGATTAAGGAAACAGCAGGCTTGGGCAGATTGGAAGAGAGAAGCTGGAGGCAGGAAGGCAGAGGAATCTGGGCAGGATTGACTTGGGACCACGAGAAGGGAGATGACGTGCTGGGATGAGAGGCGCACCCCAAGACCACTCCACATACACTTGCCATTCAAATAAAAATGGCGCACTTGCTGCAGTCTTCACTTCAACACGGGTCCATGCCCCGAGTCATTGCCTCTTTCTTCTACACAAAGGTAAGAAGTGAGGGGCCAGTCAGGCTCCCCCAGTGCCCAAGGCAGCCTCTCGTAGCGAGGTCCTCTGAGGGCTGTTTGCGCAGTGGCCCTGCTCATTTGTGACCTGTGAGAAGCCCAGGAAACCTGCCTTGGTGCCCTGGCCCAGGCCTGCTATGTCCAGGCCACTCCCTGGAGAGTTTCTACCCCTTGGGTAGACCCCAGTCCCTCTTTTCTCCAGCTTCTGGATCAATCCATCTCTCTTCCTTTGTCTCCTGTCTTGTAGAGCTTGTTAGGTGAGATATACACCTGTCCCACCCAGCTGGAGGCCCCAAATCTGGGTGTGTTTGTGAACTTGAGAGTTTGGGCCAGCCTCTATGCCTGAGTGCTCCCCTTCTCAGAGGCTGGTGCACCATCGAATGGCACCAAATCAGGCCTTTGCCCTCCATGTCCCCTGATCCCCAAAGTAGATTGTGGTACCCCATGGGCTGGAGTAGGGGAAGGAAGACGCAGAACCCCCGTACCTCCCCACCACAGGGCTGTGCTCCCTAGCGGAATCCGGTGGGGCACAGAGGGATGCTGAACACATGGTCCACAGCGGGAGTCTGATGTTGGGAAAGGGAGAGCTATGGGCTCCCGAGCACTCCACCTCTTCCATTTCTCCTTTCCATTCTTGGGGAAATATGTTGGATCATCTCAAATAATCTCAGAACATCAGCACATAAAATGCATACCAAACTGTTCCTCCCTTGCTCTTGTCCTTGTGGTGGTCAAGGACGGTGCCAGCAGCGGGGACAGTCCCAGGCCGGCTTCTAGCATGTCTGGGAGCTGACAACAAGATGCCTCCTCAGCCAAGACAGCAGGGGACAAAGTGTGGCTGCCTCTAGCCTGGAAACCAAATTCTCCCTGCCCTTGGACTGGAAGGGTGACCACAGACCTTCCTGCTCCTGGAAGCCAGGAAGCTTGGCTGGTAGTTCAGCCCTGGGTTCTGTGGCCTGGGGGCTGGGGCCAGAGGGCAGCTCGGCTCCTGCCCTCAGGAGAGCAATTCCCAATGTGTCAGTGTGAGGGCCCTGCTCTGTGATCCAGTCTTCAGTGTTGGAGGATCAAGAAGTAAGTGGATACTTAATTCTTGAGTAAGTGGGATAGTCTCCATGTCCTTATCTGGACAATGGGCATATTGCAAGTTCGCGGGTTCCGGGTAGTTTTCCAGGCCACAGCAGACTGCAAAACTGTTCTCCATAGAGACGCCACGGTGCTCTTCCAGAAGCATCGGGAATCAGGACCTCTTGATTTTCCCTCGCCTCTCTGATCACCATTTGCAGTCAGAATTACTCTCAGGACTGAGTAGGCCCCCAGCTTCTGTGGGGGAGTGGGTGTGGAAGACTGGGTGTGGGATGAGGTTTCCTGTTCATATGGGAGCTCAAGTGATTGTTGAATAAGTAGAAGTGACTGAATTTAAGCCCCAAACTAGTGAAGTGTGTTTGCTTAGGAAAAAGTCCAGAAAGTTATACAACAAAAAGTCATTAGTCATTGCCACTCGCTGGTCAGGTAGCAGGTGATACTAGTCTTTTTTTCTTTTCATTTATCTGTATTTTCCACCTTTTTTCCCTCCAGCACAAACTCATGTAATTACTTGAGTTATTAAAAAACATCTTTATAGTGGCTCAAAAAGAATTATTATTATCTAGCCGTCCCCACTGGGAAGGCTACATTATGTCTGCTCTCATCTACCTGCTCCAGGAGGTGGAGAATACTCTGTTTTGGAAAGATATTTTTTCTTTTTCCTTTTTTAAAAAATATTTATTTTTTTGAGAGCGTGTGTGCATGGGGTGGGCAGCAGGAAGGGGCAGAGGGAGAGGGAGAAGCAGACTTCGCACTGAGCAGGGAGCCCAGTGATGAGGGGCTTCATCTCAGGACCCCGCGATCATGACCTGAGCTGATGCTTAACCATTGAGCCACCCAAGTGCTCCTGGAAAGATTTTTCTTTCTTTTTAAAAATTTGTTTAAATGCGGGGCATCTGGGTGGCTCAGTGGGTTAAAGCCTCTGCCTTCAGCTCAGGTCATGATTCCAGGGTCCTGGGATGGAGCCCCGAGGGTCCTGGGATCGAGCCCCGCGTCGGGCTCTCTGCTCAGCGAGGAGGCCTCCCCCTTTCTCTCTGCCTGCCTTTCTGCCTACCTGTGATTTTTCTGTCAAATAAATAGATAAAATCTTTAAAAAAAATTTTATTTAAATGCAATTAATTAAGATGTACTGTATTGTTAGTTTCAGAGCTAGAGTTCATTGATTCATCAGTCTTCTATAACACCCAGTGCTCATTGCATCACACGCCCTCCTTAATGCCCTCACCCAGTGACCCATCCCCCCTCCACCTCCCCTCCAGCAACCCTCCCTTTGTTTACTATGATTAAGAGTTTCTTACGGAAAAAAAAAAAAAAAAGTTTCTTACGGTTTGTCTCCCTCTTTGATTTCGTCTTGTTTTGTTTTTCCCGCCCTTCCCCATGGTTCTCTGTTTTGTTTCTCAAATTCCACATATGAGTGAAATCATATTTTACCCCAAAGATACAAATATAGTGATCCAAAGGGGCACCTGCTCCTCAATGTTTAGAGCAGCAATGTCCACAATAGCCAAACTATGGAAAGAGCCCGGATGTCCACCGACAGAGAATGGATAAAGAAGAGATGGTATAGGGGCAGTGAGGAAAGTGGCTCAGTGGGTTAAGCTGCTGCCTTCAGCTCAGGTCATGATCTCAGGGTCCTGGGATCGAGTCCCGCATCGGGCTCTCTGCTCAGCAGGGGGCCTGCTTCCCTCTCTCTCTCTCTCTCTCTGCCTGCCTCTCCATCTACTTGTGATCTCTCTCTGTCAAATAAATAAATAAAATCTTAAAAAAAAAAAGAAGAGATGGTATATGTATATACAGTGGAAATATTTTTCTTAATCACAAATGGCTAAAATAGAGAAGTTAGGTGCCTATTTGTGTGTGTTCAGTTGTCTGGAGAAAATCAATTACCAGACTCAACAGAGCAGAGCTTGACCCACAGCGATGAGGGAGACCAAGCCACAGTGGGGAGGGGGGCTAGTTAAAGGGATGGAAGACAGAAGATGCAGATGGGGCCAGGTGTGGGGCATGATTTCCAAGTCTCGGAGGACTGAGGACTGCTATGGAGACTGGGAGCCAGGGGCCCTACCTCGTGGGACTTATGAGGGATGACACGTCAGGCAGGCCATATACGGAAACCTTTCCAGTCCAACTATGAATGGGATGTCTTAGGAAATGCTGTAATGAAATGACTTCAAACTCCCAACTACAAAGATGTTTTGTCTGGATCTGATTACATCATCTTAAACATGACAGGAGAGTCAGTGAGGATGGGCACTGAGGAAAGAAAAGGTAGGACAGTCATGGCCAGCTTGGGAAGGCTGGGTTCTCGCTGATGTGGACATATGGAGACAGTGCAGGTCCAGCTGGTAGAGGCAAGGGAAGGTCCAGCTCAGAACAAAGGTACCTTGGGGAAGGGAGGTGTGAAGCTCAAACACTAGCCCATATTGTGCATTTGTGCAAATGAGGAAATGGTGTCCCAACTGGGCAGATACCTCCTTACACTAGGGGACATGGGTGAGTGGAACGTGGGATGGATTTTATCTCTCTGTTGGCTCCTTCAGACAGCTGCCCTTGTTCAGTAAACAGCCTGTGCATTTGTATATGGAGGCCCTGGACAGTCACAGGACAGTACTGGGTGGCTGCCTGTCCACAAATGACCTCAGCCAGCACTGGCGAAACAGGAGTAGGATATGGTACCCATAAGGAGAGCTACCCCATGTACGGCATGGTAGCGAGCCCAGTTGTAAAGCCAGTCGTGAGCCGGAGTTTGAATCAGGGAAACTGAGGCAGCATCCTTTTTGTATGGACAGTGGCAAAGATGCAGGCAAATGCCTGGAGGGTGTGCCTGGAGGGTGCCTATCCATGTCTTCAGGGCATCTCTCTGACCATGAGACCCGCCTGCAGAAGTCCTGCCTGATTTAGAGGGAGGGAATCCCAGCAAGGCCCAGCAAAGTGGGCTTGTGGGAGTATCGGTGAGCCCCACCGGGGACCAGGACTGGCAGGTACGGACCAGGAACCAGACCTACTAATGCCTTTTATTATTCTTTATGGCAGGAAGAAGAACCACACTTGACCATGTGCCCGAATCATCTGGAAGGCTTGCTGGGCCCATGCCTAGGTTTGGGGTAGAGCCAGAGGATTTGCATTTTGTATTTCTAACAAGTTCCCACATGTTGCTGATGTTGTCGGACCAGCGACCACACTCTGAAGAGCCCTGCTCCGTGAGTTGTTCTTACCTCCTGACGCACCAGGCATTCCCTAGGAAGGGGCAGACACCTGGCTCCTGTCTGCTTCTCCTTGTCAGCTCTGGGTCCCCGGAGGGTCCCCTCTACACCATCCCTCCAGGCCTCTGTGAGGCCTACTTAGTCTCTTCTGCCTGGGAGGATCTTAACACCTGTTCTCTCCTCTGCAACAGGTGATCTCTCTGAGGAAGGATTGGCCTCTCCTTGCTTGAGGCAGTGGTCAGGGCTGGGGGGAATCCTTTGATTGCCTCCTGCTCCGGGCACCTCTGTGCCCAAGGTAAAGCCACAGACTCCAGGGAGTCTGGACCCCAATTCTGAGCCCTCCTGGCAGGTGTAAGGGCTAAGAGCTTAGTTACTGGCCGAGCAGTGACTCTTTCCCCTGACATCCTGATGCAGCCCTAAATCTGTCCCATTCAGTGGAAGAGCCAGGTTCGAATCACCTCACAGCCTGTGAGCTGGAAAAAGCTCCCGGCCCTGCCGGGGCCCCAGGGCCCCAGCTCTAAAGGGAAGCTGCCCCAGATACTCCTGCAGACCCATCCCGGTTCTAGCATTTCTTGACTCCGAGGAGAAGATGGATCAGAGGAAAGAGAGGGTTTGCTGGCAAGGGGTGGGGTGAAGGTGATGTCAGCCGTGGTGAGCTGGGCCTGGGCAGGCAGCGTGAGTCACTGGGCATGACAAGGAGGGGCTGCGGAGCCAGGGAAGGCTTTTGGGAGGAATCATGTGGTCAAACCACTGGTGAGAAGGCTGGGACTGGCACGGGGGCTGGGCATCAGGGCCGGGCATCTGGGCCATTTAGCCTCTGGCGCAAGGAGCTGGGTCTTTAAGACAGTGATGGCTGCTGAAGCCCTGACCTGGGACTGTGTGGGCAACGTGTGGGAGGCCTCTGTGGACCCAGGCCCTGCTGCCAAGTCTCACCGGCAAGGGGCCTGCCCCATTCTTTCTCGAAACTCTAGTCCTGGGGTCACCTCACACCGGTTCCTGCCCCTCTGCCGGTCCCTTAGTGCCTCAAAGGCAGAAACCAGGAGGCCCCCCCCCCCCCTTTTACAGGGTCCTGCCAGCTTAGCTTAGCACAACGCAGGACACACTCTGGGGACCGACAGCAAAGCAGCTCTCCGGTCCAAAGGCAACCAGGAGAGGGCTGCAGCCCGAGGCTCTGACGGGCCTTTCTCGCTTCCATCCCTCTTGCCCTTGTCCCTTGTCCCTTCTCTGCCCTTTGTGGCTTTTGCGAGACCCCTGGCGCTTTGCTGCGCTGGCCGCCTTGTGGAGGGGGCGGACCACACCCAGGTGAAAGCACCTTGGCCTCTCAGGCCCACGGACCGGGTGGAGACGCACCCAGGCTCCCGCCGCTCCAAGACCAGGCAGCCCCGGGGCCTGTGGCTCGTGCTTCCCGCCCTGTGGCCTCCCCAACCTTGTTCGTGGCTCCAGCTCTGCCACACACGTGTGCTCCTGAGGTCCCTTTTCCTTTCTGGCATCGGTTTCCTCCTCTGTAAGTTCGGAGCCGTTACTCCTGAGTGACCGGGTTTCCCGTCGCAGGGTGGGCGCTACGCCAGTGCTCCGGTGCTGGGCCCAGAGCCCTCGGAGATGTTTGGGGGTGCGCAGGCATCTTGGGCCCTTGAGAAAAAAGGTCCTGGGAGGGAACCCAAGGTGGGGGCGGGAGGGGGGGGAGACAGTGCCCCCTTAGGAAGGGCTTCTGGTCAGGTGGGTGCTGGCTTGGGAGGTTATCTGAGGGCACAGGAAAAATCTGGAATCTATGGGAATGGGAACTCAGGTCAAAGGTCACCTCAAATTAAAATTTAAAAAGCCCTCTGTATGAAGGGAATCAAAGGAGGTAAAGACATTTGCTCTTCCGGAGTCTCCTGCACCCAGATGTTTGCAGTTAAAATTCTTGTGGGGGCAGACAATGGGCGCTGAGCGGGCTCCTGAGGCCCCGTGGGGCAACGCTGCCCAGGGATGAATTCGGTTCTCAAGAGCCCTCCAGGACACTCACCCCAGGTCTGACGGAGCAAGCTGGTGCTGGGGGCGGGATAGGTGCCTTGGGCTGGGGGTCAGGGGCCCTCTGTGTCCCCCCTTCCTGTGCTCCTCCCCGCCCCCACTCTAGGCTGGCTTCTCCCAGAATGAAACAGGATCCGGGATCCTGCTCTGGTCTGAGCCAGGGCAGCTTGTTAGCTGGAGGCCTAGCTCCTTCAGATTTATGGTCTGGAGCCCCTCATCTGAGGGCCGAGGTCTTTTGATCTGAGCTCAGGGTTAGGGGCAGGGGACGCCTGGGTCGTAATTGGCATCAGCCCGGCTGACGCTGACCAGGACTCCGTTCCAGCCCCAGCTGCTATGGCGGACGCTGATGGGCCCGGATGAGGTCTGGGAGGATGACAGGGGTTCGGTCCTGCCCTGGGGCCACAAGTGCAGAAAGTTAGTTCTCAAGAGTGAGAACTAACAGCTCCAAAGGATCCTTTTCCTATAGCAGCCCCAGCCTTGACCCATCCTGACCCTGACCTCTTTCCCTCCCCGCTCTGAGCCCACCCTGACCCGGAAAGTGTTGGTCCGTCCTCGAGGGGTCACCCTGCACCTAGCCCAGGGCCGGGCACCGGGCGGCTACGAGGCCTGTCCAGCAGACAGGCGAGGTGCACGTCCAGCTGGAACTAGCACGAAATAATAGGCCGTGCTTTGAAGTCCCAGACTCCCTCAGTCCAGGGTGTCCATTTGCATGAAGGTTTTATGATGTGCTGTTTGTTTTCCGGCTGAAGGAGGAGGAGGGAAGTATGGAGACAGACTCTAGGGAGAGGAGGGGCAGAAGGAAGCGTGGGGAGGGACTCCAGCTATTCCGAAACTTAGCTTGAAAGGCCAAATCTTTTCACATCTTTGCCCCCCTGAATTCTCTTTGGGCGTAAGTTAGACGGAGCTGGTCTTCTCTCCTGAACAAGGGGAGTAGCGAATGAAGGAAGGAACGACAGTGTTGGTGAACGTGGACGTTCTTTCTCAAGCCTGGGTAGGGCGTCCCACTCCTGTCCCACGCTGGGCCCTCACGGGAGGGCAGCCGCTACGGGGAGGGTCCCGCACCCGAGTCGACCTTGGTTTTGAGAAGCCAACCCTTCCCAAGTGAAAGTTGCCGCAAGATGCTGTCGTTCTGGGCCAGAAAGGCAGAGAGAAGAGACCAGAGCCCGCGTTTCCCTGTTGGCCTGGAGACGCCTCGGGAGCAGGCTGAGGAGGGAGAGGCTCTTGCGTCCCGGGATGGTGACCCAGGCGAGACCCGCTGGCTTTGGGGAGACAGAAGAGTTCCTCACTCCCTGAAAGACGGCTTTTTCTCACTCGTGCAGGTTGCATGAGGGTCCCTCAGGCAGAACAGGGAGGAACGAGGGCATCAGATACGGGCTCAAGGTTCAGATTCAGGCAGAAAAGCAGGGCCTACGTGCACCAAGGCCAGAATCCTTCTATCCCTAGGGCCTCTGCAAGGCCAATTGTTCTGGGATGCTCTGGTACTGGTCACTCAGCTGCGTATTTCTGGGAAGTGCTAGATACTTCCTCAGGGTTGTCTAGGCGGAGAAACCATTCCTCATATATACGTCCTGGACCGCGTTTTCCACGCTGGAAGAGCTCATCCCCACCAGCCTCCCTGAAGTGTAGCTCACATGTAGTAAAACTCACCCCTTCTAAGCATATAGTTTGGTAAGTTCCCCCAGATGGAAATCACCACATACCTACCACCGAAAAAGATACTGAGTATTTTTACCCACCCCCCGAAAGCCCCCTCATGCCCTGTTCCAGCCAGTCCCCAACTTCCCCTTCCCACCTCAGGCTTGCCCTAAAGAGCTTTCCATCCAGCTTTGCGTCGTCCACACTTCACGTACACGGAACCACACGTGTAGTCGTTGGCGTTCGTCTCCTTCCATTTAGCTGCGAAACTTTTGGCTAAAACTCTGGCAAAGCACCTGTGGGTTTGGGGGTATGTTACTGCTTTGTTCCTGGTTGTGACTGACAGGCACTGTCCCTTCCCCAGCTGATGAATGTTTACTTTTCCCGTTTTTGGATATGCTGGCTGAGGCGGCCCGAAAGGCAGGGTGACTGTCTGTCGCACCGAGGGGCCCTCTTCACTCTCTGTCACTTTGCCCAAGCGGGGTGGGCGGGAGGGAGGCCAGAGCCTGACCCCATGGCACCACGGGAACCCTGGGAAGGGCAGGGCCCGGGAACTCGAGGGCCGAGGTGTTGAAGGGACTTCCTAATGATAACAACCACTGTGGTCGAAGACCCCACTCTCTGTGAGCCTCTCCAGTCCTCAGTGAAGCCATGCCAGGCCAGTTGGGGGTGGGGGGCTATGTCCCACTTGACGGCTTGAGCACGCTCACTGATAAAGGCCAGGCAGGTTGGAGTCGTAGAGCTATCGGCGGCTGGTTAAGATCCAGGCCTCCTCAGTCTGTGGGCCTCCAAAGCCCCTTCTACCCCTCGCTGTTTTCCCGAAGGATGTGGGATTATCCTGGGAGTTTGGGAGGTAAAAGGCCATGAGACCAGCCGGGTCGGGGAGGCAGGTAGAGGTCTTCTGAGGTTGGTAAGGACCCTTCTCAGAGTCCCCCGTAACTGGTGGTAGGTAGGCTGTCTGCCTCCAGGGCCTGCAGAGGAGGACAGGAAGCTCTCCTGTCTCCCGAGGGCGAGGGGAATGTTCTCCCACTGCCCTGGGGTGTCTGAGGTGAGCTCTGAAGTGGGGTGGGGGGCAGCTTTGGAGGAACTGAGCAGCAAAGACTGGGAAGGGACGGTCCCTGTTACCCCAGACCAGGGGAGACGTGGGCCTTCCCGCTTTGCCACCAGGTTCCTGCCGTTCCTGGGCAGTCTTAGGAACAAGGCCTTTTCATGGGGGTCTGGGAGCCTCATCTAAGGCTTCCCACAAGCAGAATCCCTTCTGTTCAGTCTCAGCGGCCTGGGAGCACCTCCTAAAGTCTCTGCTCAGGTTATTTATTTATTTTTTTTAAAAGACTTTCTGTATTTATTTGTCAGAGAGCGAGCACAAGCTGGGGGAGCAGCAGGTAGAGGGAGAAGCAGGTTCCCCGCTGGGCAGGGAGCCTGATGTGGGACTCGATCTCAGGACGCTGGACTCATGACCTTAGCTGAAGGCAGACACTCAACCAGCTGAGCCACCCAGGTGTCCTGTCAGCTTGTGATTCTTTTCGTGCAGCTCCATGGGGGCGGGAGGGACAGGAATGGGGCTGGAAGTTCGGAAATCTGCACAGTCTCAGCTCGGCCACTACTTACTGCGACTGTTCCTTCCCCCTTTTTGGGCCTCAGTTTCCCCAACTATAAAAGGAAGCAGTGAGACCTGCTGCATCTGATTCTAGATCTTTGTGGAGTCATCAGTGAGTCAGAGAGACTGAAAGCAAGAGGCCCCTCGAGGGAGGTGCAAGGTGCTGTCCCTCCCTCTCTGCACACTCTGGGCCTCTCCTGGTGGAGCCTCTCTAAGGAAGGGGCTTTTCCAGGGCCCCTTGGAGAACATCCCCTTTGCTCTCCTGCCAGGGCTCCCTGGGGCTGCAGTGAAGACCCGCTGCAGAAAGCAGGTGGAGAGGGGGAGAGGTAGGGGGCGGAGAGAAGCAGCCGCAGAACAATGCTGTACCAGAGCAAGAGCCGTTCCGTCGAAACCAGGTCAGCCTCTCGAAGCTCCTGACTATTATCCCAGCGAAACTGGGAAAGCGCACACCTGGGGCCATTTGCTCAGCGTCCCGGTTTTATGATCAGGGTGCCTGAGCCCTGGAAAAAATGAGTTCATTCCCGCTGCCTCCGCCTCTCTGAAGGGCTGGCTCTGTGTGGCCCACGCGGGGCCCTCGGCCTCCGCAGCCTGGCCCCAGGCGCCCCGTCTGTGGAATGTGGGAGGAGGCTGCCAGCATCCCGTCCCGTCCTAGGGTTCTAGAGTGGGCTGCAGATGCCTGCGGCAGTAGGGACGCACAGGACAGCCTGGCTCCCCCCCTTCCATGTCCCCCAGCACCTGTCTCAGACCTAGCGACATGCAGAGGCGCTGGAGTTAGACACAGCCCAGATGACTCTTACCTCTCCAGATTCTGGGATGTTTCTCTGGAAGTCTTCGAATGCTTGTGCATCCTGGAAGGTAGCCTCCCCTCCCCCACCCGCTCATTACCGAGCCTCTCTCTTCTGCTCTCGGCCCCGACTCCCTGTGGTTACACCAAAGGCCCCAGACTGAAGGACGGTGACGCCACCGAACAGGCAGACTTTAGGGAAGGAGTCCACTTCCTGAAAGCTTTGTGCACGTCCTGGCCCAGCAAAAGGCCCTTCGGTTGTCATTTAGGGTAGTCCCCTGCCTGATCAGGCTACAGATGTTCCCGAAGCTCTGGCTGCCTTGCCTCCAGGCTCCCTCTTGGGGACCAGCTCTGCCAGATGTCTCAGAGACTTGCCCTCAGACCCCAAATGCTCTGTGACCAACAGAAAACCATTCTCCTGATCTGCACCATGACCTCTGTCAGCTGCTCCGTGGCTGCCCTCAGCCTCTGGTCCCTTGGTCAAGTGTTAGCAGGGGCTTTCTGGGCCCAAGGACATAGGTAGTGGGGTGTGGGCAGCAAGGTGAGTTGGGATGGTGGGACCAAGGCCGTGGTCCTGGTTCCCGGGGTACAGGGGAGCCAGTGGAATGGAGGGCCGACAGGGCAGCAGGCACACGGAGCAGAGAGGGCGGTCTCGGAGGTGTGGTCCCAGGATAGGAGCTTGAATCCAGGCAGGACCTGAGGATGGGGAGCCCAGAGTCTGTGGGCGGTCCAGCTCCCTTCATTTTTGCTTTCCTGCTTTGCCTTGGGCTCGAAAATAACCTCCTCCACCCAGCAGCATGGCTCTACCCGTCCAGTAGCCTTTGTCGTGTCTGTGGCTTTCCCATATCTTTTGAATTTACGTCCTACGTCTGGAGAATTTTCCATGTTATGAGTCTCCCCAGTTAAGGCAGAAGTCAGAACTTGTTCCTCTGCCTGCGGAGGGGCAGTTACTACGACGAGGCTCTGCTGTTTCCACATCCCTACATGGGACTTGTAGGGGTCCTCTGTGGGCAAGCATGGTGGTGGGGGCATCTGGCCCTTCTGGGCAGCAGTGGCAATTCCTGGACCCACACCTAGAGCAGGGTTTACGTGTGGGTGGTGGCGACCTTTTGTCTTCTCTGGGCAGTTCCCTCCGTGAGGCTCTGCTCTATTGTTCTTGGCTTCATGGCATCCAAGTCTGGCTCTTTGACCTCCTGGGGTTTCCATGAGCCTTATAATATCTTTTGATGACCTACTTTTTGCAAAAAATCCAGCTAGAGTAGATTGTGTTGTTTGCAACTCGGATCCTTGACTGGCTTATCTTTTCTCCCCCGAAGAGCCTATTCCTCTTAGAAAACTCACCCCAGAAGGGGACGGAGAAGGAATCCTAGCCAATACTAACAGTTATTCGCCCTTTAAACTAGCTGGTGTTCATAAAGCATGTCTACATCCGCCATCTTACTTGCTCCTGTGTGACCCATCTCTGAGTGGTTAGCGCAGCTCCAAATTCTCCAAGATTATGGGATTACCCTTTTCTGTAATATATAAATGCATTGGCTTGAGTCTCTATCACAGATAGGGCAAAGACCCCAAGATACAGCCCCCCACCCCGAGTATCTTGGGGAAGTCTTGGGGACAATGAGGTTTACTCCAGTCGGTCTCTAGTGTTCTGCTTCTGCTTGAAGTCCTCTCCTCCTTTTCTGCATCGGGCCACCCCTGCCTAGACTCCCCATTCCCTCCAGGCTCCCTCTGTTTCTCAGAGGACCCCCACAATAAGGCTGTGATCACCAACACGGGCTGTGGAGTAGAATTTAATGAAATTTAGGAATAATAAAGGGGAGATGATATCACATAACAGCATGGTAGACAATCTTTTTTTTTCTTAAAAAATTTTTTTAAAAAGATTTTATTTATTTATTTGACAGAGATCACAAGTAGGCAGAGAGGCAGGCTGAGAGAGAGGAGGAAGCAGGCTCCCTGCTGAGCAGAGAGCCTGATGCGGGGCTGGATCCCAGGACCCTGAGATTATGACCCGAGCCGAAGACAGAGGCCCAACGCACTGAGCCACCCAGGTGCCCCTTTCTTAAAAATTTTTTATCGTGAACTCTATCACACACAAATAAAAGCACATAAAACATCAATATATATTTTAACAAGTTATTTTATAGTGAACACTTACATAACCATCACCCAAGTCAAGACATAAGACATTGCCTCCGGAAGCCCCGCATGTGCCCCTGGTAAATAATCCATACTGTGAAGTATTTCTCACATCCCAAAGAGTGTGTGGAATGGGTAGATGTGATCTGAAGGACATAAGCCGAGCACCCGTGTGCGTGTTACATGTAGTGTTGCTAGTACCTTAGAATACTTTTGTGCACCACACCCCTATTGAATTACCCCCCAACCCCAATCCTTTCTGTGTGTCTATGTCCCAGAGAGTGGAGTGTCCAGTGGGTGTGTCCATCAGCACCCTGGCAGGAAACAGCACACAACCAGGGCAGCTTCGGAAAAGATCAATGAAGAGACTGTCTACAAGGTGTGAGCAGAGTTAAGGGAAGCCAGAGCTGGTAACAGTGGGGAACCTTTGCAACTCTTAGACCTGAGGAATCAAGAGGAGGAAGCAGTTCCCAGAACCCAGAGAGAGAGCCACGGTCCTGGGACAGGACCCCACACTGGAGCCTTAAAAAGATGGCAGAGCCACCTTCTGCGATGGGACCAGAAGGGGCCAGGGCAAACTTGCTTGGCCTTGCTCTCCTATTTCTTCCATGTCCTGCTACTACTTCCACTGGTCAGACCCAACTGGATACCAGTGAGCCTGGCCCATAAGGGAGCCCATCCAGGTGACTGTAAAGGTCAGCTCCTGGGTTTGGAGTGGGGTGGAGAAGGGTGAGGAATGGATCTCGATTAGGTGTGGGAGAGAGGGGCAGAGAGAGCCAGAACTGAGAACCAGAATGGCAAACACAAACCTGGGATCTAAGGGAAAGTCTGCTGGTGTTGGTTGAAGATAGAGAAGATGAGCTGAATGACTCCCTGGGCCACTGTGCGGCTTCTGAATCACCAAGAATTTACCAAAAAACCCTGTCTGGGGACATTGCCAGACAAGGCCACGAGTGAGCCAAGGGCATCTGGGAGGGCTGGGGTATGGGCCACACGGAGGACACCTGGTAGGAGAGTGAGCTGCTTTACACTTTCCATTCATTATAAGCTCCCTACAGCCTAGTCCTGTTTTGGGAGCAGGTAAACCAGAAAGTCCTGTCCGGTGGCCACAGGCCAGGACAGGAAGACATGCGCTTCGCCAGCACATGGTCAAGGCAAGCCCAGGGCAGAGCAGATCTGCGCCAGGCTCACCCAGGCCTCTGTCCTCAGGATGGCGAGACAGCCCTGTGCCAGTGGGCTTGCTGGTGGTGGGTCAGCCTTCCTGGGGCGGGCTCTCTGCTTCCTCTCTGGGTGGGCCCTGCTGTGTCCTTTCTTTTTCCCTCGGTTTACTCTAAGTTTGGGGAACACATTGTCCAGCGGTTTCCTGAAAATTATTGCCCAGGAGAGATTGTGAGTCATCTTCATCCTCATACATGATTGGTCATTTGGCCTGATGGAGGATTCTAGATTGGAGAGCATTTTCTCTACCATCTCAGATATTCCTTCATTGTCTTCTTGTGTCTCAGTACTGCTGCCATTCTGATTCCTTGGCAGGTGACTTGTTTTCTGTCACCCCTTAATGCTCAGAGAAGTCCGTCTATGGTCTTTGGTGTGTGCAACGTTGCACAGATGTGCCTAGCATGGGTCTGTTTTCACCCTTCCTCCAGGCTCTTCTCTCTGTGATTTCTGTCCCTGTGAATATCAGATCTCCCGGGCCAATTCTCCAATTGCTGAGATCTTTTCTCTCCTACTTTCCATTTCTGTGTCTTTTTTTTTTTTTTCCTTCTGATTTCTAGAATTCCTCTACTTTTCCTTCCAACTTTATCTTCCAAACCTCCTACTGCTGCTATCATGTTCTCAATGTCCAACAGTGTTTTGTTTTTGTTCTCAGAGTATTCATTTTTTTAAGTCACTCTAGGGTGGGGCTGGCCGACTTTGCAGGAGAGACATCTGGGTGTGGCATCTGTCAGGATAGCCCAACGGCACAAGTACTAAGGTTTTTCTCTTGAGCAGACCAGGCTTTTCCAAGAAGACTCTTCCAACCTCCTGCCCAGAGGGGGAAGCTGTATCAACCAGCGCTTTGGGTTCTTGGGGCAGAGGGAGTGCTGGGGATGGGGTCCCCCAGTATCCCTGCCTTCTCTTCAGCACCCCCACAGCAGGATGGGGAAGGGGAAAGCGGTCCAGCCATCCGACTGGTCCTTGAACACCCTCCGACCAATCCCCCCTTGTAACTCCCTCTTCCCCCGCTCCTTCTCCCCCCTGCAGAGATTCCTGCTACCCCAGTTTCTAAGCCTTTTGAGCATCCTGCTTGCCCTTGGGGTTGGTGCCACCCCTCCCCCCCCTCGCCCCCTGCTGGCTTTGGGATGCCTTTCTCTGTTGGTTCCTGCTCATCTGCCAGCTTTCCAGGTTGGGCTGTGGTTATTCCCTCTTTGGTTTTCCTCATGCTTCCCCTCACTTGTTGTTTTCGTGAGATCTGGAGGAAAAGGGGCACTAGATGGGTATGTTTAAGCTGATACTTTAACCTGAAACCCTCAAGTATTCGCCTTCCATGAGCCCCGGGCACATCCTGAGAGCGAGAACTCGCAGCCCTCTCCCTCCCACTCCTCAGCTTCCCCAGTGCTGCTTGGATGCCCTCCCCGCACCCCCCTCCAAGGCCCTCACCCCACCATGAGGTCCAGGCCACACCCCAGATTCTTCTCAATGTCCTACTCCAAGCCGTCCAGCCCTCCTGCTTTCCACCCCCCTTCATCCAGACCGGATCGCTGTCATCTGCTGAAAGTGGCCATCCGTGGGCTCCACTGTCCCAGACCACAGAGCCCCCCACACACCAGGCAGGCCCATGGCGAAGGCAGTGGGGAGCCCCTGGCCAGGTGGCTCCTTCAGAGGAGCAGTGGCTGTGGGCTGACAGTTCTGGGGTTCGGGGCCAGCGGCTCTCCGTCAGCCTGAGTCTGGCACAGCCACCGTGGACCCTGCCAGGCGTGTGTTCGGGTCCCACCTCGGCATTGGCCTCAGCAGCTCTCTGCTCTCTTTTTTCCTGGAGGGTTTCCTGTGTAGCTGCAAAAGCTGGGCATCCCCCACAAGTGAAGGGTGGCTAATGTGCCCAGGGGCCACCCTCCACACGGGGCAGGGGGCTGAGGAGGTTAGGAGAGATGCCCAGACTTTTTTCCTCCATACATTCCCCCTGGAGCCAATTCCCAGGTGCCTGTGGCAGGAACCAGCCCTCCTGAGCCACCCCTACTTCTTCCTGGGGTCCCAGTCCCAATAAAGCAGTCGAGCCCAAGTCCTGTCCTAGGTTCTGCTAATGGGGTATCCCAAACTAAGACAGCTGTGAATGGGGACATGGCGGGTAGACCTTTATGTTCATGTTCTTCCTGGGAACCTTCCCCTAGCTCCCCAATCTGCATCCTGCCCCCCCTACCCCCCTGCCTTATGCTTTGCCTTCACCAGGTGTCCCTTCAGGGGCCAAGCTCAGCCAGCTCCCTCCTGCCAGCCCCGCCCCCTGAGGCTGGGCCTGCCTCCTCATCTCTCTTGAGAATGACAGCCACATCCTGCTGACTGGTCCCCTTCAGCATCTCTGCCCCAAATGGGTCAAGTGGCTCTGTGAAACTCTCCAGATTTGGGGAGGTTCGTGGCAGTAGAAAACAGCCCTGGAGTTTTATAATGCAAAGGTCTCTCTGCCTCCAAACCCTTCCCACGGTCCAGGCAGGGAGTGGGCTTGGCTTGGAGTGCTAACAGCTCTTGGGTGTGGGCTTCAAGGAGATGGGGCGTGGCCACGAAGAAGGAGTTATTTCTGTTTCTAGTCCTGGGGTCTCAGTTCCCTCCCCACCCCCATCTCTGTCAGGGACAGCTGCCCTCCCTCTGCACCCCTCCCCCTGGTTCTGGCACAAATCCAAGCTCTAGGAGGGGTTTGTGGGTTTTGAGACCTGTCCAGTGAATCTACTCAAATTCATCTGGAACTTTGCCTCTAGCAAAGATGGACGGTCAGTGATGGATGGTCAAGAAGAGAAACAGACTGACAAGGCAAAGACAAAAATGGAAAGACAGGGGGACATGGGAAGTGGGATAAGGGGAGGGGAGAGGAACAGGGAAGGTTTGGAGCCCGGGAAAAGGGCTCGAGTGGAGCCCTTGGGAGAAGAGTGAGGTACCATGCTCTGTGTGGAAGCGGAGGAGGGTTCCCAAGGAGGGGGAGTCAAGCTGTGCTGGCAGGCGCTGAGGAGGGTCAGAGGAGGAAGGAGCAAGGGTGGTCTCTGGCACAGTGTGGGGCTGGGAGCTAGAACATCAGGGCTCCAGCCCTGCTCTGCTGGAGGCTTACTGGGCTCCCTTCTCTGTGCCTCTGTGGAAGGAAGGGGCTGGGAAAGCTCCTCTTTCATTTAGTCTGTATCCCTGTCCGTCCTTCTCTGTTCCTTCCTCTCCTCTTCCTGGAGATTGCCTCCTCCATGCAGCCTCCCTGATTTTTCTCACCTCTCTGGCTAATGTCCCTTCAGCCACAGCCTGGGCTCCTGGGGGAGCAGGACCTCAGCCTGCTCACAGTCCAGGTAGAGGCCTCAGTATAGGAGGTGGGCTCCCCTGGGGCTGGGATCACTTCTGAGACAAGGACTGCCTCCGCTTTCTTTCCACTTTCCTCATGGGGACTCGATAGTCCCATCGGAGGCCTGTACCACGGAAGATGAAGAAGGCAGGAGCTGGAAGACCCTGAAAAGGGCATCTGCCCTGGAAATAAGGATGACAGGGCCTGGGGAATAGCGAGGCACCAGGAGAAGCTTCTGGGCCCCAGGTTGATCTTGTCCAGGCAGAATTACAGAGAGACACTCCCCGTGCCCTGTGGTCAGTGCCAGGATATGGAAAGTCTGAGTGGAAGCGCAGGGAAGGTGTGACCAGCCCAGCTGAGAGTGTGGGGACATCACAGGGTAAAGGTAGGGAAATGTTCGGGGCTGAGCTGAGTTGTGAAGAATGCGTAGTTCTTGGTCAGGCGGAGGAAGGGATGGAAGAGGGTGGGCGTTTCAGGAAGGGCCTCTGCCGGTCCATACGGTAACTTTGTGGGAATTAGAGAAAACTGTCCCCTCCAGGCGGATGCAGCCCCACGCTTGTGCGCATGGGGTGGCCTCTACCTGAGCCCCAGAGGGAGCTGGCCATCAGCCATAATTCTGCGTATCACTGTAATGAGCAGCTTGTAGGGACCACGGCTCAGGGCGATCTCCGGCGGGCACAGTGACCCCCGAACACCTCCTTGTCCCAATCCCCGCAGCCTGGGAATCAGCTGCTTCCTGTGGTAAAGGGGACTGCATATTTGGAATTAAATTAAGGAGATGATCCTCAATGATCTGGGCCAGCCCTCAAGGCAATCACAAAGGTCCTTACAAGAAGGAAGCAGGAGTGTCAGCCTCCGAGAGAGAAGGTGTGAGAAGGGAGAGTCTGGAAGAGGGCACCCTGTTAGCCTTGCCGGTGGAGGAAGGGGCTCGGAGCCAAGAGAGGAGGTGGCATTCCGCAGCTGGAAAAAGTAAAGAAATCGATTCCTTCCCAGAGCCTCCAGAAGCAACATCCTGATTTTCGCCCCTTAAAGCCCATTTTTGGACTTGCGTCTTCTGGAACTGGAAGGTAATCCATCCTGCTGTTTTGAGCCACGGAGCCTGCAGGGGTTTGTGCCGGAGGAGCTCAGGCTTGAGCCATGGTGCTTTCAGAGAGCACTGTGTCTGGAGCCCAGGGAGGCCGAGAAGGGGGACGGGGGAGGTACTCCGGGATTGCCAAGGGCCTCCTCAGTCCCAGAAGAGAGAGACACCACACAGGGCAGAGTCCTCTCCTGCCAGCCTTGGGCTCTCATTCCTTGCCTCGCCCAGCTGTGGGGGCGAAGCTCCAAAAGGCCGCTTGAGATAAGGTATTGACTTTGGAGGAAAAGCAAATACTGGAGAATGTTCCTGAGGGTCCAGCGGGGAAGCGGGTGTTGGCCCCTGTGTATGCCCAGCGTGCGCACACCCGTACGCACATACACTCGGGGAGGGGCTGTGGCACGCCCGCGGCCCGTCTCCTTGGCAGCCGCCTCCTGCACAGAGCCGGGGAGAGGCAGCGCGCCGTCCGCGGTGACAGGTGCCCTAGGTGCAGCCCCGCGGGGCCTATCTGATGCCTGGTCTCCAAAGGTGACTGCCCTTCGGGGCAACTGGGTCACGGAGCCAGGGGTGTGTCTCACAGATCTGAACCCTGGGCGGGGATGCTCAGGGGTTGCGGGGAAACTGAAACCAATTTTTCGTTGACATCTGTGATCACTGCTTGGGTGAAAGTCTGGTCGCTTCATCTGAAAGATTGGGATGAATCAGATTAATCACAAAAACCCCACCCGGGATGCCCCAGCCGCTCGGAGCCGCGTCAGTGCTGGGAATGCCTCCTGCATCACCTCTGCTCTCTGGCTCTCTCTGTCTGAGCACCTTCCCCACTCCTGATCTGCCTGCTTCACCCCTCCTGAGCTCCCGGCGGGCACCCCTGAACATCCACACCCCCAGGAGGCCCCTCCACCTGCAGCCTCACGCGGTCTCTCCTGGGGACCGGGGCAAACTCAGCCCAAACTGATGGGAGCAAAAATGCCGCATGCTGGCCTGTGAGCCTCGACAACCCACGGCTGGACTTGCGGCAGGCAAGACTTCGCCCGGGGCTCGCCCCCAGGGAACTGCCCGCCCTTCTCAGATGGCCCAGGTCTGTGTCCCAAGGCAGCGACAAGTTGTTCCAGAGCACACGTTCACACGTTCCCCTGTCAAATTGTCTCTGTATGTTTACATTACATAAATACACTATTTGCATTATTTTTTTTTAAAGATTTTATTCATTTACTTGACAGAGATCACAAGTAGGCAGAGAGGCAGGCAGAGAGACAGAGGAAGCAGGCTGCCCGCAGAGCAGAGAGCCCAATGCGGGGCTTGATCCCAGGACCCTGGGATCATGACGTGAGCTGAAGGCAGAGGCTTTAACCCACTGAGCCACCCAGGCACCCCCACTATTTGCATTATTAAATGTGATTTTCATTTATACCTTGAATATGAATTTCATATGCAATATGAAATTTATATAGAACATTTGTATATGAAATTTATATTTATAAGATAAAGGAGGAAAAAGGAGAGAATTTTAAAGGAAATGATGTTCCCTTTCCCCCTCTTTCTCCTCTGCTGGCCTCTGCTGGGTCTCTGGGCCATGGCAGAAGGGAGTTGTAGTAGGAGATTAGAGGAAAAGCTTTGTAAAGCTTAGTGGTGTGTCTCTAAGAACAAAATGTCAGATGGAGGGCTGTTAGAATTTTAGTGGTACTTACCCTTGACCCAACAATTCTACTTCTCTGAATGTCTACTGTATATACATGACCCTTGTTTAAAATAACATATTCACAGGGTTATCCAGCGTAGCATTATTTGAAATAGTGAACAGTTTGAAAAAAGCATTCAGTGCCATTACTAGATGATTGGCTTAACAGATTACAGTGTAGTCATATACCGGAAGAGTACGGCAATGTGTTGTCCTTAGCCAAGAATGAGGTATCCCTACGGCAGTATGAAAGGAGCTCTAGGATATGCTAAATACATTTTTAAAAAAACCCAATGCAGAGTATTGTGCAATCATCTACACAAAGACTGCGTGTGTGTGGTGAGTGTGCATGTGAACACGTGTACATGCAGACTTAGATTCATAAAGTACAGGATGTCTGGAAGGCACAAAACACGGGCAGGGGTATGCTCCTCTGGGAAGCCTCTTTGGGTGACATTAGCGCCTTTTGAATTTTGTACAATTTGTTTATATTTACCTGTTGTATCTACATCCGCCTATAAGAAGAGCTTACTCTTTTAAGCACTTCAAAATAATGAAAACATAAATAAAAACAAGTGACGTGCTTTGAACAGAGCCTGGCATGCAATAACCACAGGGAATTTTATCTGTTAGCCCGCTTTCCCCAAGGCTGACCTGGGTACTTCTCAGGGTCCCCGCTGTGTTGTGCACACACCTTTGTTCTAGGATTATATTGGTGTGTAATAATTGTGCATATTCATGTTTGTCCATCCAGCTGGACCAAACCCGCCTCCCGGTCAAGCACAATACTTTTTCACCTTCTGTACCAAACAGAGACACTGGCAGATAGTAGATTGTTGAGTGAAGGAATGTATTAGAGGGCAAAATGGAGCCACAGGCCCTGCCTTCTAGAAGCTCAAGGCCTAGCGGTGGGATAAGAGTCGTACACGACACGTTCAAGGTCATATGACAATGACGCTGTGAACCTGGAGATCTGGAGGAAAGAGAAGGAAAGTGTCCCAAGCACAGGGAAGTGTTCAAGGTTGCGGGTGGTGTTCAGGGCTGCAAAGACGGGAGTCAGCAAAGAGCCGGTCCGGGGCCAATGAAGCATGGGGGTTGCAGCAGAAGCACGGGGTCTGGGGTGGGGACAAGAGTGGAGGGACCTGGTCCTGAGCAAGCCAGTGTGGGGCTCTGCTCAGGTGGCCCACTTCTCTGTTACCCAGGCTGGGAGGTGGCTCAACCATCCTACCCCTCCCCTAGGGCCTTCCACCTCAAGCCATGCAAGGGCATCTGAGGGGTACCTGAGCTCTGCCATCTGCTTCTCTGGGCCACCGCCCAGAGATGGAGCTGGGTGGCCATCAAGTCCCCTCGTCTTGGTCTCTGGCCCTGTGGGAACTGTGATTTTTAGAAGTTCAGCCTAGAGTCTGATAGCACGTATGTGTCCATTTCTAGACTTGTCCTAAAAACTGGCCGGCTTGCTTGGAATGGTTATCAATATGATAATTCACTTGGTTATTAACCAAGACCTGACTTAACCATCTTGGGTTTTGGGGGGCAGGGAAGAAGGGGGCACAAGATTCAGGAATACCAGTCAGTCTCCTCAAAGGGAGAATGTTCTTGTTAATCTGTCACTGTTTAACAGGCCACTCCAAAACTCAGTGCTTTACAACAACCACTATTTAATTCTCTCTCATGGTTCTGTGGATTCCTGGGTTCACCTGGCTGGTTCTGCAGGCCTTACTTCGGGGTGTCTCCAGCAGGGGCACTCAAATCGAGGCTGGGGCTGGAGTCATCCTCAGGCTGGACAGCTGGAACTCTCTTCCTCTCTGTTTGGGCTCTCCACATGGTCCCTTCAACAGGGTAGCCAGATGTCTTATGTGGCGACTCCAGGATCTCAAAAGCAAACCTTCCAAGAGATAGGATGTAGACGTTGCTGTTTCTCCTAAAGGCTAAGGCTGGCATTGACACTGAAGACCTCTGCCACTTTCTCTTGAACAGTGTGCGTTCCCAGCCAACCTGGATTCGGTGCAGAAGGGGGACTCTCTCATGGCCTGAGTGTGCCTCACTGGGGACCATTGTTGGAAACCAGCTTACGCAGCCCTGCAAAGTGACAGGTAAGAGCTGAGGCATTGAGGAAGGACATGAGGGGTGGCCTGTGAGGTTCGTGATGATCCTGTCCACTCCACCCCGTACCGATCTCCACTCTCTGACACGGAAGAGCCGACACCAGCCCAATCTCCTTTATACAACCCCCTCCCCACTCCAGCCACACATCCTGCCTATGCTCATGGCCTTGACCTTGCTGTCCTCTGACTGGGCGCCCACTGACTGGCCACTTTAATGCACAGGCTGAAAGCAGCCTTGAGCTTGGCGGTGAGCGTCTGGCCATCATGGGGGAAGTCCCAGGTTCATACACTCAACTGCCTCCTGGGCTGTTCCATCCAGAAGTTCCAACGGCACCTCAAGCTCAGTGTCAAGAGCTAACCCCCCACCCCCCGCTTCTGAGAGAAGCTTACCAGGCACTCCAAGGTCACTAGTCCTTACAGAGGAGATGACTCAAGGGACTCCAAGTTGATTCTCTATCATAGTAGAAAAGAAAAATCAGGTTCAATCAAATCTGCAACTGCTCTTGATCTAGGGTAAAGTGTGTGTGGGGGGGATACCCATGCCCGGTTCACAATTGTCTCCTGATGCGCACACTGGACAAGTTATGTGGAAAAGTTTAAAAATGTAAAATGCTATAGCAGAGGGAGGGACTGATATTTAAGGAAGGGGTATTGGATTTCTGTCCGCTTACCTGTCTAGTGGCCATTCCTTGCTTCTGAAAACAGGGCCCCTCCTCCCCTTAAGAAACCTACTCCACGTGGTTTGGATGAGGCAGGGCTGCTTGAGAAGTCGATCTGTGCCTCAGGCTGAGCCAGTCAGAGAACTCCAGATCGCTGGCCTTCAGGATTGGTTCGCAAGTGGGCATGGGGCCTCAGACAAGACCAGTCAGAGTCCTCCACGCTTTTTCTGCGGGAGTTCTTGGCAAAGATAGTTTCTAGTCACTTAAGTTGCTAAAATCAGCCTGGCATCCCATAAGGGGAGAATCCAGTTGGGAAATACAGAAAGACATCCTTCTGGCCTCTGGATCCAACACTGCCCGAAGCCAGAACAACCCTGACTTTTCAGTTCCACGCATCAATCAATACATAATCCTTTTTTGTAGCCTGATTCAGTGTGTCTAAAACCAAAATCAGCCCCAAACCCTCTTTTCTGTTCATTTTCGTGTTTCCATGACTGACTTCAAGACCTGACTCGAATTCTCTTTTTCCAAGAGGCCTGCTTCAGTAACCCCGTCATGCAGTATACATGTGGTTCCGATTTCAATACCTTGTACTACTTTGTCTATAATATTATAAATGTTTTGGGAAGTGAGTGTTTCTGGAACCCACGTGGTCCTTCTAAGAAGCCTGGGAGTTTCTGGAGGGCTCGCTCAAGCGGGTTATGTGAGCTGTGGATTTCTGCACACTGGGTTCCCTGCTTGGGGCGGGGTGGGTGAGTGTGTGAGGGCATAGGCACCTGTGTGGGTGTGTGCGTGTGACCAGAGCAAAGGTGATGTGCACACCTGCATGTGTGATCATGGAAACAGAAAGAGAGGCAGTGAGGCTGGTTCTGGGACAAGTCCCTGCAGGGCTGGCAGGAGTGTCCCTGGTTCAGCCTTGAAGCCCAGGCACATGTGTGGCAGAGGAAACCAGAAGTGCCCTCCGCAGAGTGGCTGCGGGGTCATGGTGTGGCCTTTGGCTGAGACTTCACAGCTCCGCTCAGGTTCTCCAACCACAGAGGCCTCAGCCCTCTCCTTTCTGACTCCCCAGCAGCTAGCGCAGGTCCTGGCATGTTGTCAGAGCCCAGTGGGTCATGTGGAAGGGACCGATGAAGGAGGCGTGCCCTGCGTCAAATGATGGCCTCCCCCGCTTCAAGCAGCCCAGGGAGGAAGTAGCACCCCTTCTTCAGTCGAGCAGGTCAGATGGTCTGCGGGGGGCAATCCTCTGACCCCCTCACTGTACTCTCCTCTCCTCTGGCTTTGCATGGTCAGGAGTCCCTGCCTGAAACACTCCTCTCCCTCCCTCTCCCCTGCACAACCTGCCATCCTGTAGGTCTCAGCTCGGACACAGCTTCCCCAGGAAGCCACCCTGCACAGACTCCCACACACTCTGGGTAGGTGTTTTTTTGAGGGGCCCCCCAGCACGGGTCCTGGAATTTATGGAAGCCCTTATCACATCGCATTATAAATGCCAGTTGTCTCCGTTGGGCCTCCACGTTTGAGTGCTTGGGGGCGGGGATCATGACACATTCTGCTCCTGTCTCCCTTCCCCTGCCTGGTCTCCGTGTGTTCATTTGAGGGACAGTTCTTGACTGAACACCTGCTAGTGTACCAGGCACCGTTCTAGACGCAGGCGATGTGGAAATGAACATGATGGAGAAGCTCCCTGCTCTCGTGGAGTTTCCCCCTCAGTGCGGGTGGGCCAGGGGGAGACAACCAACAAGCAGACTGATAGTTGAACCAGAAACAAACAGATCATTTCAAAGAGGCTAAGTGCTGTAGAGGACAGAAATCGTGGCTACACCGCTGAGAGCCTGGAGAGCCGGGAGGGGTCAGAGGATGCCTTTTTAAGGAGCCAGTGTTGGTGTGGAGACAGGCAGCAGTCTGGTGGAGAATATTCCAAGCAGAGGGAAGAACTCCCCAAGAAGGACACGAGGCCCGGCCCCCCGAGTTCGCACAGCAGGATGAAGGCTGAGGCAGAGAAGGATGGGGAAGAGTCGAGGTCGGAGAGGCAGGCAGCGGCTCTATTTTTATATAATTGCAGGCCATGGTAAGGAATCCGGGTTTTATTCAAATTACAATAGGGAAGGGCCATGCTCCTATCTGAAATCTTCCAAGATCATTCTGGCTGTTGTGGTAGGATGGATTGTAGGGAACAAGAGGAGGCTAGCAGTCCCATGGGGGAGACAGGCCGTCACGGGCATGGAGAAGAAAGGACAAACCAGGATACACTGAGTTGAATTTACACGACTTATTGATGAATCTCACATGGCTTGAAAGAGAAAAGGGGGGACCCAGGAGGCCTGCTAGTCTTGGGACACTGAGAGCGTGCTGGTACCAATTATGAAGACGGGGCAGATCAGTTTGGGGTGGGGACAGAAAGCAAAAGTTTTGTTTTGCCTGTGTCAGTTTTGAAACGCCTGGTAGATATCCAGAAGAGATGACAAGGAGATACAAGCCTGTAGCAGAGCGGAGAGGTCAGGGTTGAAGATGCAAGTGTAGGAGGCATCAACTTACAGATGGTTTGAAAGCCTTGATGAGATCATCTAGGTAGCGCACGTTTAGAGACTACTAGAACAGTGACCAGGCCCTGACACATGCCCACATTTAGAGGTTGACTGAAACCCACAGAGGGGCCTGAGATGGTCAGAGAGAGAGAGAGAGACAGAGAGAGAAGAAAAGTAGGGAGGTAGTTTTCCCTGAAACCAAGAGAAGAGAAATTTCAAGGAGGAGACCCAGGCAACCGTTCTGACGCTGCTGAGGGATCCCCCATGCCGGCAGAGAAGCGACACGGCATTCAGCAATGTGAAGGTTGCTAGAGACCTTGACACAGGAGTGTTAGCAGACTGCTGGTGATGGAGGCCAGTGGGGGTGGGTCCATGGAGAGAATGGGGGTGAAGAAGTGAGAGTTCCGGGGACGGAGATCTTCCTACAGGAGTTTCACTGTGATGGAGAACAAGCCATCAGGGCAGACACTGCTGGAGGAGATGGGGCATCCAGAGATTTTAAAATTTCTTTTGTTTTTGTTTGGATTTTTGCTTTTATTTTATTATTTTTTAAAAAGATATTATTTATTTATTTGACAGACAGAGATCCCAAGTAGGTAGAGAGGCAGGCAGAGAGAGAGGGAGAAGCAGGCATCTTGCAGAGCAGAGAGCCCGATGCGGGGCTCGATCCCAGGACCCTGGGATCATGACCTGAGCTGAAGGCAGAGGCTTTAACCCACTGAGCCACCCGGGCGCCCTGGATTTTTGCTTTTAAAGAGACGGGAGCTCCTAGAGCATTTATGTATGTTGGCGGGAAAGATCCCGTGGAGAGGGAAAATCATGATGGAGAAGGGAAGATAATAAGAGAATGTCATGAGCAAGCATCTTGGCAGAGCAAGAAAGATGGAATCCAGAGCTCAAGACTCAGCAGGCTTTAGATAGGAATTGGGTTGAGTTGACGGCTACAGATCCGAGTAAGCTTAGAGTTGTAGTGGGGGGAGAATGAAGCATTTCTATTTTCCCAGTGTCTATAGGAAAAAGTGAGGAACACGTGGCCTTTGGGGACAGAGACGGTAGAGTGGAAATGCCAGCGATGTGTAGGGAGAACGCCACGTTGGGTGCCCATGTGAGAATTCTGGCAGATAAGTGCGACCTGTTTCTCTCCAGCCACATTCCCCGACATGGGCCTTTGGACAGCCCAGAGTTCGGGCCTGATCTAGAGGATGGTCTCATTTGAGAAGCGTCTCAAATATTCCTGCGGACCTCGGCCGCACCAGCGGAGAGTCCTGTCCCACCCCTGCCAGCCCCCACTATGTTCCGACGTCAAAACAACACCAGCCCTTTCAGCGGCGGGGGGAGCTACCTGGGGGCGGGATGGAGGATGAGATCACCGAGTGGAACGCCCGCTCCTGCTCGCCCAGTCCTCCTCGCCCCCGCTCCAGCGCGACGCACAGCGATCTCTCCCCTATGGTGGACCCAGGCACACAAAGATAGCACAGTGTGGGGCTGGGTCCCGGCCCCTGACAAACAGGCTGTCCCGGGAGCCAGCCCAGCCACAAAGAGCTTCTCAGAGGAGTTTTATTGGGGTGCGTGTGTGTGTCTCTCTCCTTCACTGTCAGGCACCCACTTGCCTCTGGAGAAAGGGCTCCTTCATCCCTGGGGTTAGTCATCCACTCCTGCACAAACAACGGGCCCTTTCCACAGCTTTCTCACCCACCGTGGGCCAGGGCCGAGCACAGTAGCTGCCACAGAAAGATGCTTCATAAATTCTTATTGAACAAATGAATGAGTGGACACATCGAAGCAACCATCCTCCCAAGGCGGGGAAACCCTTGCCTGTCACCCTCCCTCATCTCGTCCCTGCAGTGCAGCCGGGATAAAGGAGACCAGCTCAGGCAGAGCAGGAAGGTCTCCAGGTTCAGAGGAAGCTCCCCTGGAGACGGGGAGGGCAGCGACAGTTCTTAAGGGCTGAGGAGAGAAAGAGTCTTTCTCTGCCTTGAGGCCGGTACAAAAGGGCCGGGTGTCAGTTCAGCTCCGGACACCGTGCTGGGCCTCAGCTTGACTGTCTTCTCTCGTGGCCTCCTGGTCATCAGGTCCACAGGCCCCGGCTGCTCACGTGCTGTGGTGAGGCTCCTGACCTCAGGCTGAGGGCCCTTGAAGAGAATGGCCGCCTCGGAGCCTGCAGGGCCAAGAGGTCATCCAGTCGGGGATCACAGCAAGAAGCAGCTGTCATGTCATATCTGTTCCCGCCTCTCCTTTGGCTCCAGGATTGTCCTGAGTACCCTGGCCAGCTAGGGGAGAACAGGAAACCCCAGCTGGCATTCCGGAGGAGCTCTGAGCCCTCAGCCTCAGGAAATACTTGCTGAGCCCTCCTGGAGGGGTTCTCAAGCTGGCTGGGAGCCAGGTGAGAGAATAAGTGGGTTGAAGGCCCAGAAGTGGCACAGGGGAGAGGTGCCCACACCTAGCCCCAGACGCCCGTGGAGGGGCTAACCGTGCCCTATTGGGTGGAAGCAGGCCTCACCTCAGCCACGAGGCTGCGAGCCGGAGACAGGCCCTGAGTGCCAGGGACGCTTGAGAGCCTGATGGTCTGGCCGTGGCTGGTGAGAAACGGCGACGGCTGAGAGAGGAGCCTGTCCTGCCCAGCAGCGCCCAGGTCCAGGGAAATACGGCCTGTGAGAAGGCCTTAGAGGAGCTTTCGGGACAAGCAAGGAGGCCCCTAGGGGGATCCCTTCTGTTACTGTATTCGTGTCCTGGGGCCTCCAGAGCGAGGCACCACAGGTTGGGGGCTTAAACAACAGAAATTTATTTTCTCACAGCTTCCAGCCTCACAGGTAGGCTGGAAGTCCAAGGTCAAGGTGTCGGCAGGTGGTTTTCTCCTGAGGCCTCTCTCCTGGGCTTGCAGATGGTCACCTTTTCCCTGTGTCCTCACGTGGCCTTTCCTGGTGTCTCTGTCTTCCTATAAGACCACCAGCCAGATTGGATTAGGACCCGGCTTAGCCTTGATCACCTCCCTGAAGGCCCGCTCTCCACATGCAGTCACTTTCTGGGGGACATGGCGACTATGGGAAGCTTATCCTCATTGTGACTGTGCGTGTCATAGAACAATTGACTGCTGGGCCCACACAACACCAACACCGACAAGAGCAGGAGTTCCTTGTGTGAGTGTGTGTACGCACACAGGCACAGCGCCTGCTGTTTACCCAACAGGCCCACTTCCTTTGGCTCAACCGATTGGTCCCAGAGCATTGGAGGACACCATTACTGGCCCATTTTATAGATGAGCTGAAGGAAGTTGCCCGCGTCACACGGCAGACGAGTGGCAGCCTTGGTGTCCCAGGTGCTCCTGGTCCACTGCCTCACACTCCCCAGCGAGGTCACTTGTGAAGGTCTCACGCCACGTGCTGGAGGAGCCCCCCGCTGTCATCGGCACGTTCTCTACCTGTGCGACGTAGGAGGAACGGCAGCGACAGAATGCTTCCTGGAGGTGAAGGGATTCGGGAGGCCCGTAAGATTCCTGGCTGATGCACTGCCTTATCTCCTTGACTCACTTCGTTTTCAGGCTCTGACAAGCTCATGATTTGCCCAGGGTCAGACAGGTCCTGGCACCCAGAGGGCAGGGCTTGTTTCCAGGCCCCCCGAGGCCCTGTGCTGGCTTCTGGAGACCTCCCCTGCGTGCATCCCTCTGGGGTGGGCTCTCCTGCTACAGTGCTCCCCAACAGCCTCTGCTCCTGCTCTTTGGGGGCGTCTATCCTTCCCATAGCCGAGAACCCTGTACCCCCAGGTCTCACCCTGGTCTCTCCATGTGGGTGTGAAGGGGCTCAGCTCACCAGTCGTCTTCCGTGGAAGGATGAGGGCTGTGACAGGCAAGGTCGGGTGTAAAAGGCAGCCGGGATGCCAGAATGCCCGGTCTCCAGGACACTAGCCAGTTTGTCATGGAAGCCATAAGAGGCATTTCTTTGAATTAGTTCTGCCTGGTCCCATCGAGTAGGGAAGTCTTGCTCACAGGCTGAGGCCTCTACTCTGGTTTCCTACTGGAAAGCTTCATCTAGAAACTTCCAGGGAGCTCAAGCTCTCGGGTGCCTTCCTCTGTGGCCATGGCAGATGAAAAGCCAGAGGGCAGGTCCTTCCCTGACCTGGCTGTGGTCAGTGAGGGGGTCCCTGGGAGGACCACCGTGACCTGGAGATCTGCTCATAGACTGTCAGTGTCTTCTAGCCAAGCGAGCACTGAAGGGACCCAGAGGGTCCCATCTGCAACTTCGGGTTTATCCGTGGCTGCTGGGGCCTCCCTGCCTGACCACGGGGATCTGTGAGGGCGTCCACAACCCCTAGCTGGCTTGGGCCACTTAGGATCTTTTCTTCTCATCTGCCCCAGCATTAAGGCATAGCCTCGCCAAGGCCTGCACACAGTTACCAACCGCTGCCGGCTGGGTGGTCCCCTAAAGACCCTCTCAGTGACAGCGCGGACAAGGGGCCAGAGAACCCACTTGCTCGGGTCAGGTCCGTGGGCTGCCACTCGCTCTGCCTTAATCGTGCTGTATGACCCCAGCGCCTGGAAGGTGGTGGACATTCAAGCATCCTTGTAGCTGTTGAGGGAATAAGCGGATTCAGGTCCCCATGTAGTTCAAGTCCCCTTCTGCGGGCCCCTCCCAGCAGGGGGCATGGACGAGGACTCGAGATCCGGCTCGCCCATTGGTGCAGGTGCCAGGGACGTCTCCATTTTCACCAGGACCCCACAGGGGGTTGCCTACGCGGGAAGAGACTGCGGGTCTGACCAGAGCCGTTGGTGGAGCATGGGGCGGTTCAGGAAATAAAGAGGCATTGATTGTGTGGGACCTCTTGGCAGGTAATTGAGACTGCCTGATTCCCCTCAGACCAAGCCCTGAGGTGCTCAGGGCTGTGAGCTGGCAGGGCGGTGAGAGGCGCTGCCTGGGGCCTGGCCGGACTCCAGCAGGAGCGGCGTGGGAACGTGGCCTTCAGCCCCCCCCTGGGCTGCCTGTAGGGGAAGTTGGCCGTGGGGGTGGAATCCATCCAGGGCCCAGTAGCAGGGCGACCTCTGATGGGCGCTGCTGTGCGAACCAGGCTTCCAAGGGCCCCGCGGCAGCTGCTTCTCCAGGCCGTCTGTCCTGCGTGGGTTCCCAGGACTGCCTTTCCTGGGCTGAAGGGGCTCACAGGAGCTCCCCCCTCCCCATGAGAGGACGTGGCTGTGGCCGCAGGGTTGACCATCATGTCCTTCTGCTGCCCCTCACAAGGATGGCACCTGGCCCACTGCGAGGAGGGGTAAGGGTGCCCAGGGGACCCTCACTGCGCCAACCCTGTGCTCCCTTTCCTCCATACCATCCGTAAAGGTAGTTTCCTAAGTTTTGCCACTCCAGAGGCTATCACGGGGGACCGGGGCTGGGGTAAGGGGGTGCTTGCGTCTAGGGGTTGTGAGCGGCTGGCCTGGTGGGCAGTGGTGGCCGCCAATGGGCCTGTTCTGCCAGATCTTCTTGGTCTGGCCCAGCTGCCCCAGAGCCCGAGGCCAAGGCCGCAGGAAACCTGCCTTTCCTGTCCAGCCCTCTCAGGCCCTTTCAGGCTCCCTGGTGAGGGCAGGGCCCTCGCACCAGCTCTCCCACAAAGCTCTCTGGGGTTGGGTTCCCAACAAACAAGATCTCACCCTCTGGGGCCCACTTGCTTTTTCCTTCTTCTCCGTCTGGTTCAAAAGAAAGTGATCGACAGACCTGGGTTCACAGTCTGGCTCGGGTTCTTCCCAACTGGGACCTGACGCAAAGCCTATTAACTTTCTCTGCGCCTGATGTTTTCGCCTGTAAAAACCAAGTGGTGGTCATGAGGATAATTTGAGAAGATAGAGACAAAAAGGCCAGGCACACTGGGGGCTGTTCCTGGTTGGTAGTTCTTCCCCTCAGACTCCTGATCCCTTAGTTTGCCCGCGCCCCTGGCCGGTCCCTGCTGGCTGCTCAGCGCCCCCAGAGTCAGGCCATGTTCTGGAAGCTCTTGCTCTTGTCCCCTTGAGCTCCCAGCCAGTGGCTCCTGAGAAATCCTCGGAATCCGATGGGCTAAGTCCCACCTGCCAGCTTCGTGCAGGCGTGGACCCTGCTGCCCAGCCCCCTGCCCCTCCGCTGGCCCTTCCTTCTTGCTTCTGCAGGCCCCCTCCTGCCCCTGGCTGAATGAGTGGCATCAGGGCACCCCCTGAGACAGCGACTGCTCCCTGCTGGCTGCGGGATGTCTGTCCTGTGCACCAGCCAGCCCCTGAGACTTATCAGAGAGCCCCATCCACGCCTGCACTGGAAAATTTGCTGACCACTCTGAGTCTTCGTGGAGGAGCCCTCCACACTCTGAACTGGCTTTGATCAACCCCGCTGCAGCATCCTGCCCTCTGAGGGGGCCGGGACCATCATGCCGACGTGGTCATGCCTCCCACCTGCTGGACTCTGGGGGCTTCACGCTCGGGATCGCCAGTCCTCCCAACAACAGTCAGATGAGTGATATTGTCCTCATTTGCAGAGGTGGAAACTGGGGCTCAGAGAGGTTAAGTGACTTTCCCGAGGTCACACATCTAGGAAGGACCAATCACAGACTTGACCCTAAAGTCCATGCACTTCCCACTGCAGGGAGTGCTTCCTGGCAGGGGAAGGCAAGAGCGAGGAGCTTTCTCAGGGGCAGTCATGGGGTGGGGCTTTTCCCCTGGGGTCTAGCTCAGTTGTCCAAAATTGACAGCAGTACCTCTGGAGATTCATCTTCAGGGGTCCCCTCAACTTTGCGCCTTTAGTGTCTGAGGCAGAATTCTCTCCAACTTCCCATGGTGGGGAGCCCCTCCTCTCACCCGCCAAATCCCGCCAGCCTGCCTGCCACTCTGCCCGTCCCCTCTCACTCCAGCAGCCTGGTTCTGCCCCGTGCAAAGGGGACTGAAGATGGGATGGGAAGCTCCCACGTCAGGTCATTTTATGAGCTCAGGAGCTGCCTCCTAAGGCCCAGGATATGTCAGAAACACTTCATGGAGAATTGCAGACAGATCTGGACTCATAGAGCAGCTCCCACACTTATCAGCATGACACAGTGAGAAGTGTATTTTGCTTCTGTGAGCCTCAGTTTTCCCACCTGTAAGATGGGTTATTGTGAGGAAAGAAGAAGGCATTGGGCATTGTGCTTGTCATATAATAAATGCTCAATAAATGGCCATAGTCATTACTAACCTTCCTCTGGATCTGGGTATTCTGGGTGAAGTCAAGCCACCCAGCACTTTAGGAAACTTCTGGATTTCCCTGCTGCTCTCTACTGAGAGTTCACAGGTGGCGAGCTGAGATGGAGGGCAATTCACTAGACAGGGGAACCTCCTGTGGGATCAGAAGAGCCCATGGTGGGACGAGCCTCTGCTGGGGTTAAAAGAGGCAGTGAGATCAAAGTCAAGGGCAGCAGACCAACTCCTCCGGGGGCCTGAGCCCTGCCCCCTCCTCAGTTCCTCTGTTCACCTGCAGCCTCACTCCACGGTTCCAGTAAGCAGGATGGTCCCACAGGATCCTGAGCTTCGAGGATGGGATGAAGGCACTCTCTGCTCTGTGGTCTTTGTGGAAGGCCATCCCTGCCTCTCATTGCTCAGACCAGAGGGGGCAGGGCCCAGAGCAACACCAAGTCTGGGAGAGAGGAGGTGCCCAGGAGGGCCTCGGATGCTAGGGTCAGGAAGAGGCTGTGCTTTATGCAACAGGGTTTGGGAGTTGAAGTGAGAGAACCCAGAAGGAAGCCAGCAGCTGGTCGGGTCAGGGAGCCGTGGGGAAACCGATGGTGCCAGGTGGGGTCCCAAACCTGTAACTTGTGCTCTGCCTCTCAGGGGCCACCGTGTAACAGGGCTGTCGGACTGGATCATGGCTGGTTACCAAGTCTGCCTGGAGGCTGGACATCGGTCCCCTGAGAGCCAGGCCCCAGCACAATTGTGCTCTCCAGCAGGAAAGCTCTCAACTGGTTTGACTTGATTTCCAGAGCTCCCTGGCTTAGGACTGGGACCTCAGAGAGGGGGGCTGAGGAAAGCAGAGCTTTTGTCGGCATGAAAAAAGCTGGTAAGGGGAGGATTTAAGATCTGTCTCCTGGTGGACAAAGTCAAGGGCCCGCAAGATTCTCAGCAAATGAGCCCAGCCCAGAGGTGGCCAGGCATTCCCACTCACACGCCCTGGCAGCTTTGCTGGTCACAGCATGGCTGCAAATTACATGTTATTAGAACAGTCCGGATGATGAAGTCACTGCAGCTCTAATCCTATTTATTTCAATGACAGCTTTGGCAGCGCCGTAAATCTTGCTGCCAATCCTGTCTCTTGCGGCCGGTTCCCCGAAGGAGCTACCGTCAGACGTGACTACAGGGAGGCGTCCCTGTCAGAGCCGTAATTCATGTAACCTTTTTCCTTCAAACAGAAAATTCTTCCAGAAAAGCCTGCCGTGAGACTTTTATATTTTATAAAGATGGCCCCTGTGGCGTCTCCTGTCTTGCACGCTCTTCTTGACATTCCTCCCCA
The DNA here is from genome assembly GCF_020171115.1 of Neogale vison. Classification (NCBI taxonomy): domain Eukaryota; kingdom Metazoa; phylum Chordata; class Mammalia; order Carnivora; family Mustelidae; genus Neogale; species Neogale vison. Next base: position 129,214,030 of record NC_058098.1, read on the forward strand.
CAGGTAGCCGTCTGTGTCCCCTTTCATTGAACTTGGGTGGGATTTTGTGACTGCCTTGACAAGCGGAAGTCACCGCAGAAATCACTATGTGATTCCGAAGCTAGGTCAGAGAAATGCCATACACGTCCTCCCTTTTTTCTTGGAGCTCTTGCTCTCGGATTCCAGCAGTCATGCTGGGTGGAAGCCCAGGTCACCTGGAGAGGCCACATGTGAGAGATCTGACCAGCAGCTCCCGCTAGGTCCTGGCTGCCACCAGCATCAGCCAGACCAGCCATGTGAGTGAGGAGACTGTCCAGATGACTGACCCAACCAGCATCTGACTGCAATTTCCAGAAGGGCCCTGAGTGAGAACCACCAGGCTGAGCCCAGCCTGTCCCCAGAACTGGGAAAAAGATAATAAAATAATCGTACAGTTGACTTTGAACAACACCGGGGTTAGGGGCACTGACCCCCACCACCTGCAGTTGAAAATCCATGTATAGGTTGTGACTCCCCCAAAGCTTAACTACTAAAAGCCTATGGTTGACCAGAAGTCTTACGATAACATAAACAGTTAACATATATTGTATATGTTGTGTGTATTATACACTGCATTCTTATAATAAAGGAAACTGGAGACAAGGAAATGTTATTAAGAACTTCATAAGGAAGAGAAGATACATGGATGATACTGTACTACATTTATTTTAAAAATCTGCATATATGTGAACCTGTGCAGTTCAAACCCGTGTTGTTCAAGGGTCAAATGTAGTTCTTTTAAGCCACTAAGATTTGAGGTGATTGGCAGAGCAAGAGGTCACCAGAGCACTCACAAATGATGATAATGGACAACCTTTGCCTCTCAGGCTTCCCTACTGTGGAAAATGTAAGTGCACTCCTTCCTCCCAAGCTTTCCTTCTTAGGTTCTGGAACATGGTAATATCTGGGTGATTCAATCTCGCAAAGCAGGATTTGAGAGCAGGCACATTCTGATTTTCAGAAGCGGGAAGACTACCCTGTTACTCACTTTCCCAAGGAAGTTATTCTCTCGGGCATTTTGCCTGAGACAGGCTGTTACGATGTTCCAGAAAGATCATGACTCAAATATCAGGTAGACCCAATGTCTTAGTCTGTTCAGGATGATATAACAAAATACCAGAGACTGCTGGTTAGAAACAATGAACGTATTTCTCACAGTTCTGGAGGCTGGAGGTTCAAAGTCATGATGCAGGTAGATTTGGTGTCTGGTAAGAGCCCACCTTCTGGTTCATGGCCAGTGCCTCTGGCTGGACTCTCATAGGGCAGCAGAGATAGGCTAGCTCTCTGGGGTCTCTTGCACAAGGGTAACTCCAATCGTGTGGGCTCTGCCCTCCTGACCTAAGAAAGTACCCCCAAGGCCCTACCTCCTAAGACCCTATGTTGGTGGGGGATGCAAACATTCAGACCATAGCCCCCAGGTACAAATCCCGATTCTGCCACCTCCTGGCACTCTGTCCTCAAGTCGGTCGCCTGACTTTATGCTTCAGGAGCCTCAGTTGCAAAATGGGAAAGCTGATACCTACCTTATGGGATAGGTATGACAACTCGAGATTCTTTATAACGAGTCTTGTTCTAAAAAAGGATTTGAGACAGGTTATGGAGATGATGTATGTAAATCATCTTGGATTATCAATAACAGCTCATGTGTGTGAAACACTTGCACGGTTTTAAGCACTTGGCGCATATCAACGTATTTGACAGTTACAACAATCCAGTGAGTGAAGTATTATTATTACATGTATTTTACAGGTGGGGAAACCAAGGCACAGAGAGATTAAGTAACTCTCCTAAGGCGACATAGTTAGTAGGTAGCAGAGCTGGAATTTGAACTCGGGAAGTTTGACCTTGGAGCCCTCTCTGCCCTTCCGTCTCTTGGTAAATGGTTAACTCTGGGTTAGATGTGCCTCTGGCCTGAGTGTCCAGCACATTCCCGAAGAAGCAGTCTGAGAAGATCCAGGGCTAGAACCAAAGAGATACCCACGATGGGTTGCCTAGTGCTGAGCTGTGCTAATGTGGGAGATGCAGCAGGGGTGAAAGTCACACCCAGGGTCTCCCAGGTGACAGGCAGAGTGGAAAGAAACACCAAGGGGACAATTTGCAGCATCGGGACAGTAACGTCCATCTGGAGCCCTCGGGGGCTGAGTCATCCCCAAGAGGGGCAGCCATAGGGAAGTGGAGCTGCTGGAAGTGCCCAGAACACTGGACACTGAGACTTGCCCTTCTGCCTCTGCCATGGGACCCTCCAGTGAGTCACCCACCCTTGTCTCCCAAGTGCTGAGAAACCGTGCACCCTCCGAATGAAAGGAGGGGCACAAAGTGTTCAGACACCAGAGATGGAAGCTGCCACTTCATTTTCTCGGCTAGCAGAGGACGTAGTCTTTTAAGGTTCCTTCAAACAATTTTAACTGTTTGGTGGGGAAACGGACGTAAAACCAGCAAGATGCTTCCTTTACCTCTCAGTCAGCCACTTGAACGTCATTTAATTTTTCTTAGTGATTCAGGGTTAATCATTAGGAACATCATTTCCATACTGAGCTGCAAAGTGACACCAGGTTAGAGGGCACTGCCTTGCCTAGGTGTGGCTCCGTGCCCTGAGCCTGCCGGATGGCCCCAGGCGGCTGGGCTGACGTCCTTAGGATAGCGCGGTCCCAAAAGTGGGTCTTTTTGTTCATGAAGGCTGCCGGCTCTCACCTGTGCATTAACCCAAAGCAGCTTCACAATGCTAGAGCATCGTGAAGCATTTGTTCCTCCTAATCTGTTGTGAATTTACTAACCAGATGCCTGTGTTTGTTAGAAATGTTCGGATTCCAGAGTATGAATCATGGAATCCAACAGCTCCACTTAAGAAAAGTGTGATTGTAGCTGGTGACCTGTCCATGACCCTCTTTTGTTTAGTTATTTAGATTCTTGATGTTTTACATACTCCGCCTTCCTGCAACTGGTGTGTATTGTCATTCACAGTAACTTCAGGGCGGAGACTGCTTCTCTGGTCCTGCCCCCACACAAGCTTGACCCGGCCACCTTGGGTTACACCTGCGTTTTCTAAGTGCCCCTCTATGCCTGGTGCCCGGCCAGGCACTCCCTGTGGGGCTGCTAGGACGGGCCGAGGCCACGGTGGGCCTTCCTCCGACACACCTGGAGTTGGGCCGGGGCAGGGAGAACACCAGGAAGCAGCGAGCAAGAGTGGACTGGGCTGCCGGGAGGTCAGAGTCCAGGCTGTGGGAGGGGGCATGCGAGGTTAGGACGGGGGCAGATGGCACGGAGGGGTGCCCGAGCTCCCCCAGCATCCCTGGGAGTCTGCTCAGGCTGAGCTCAGACGGTTAGCTCAAGGCCCAAGCTTCTCCAGGTTGCGGCTGTGGTGCAGGGTCTCTGCAGCCTGCTGGAATCGCGATCTGGTTTCAAGCAATGTTAACTGAGCGTGCACAAGATCTCCCTCACACACCTCTTGCACACACACACAAGAAAGCAGTTTTCAGATGTACCATGGGTGGGGAGCTCATTTGCACACAGGCAGGAGGGGCTGGGGGGCCATTGTTGCCCACCTCCTACCTACACCAGCAAGGCAGTTTGGTTTGAGGGCAGAGATGTCCCAGGAGATACGGTCCTGAAGGTCCCAAGGAAGGCCCTGGAAGGGCTTCAGAGGTGCCCTGTGGTCGCCTGACGTTTTTAGCGCTCAGATAATCCGTGCATGATCCGTGCCCATCCTGAGACGGGCCTTGCCCCAACACGCCTGGCTCCCAGCCCACCGGGGGCTCTGAGGGCCTCGGAGGCAGCGCTAGGTCGCAGGAGCGTGGTCCTGGTCGGGCTCCGGGCCTTCGCTCCAGGGACCTCGGGAGTGGAGCCGGCCGACTGTGTGGACATCGCAGCCCTCACCCCCTTCCCCTTCTATTGAATCCTCTGGGTAGACAGTTGCGTCTCTGCTCTGTCCAGATGAGGCCTCCCAGCCCAGAATGGTGCAGGGTCATCTGGCAAAGTGCAGACTGGCGGCGGCTTTCAGGCCCGATATGACACAGGAAGGCCACCAGCCTGGAGATGGGGGACACGAAACTCCACAGTGTGGAAACCGACGGAGGCTCCTGGGTTCCACGGCGACAAGGTACAAGGGCCTCTGGTCATCCCACGCGTCCCCAGCCGGCCGCCATCCAGGCAGGGCTGCGCCTGCTCCAGGTACCCTGCTGGCCCTCCCCAGGGAGGCGCCCGGGCGGCAGGAAGCGCCCAGAAGCCGGAGCAGGAGCGCAGCCGGCCGGGCACCCGCCCCCCCGCGCGGCCGGAGCCGGAACTGCCGCGCGTCCCTCGCCCGCCGCCCGCCCCGCGGCGACCCAGTCCACCAGCCTCCGCGGATCATCACCGGGTGCAGGGAATCCGGAGTCCTTCCCGTGGCCGCCCGGAGTCGGGTGACAGAATGGGCAGCAGAGTGACCGATGCCGTGTAGGAGCAGCGGCAGGAGAGGAGTGTTCGGAGGGGAATGCGACCGGAGATCCTGGAAGATCCATCCCGGAGGGACAGGAGGGTCCTGCAGGGAGAGAAGCACAAGAGTGGGGACAAAGGTTGGAGGGGTGAGGCCCCAGGGTCTCAGGCCGGACGCCTGCTGAGGGGCCTCAGCACCCCACAGAGGAGCTGGGACTTCTCCTGGGGATTGTTTTTTGCAAAGGAGAGCGGGGAGCCCCCCACCCCCACCCCAGGCGTTTGATGACCTGCCAGGAAATCCAGAGGTCACAAAAGACATGTGACTTGCCTTTCTTGAGTTTGCCTGAGAGCACATAAATACATAAACTTACATTTGTAAAGATGGACGGCTTATGGAACCTGTAATGCAAAACCGCCAGGCACTTAAAGCTAGAACAGGAGACTTGCACTCCGTGTGAGCCCGGCCGGCTGCGTCAGGATGTGTCCTCGGGTCTGGGGACAGCATTCTGGCCACCACGCTCTGAGCACGTGTCTGTGCACAGGCAGGCGAAGCCCTGGGAAGTCCTTGGAGGGGAAGGCTTTACTGGGAAGTGAGAAGAGATGAGGGGGCCTTTTACGAAGATCCCTCCGGCCCTCTGGCTGCTCCAGTGGAGGGTAAGGAGTTGGGGGACTGCTGCAGGGGCCAGGGAAGAGGGGAGCAGCCATGAAGCCCGTTTTAAACTTGGGGCTCCCCAAAAGTGTCCTGGGTGCCCTCAAAGAGCTCCAGACCACTTTGAGAACTGAATGAAGAACTGTGGACACATGAATCGCAGGCCGGGGTCCAGATCTAGCACCTACTTTTTTTTTTTTTTTAAACACCTCTCCTTTGGAGTTGGTATTGATTAGGTCCCTAGCCTTCGGTACTGCCTCTTGTTCTTTTTTGTTGTTGTTGTGAATTCCTTTGGAGTTTGGATTCCCTTTCCTTTGCTCACCCGAAGAACATGCAGTGCACTGAGGCGGGCAGGGTTCATGCTCCCGTGGTGTTCTAGAAGCTGAATCAGGGTACTGTAACGGGACCCTTGCTTGTGTGTTAAATAAGTCATTAAGTGCAGGCAAACAAACATATGTACAGATACTATTTCATTCTCACAAGTCTTTTTCCAACATAGGGGCATAAGCAGAGTTATGGGAGATTAGTAGGACCCTGAGAATTCTAGCCCAACTCCCTCATTTTAAGGTTGTCGTTACAGTCCAGGAGATCATTTCAACTCAGTTCAGCGAATATTGAGCACCTATGATGTGATGAGTAGAAGTAAGCAGAGTAAGAGGCCAGGGACTGACAGATGGGTGTTAGATAGAATGTCCAGAGAAAGTCTCTCTGAAAGGTGACTTTTGAGTAAGGGCCTGAAAGAAATGAGGATCCAAATTCGTGGGATGTTTGGGGGAGAAGTTCCAGGTAGAGGGAATAGTTAAGTACAAAGTTCCCGAGGTCAGAGGATGCCTGGCACGGGGAGGAAACAGGAGACCACAGGGAACCACTGTGTCTGGGCCATGGCACATGAAAGGCAGTGGTGAGAGGTAGGAGGTGAGCTCAGAGTGGGCCCGAGGCAGATCTTGTAGGCCCAGAAGGCCACTGAAAGAACTCGAGTTTTGTTCTGAGTCAGATAGGAAGCTAGTAGAGGATTTTAAGCAGAGCCATCACACAGTCTGACTTAAAACTATCAGTTCCCGTCGTGGCAGAGAGAGTAGAGCAGGGCTGGGGAGCTGGGGCAGAGGGAGAGTCACCCCTGACTTCGGAGGCTCCTGCAGTAATTCAGACAAAAGATGATACTGGCTGCGAGCAAGGATGAACACAGAATAGATGCGGGGAATGGTCAGAATCTAGCAACATTTCAAAGTAGGGTCTTCCTAAAAGGAACTCACCCAGGTCACACACAATCAGGAAATGGTATGGCTGAGGCCTCCGGTCTACGGAACCCCTGGCCAGCATCTTTGAATCCTACCAAGACTGGGAAAAGGGATTCCATTAATTTCAGTTTTATAGATGAAGACACTGAAGTTGAGAAGGACAAAGAGAACGTCTCTAGGTCACATAGGTAGTAAGTAAGTGACTGGCTCAGAACCCCACCAGCCAGACTCCTCCGGAAGCCCCTTTGCCCAGGCCCAAGGGTATCATGAATGAACACCTCCTCCCTGGAGATCTCAGTCAATACTGTCATGGGGTCAGCCTCAATGGTGAACCCAGCCTCAAATCCCCTGCCCTAAAATGTTCCCTTCAATGGTTCTTTGAAATGTCGGAAGTCCCTACCAGCGAAGATTTCTCTGAGGGGTAAGGCCTTAGAGGCCACTGTCTCCTGTGTGGGAGGTGATCATTAAACCTGGTGAGGCTTAGGGTTTGAAGAGCTGCCCAGGGAACTCGAGGGAGGCAGAAAGTAGAGTGTGCAGGGCCAAGCCCTCTGAGCAGTGCTCTTGGGTGGCACGTGTTGGCTCAGGGACAGGGATGTTTCTTGGGACAAGCAAGAAATCTTTCTCAACTTTCTTGTTTTAGAGGAAAGAGTGTCCCCTGCTTCTTTCTGCTCAGGGGTCCAGGAGTATCTGGAACAGATGGTTCGGCTGCCTGATGACATTAGCCGCGCGCACAGGCTACAGGGAGGGACCAGACAGGAGGGTGGGTGAGAAACTCTCTGAAAAGTGCTCACCCAGATGTTGGTGACTCCCTGGAAGGCTTGCCCTCCTGCCTGCGGTGGGCCTGCGGGTCATGATCTCACGGGACACAGGGACCATTTGGGGACATTTCCTCCTCTCTCTCGTGTATAGAGCACTGTGGGAGCAGGCTCCCTGCCCATCTCAGGGCTGTCTTCTTTGGTCAGCGAAGAAGGAAAACCGGAACGGCAAAGGTGGCCATTACCAAAAATACTGTGTTCTAGACCTGTACCCAGGCCTGTGGCTCATGTGTCTATATTCTTTTTTTTTTTTTTTTCATGTGTCTATATTCTTAACTTAGCCATTCTCGTAGTTCTCTGGGGTCCTCTGGGGGTCCCTAAGACCCTTTCAGGGGGTCCTGAGGTCAAACCTGTTTTCACGAGAATACTAAGCTGTTATTTGCCCTTTTCACTCTCATCCTTGCATGAGCGTACACGGGAATTTTCCAGGGGCTGCGTGACATGCGACATGGCAAGAGGCCGAATGCAGAAGTGAACCTAAGACTCTGGCTCTTGTTTTCTGATCCAGACTAACAGGTTTGCAAGTGTGTAAAATGCCCTTTTTTTAAAACTAATTTTTATCATTTTAAAAACTCTGGTTATTTTTCATTAAAAGGTGTTAATATGGATTTACTATTACTATTTATAAAAAAAATTTATTTACTTATTTGGGGGGGGGGAGCTGAAGGGGAGGGAGAGGGACAAGCAGACTCAGCTGACTGAGTCCAGAGCCGAAAGCTGGCGGAGATCCCACAACCCTGTGACCTGAATGGAAACCAAGAGTCAGATGCTTAACGACTGTGCAACTCAGGCGCCCGCTAGTACTGCTATTTTAAATGAAGTGATGCATACTTTTAAAATTCTCAACTTTAGTTTCTAACAGTATAAACCAAGAGATACAACCCACACCAACGTCCTGGGATCCTTGATCATTTCTAAGAGTGTAAAGGTGTGTGGCGTGTAAAGGGACAAACGCTCCATTTGGCTGCTGCTGCTCCCGCCCGCAGGGGCTGACCCTAGCCTGGCGTTTCTTCTCAGGGCGCCCGAAGTGGGCCCAGCGGCCCTGGACAAGGAGAAAGTGCAGGCAGGAGACCATCGCAGGGAGATCGAGACTGCGGCGGCCTCGACCGAGTTGACATTACCCTGTAGTAACACAGGGGGGCGCCCTTGCCAATGAGCAGATCGGTCCAGCGGAACACTGAGATTACCAATGGAAGTTTTACTCACAGAATTTAAAAAAATTTAGTCTCTTGTCACTGGTGATGTAATTTTTTTTTTTTTTAAGAAATGTGCTTTCTCTGATTTAAAAAAATTTTTTTAAAATTTATTTGACAGAGAGAGATATCACAAGTAGGCCGAGAGGCAGGCAGGGGGCTGGGGGGAGCAAGCTCCCTGCTGAGCAGAGAGCCTGATGCGGGACTCGATTCCAGGACCCTGAGATCGTGACCTGAGCGGAAGGCAGAGGCTTAACCCACTGAACTACCCAAGCGCCCTGGTAAGGTAATTTTTAACCTCTCTTGTGTTTCCCATGTTCAGTGTGTGCTCCAATAAGTTTGCACTGCCTTCTTCTGGGTCACCTCCGTGTGGGTGAATGGCCCTGCTCCAGCCCCTGAAGAGGGTGTCAGGAAGGCATGGCACCATGCCTATGACACTGAGTCTCCTGAAGTGGCCGCTGAAACCTCCGCCTCGGGTCAGCCCTGGTGAGGAGGGAAGGCCGCATATAGGACACGGAGCTCCCACGGAAGCCACAGTGCTGTGGCAGCCACCACCAGGCAGGACTGACATTGGACACTGCTGTGTCATGTCATATACTGTCTTTCTTGTTATTGTTATTTATTTATTTTTTCTTACTCTGTGCCATCATCTCTGTGATCACCCACCCACACTTGAGCCCGGTTGGTAACCACCAGTTAGATGTGGCCTTTGGAGGGGAGCAGCACCAGGAAGAGGAAGGGGAGGTCAGGAATCTGGCTTCCTCATATGCCTCCTGAGTGTCTTGGACTGCTCATGAGTCCATCCTACGGGGCCAAGGTTCTTGTCTTCCAGAAGGCTTCCCCCTTGGTCAGGGGGCTGTTCTGGGTATCAGAGGGCCCATCTGTGCAATGAGCATCATCGACCACAAGGCACTAAGGTATGGATTGTGGGGATTTATGGACTGCGCTCCCCTGCTTTAGGAGGGGAGGGCAATGACAGGTTTTTCATAGGAAAAGGATATATAGTCTGTTTTGTGTCTTAGATTGTTTTGGAGGATGTTTTGGAGGGCAATACAGGTGGAGGGACATAAGTTAGGAGGCCATTGTTAGAGACCAGGGGAGAGAAGATGAAAGTCGTCCTGGGGAGGCGAAAGGAATAGAGGGGGAGCGGAGTGTGTTGAGAGACCTCAGAAGGTGAATGGAGGAGGCCTGGTAATGACAGATGGGTCAGGGAGGTTCTAAGGAATAGCCTGGGACCACTCCCAGGCAACTGGAGAGAAAGGAGTCACACATTCCTGGAGATGGACGTCCTTTTCCTCACCTGCTCCAGGCTCTCCAGGTTTGTTCCTTCCCTAAAGGTGGGGCAGGTGTTGTGACTTGATGCCCCCAAGGGCTTTGGGGGCAGGGGCGGGGGATGGGGGCGCTCAGTGCCTCTAGCTGATGGGACATACACGTCCATGAACATTATGCTAAAGAATTCGTTAAACACAGGAAGGAAAAATACACAGCTACTATTTTGTTCTCATTTACAAGTCATTTTCCAACACAGTTAGCAGAGTTATGGGACATTAGAGCTAGTAGGGCCTGAGAATTCTAGTCCAACCCCCTCAGCTTAAAGATGGAGAAGTTACAACTCAGGGAGTCCAGCTCCACCTGGGCCAACACACACTGAGCACCTACGATGTAGCAAGTAGCATTTAGCAGAGTAAGATGCCAGCGTCTGCGGGATGGGGTGTGCTGTGTTTTGAATGTTTTGTCGCCCCCAAATTCACGTGTTGAAATCCTAACCCCCAGAGGCGATGGTATTAGGATGTGGGGGTTTAGGTCATGAGTGTGGAAGCCCAAATGAATGGGATTAGTGTTCTTACAAGAGGGACCTCAGAGAGACCTCTCGCCCTTTCCAACATGTGAAAACACAGCAGGAAGTTGGCAGTCTGCAAACCGGAAGAGGGCTTTCAGAGAACCTGACCATGCCTGTGCCATGACCTTGGACTTCCAGCCTCTAGAGCTGTGAGAAAATAGACGTTTGTTGTTTATAAGGCACCCAGTTGATGGTATTGTGTAGCTGCAGCCCAAATGGACCAAGACAGAGTGTGACCTTAGGTGGGTTCCTCAGAGAAAGTCTCAGTGACAAGGTAGGACTTATGGACAGGTGCCTGGGCACCTTGTGGACATGAGAAACCTGATGTGTTCTAGGACCACAGAATCTGCTTACGTTGGAGAGAAATAGTATCTCCATCTATAGCCAGGACATAGGAAAAAAAACTACTGTCCGAGGAAATCCTCAATGAAGTATTTCAAGAACATTTCCTAGACTGGAAGGAAGGGTTTCCACACTGAAAGGGACCAGGAACAGTGGATGAAAAGAGAGCCACAGCAAGGCAAGCCGTGGCGAATTTTTCCAGAACACTGGGGACAAAAGAAAATAAATGGGATTTAAAAGGAAAATCCTGTCCCGTACAAAGGAAGCACAGATCAAAATGTTTTCATATTTCTCAATAGCAATAATTTTTAAGGCAATGGAGAAACATTTTTACAATTTTCAAAGAAAATGATCTTCAATGTAGAATTCTGTTTCCAGCCTAACCATCAATCAATTGCAAGAGTAGAAGAAAGATTTTTCCAGATATTCAAGTGTTGACAAATTTGCCTCTCATGCACTTTTCCCAGGGAAGCTACTGGGAGATGGGCTCCACCAAAATACGGGGTGGGGGACAACAAGAGGAAGGAAGGCAAGGGAACATTAACCCAGGGGAGGGGATGAGTATCCTTCACAGGCCTCTGGGGTCATCATTCAGATGACAGCGTCAGGAGGGACTCCCAGGAAGACAAAACTGGTGGGCTGCCACAGGGGGCTGAGAACCTTGAAAGGAGAAGTATATACTCTATATTACTCCAGATTTATAACATTGGAGTTTAATTTTATTTATTTATTTAAGATGTTATTTATTTATTTGTTGGAGAGAGAGAGAGCACAAGCAGGCAGAGTGGCAAGCAAAGGCAGAGAGAGAAGCAGGCTCCCCGCTGAGCAAGGACACCCCCCCCCCCCCCGATGTAGGACTTAATCCCAGGACCCTGGGATCATGACCTTAGCCAAAGGTATCGGCTTAACTGACTGAGCCACCCAGGTGTCCCTGGAGTTTATTTTATACTTTGGGGTTTCATTAGTTATAAATAATTAGAACCAAACAAAACAAACCAAAGATAATGATTAATTTTAGGAAAAGCCAAAAATGAGCAAGCAAAAAAAGCTACCATTGTATATCATTTAATTCAATATCATTAACATATTAATAGTAATTAGTAGTAAAGTAAATAAACAAAGTTATAAAAATAATAAAATAGTAAAGGCAAAATATTCATCTAGCTAGAGTTATCATGTAACTATATTTTAAGGGATAGGAAATATGTTTAGGTTTAGTGGGAAAGAGTGAAATCCTCATCTTCTGTGGTGGAAATTCCGTGAATGACATTCAAAATTGGAAAATCAAATGGTGGTAATATATGTCATATTTATTTGTTTATATATCTATTTTTTAAAAGATTGATTTATTTTAGAGACAGAGCATGCAAACGAGTGCACTGAAGGATGGGTAGGGGCAGAGAAAGGAGAGAGAATCTCAAGCAGACTCCACACTGAGCGGGGAGCCCAAAACAGGGCTCAAGCTCACGACCCTGAGATCATGACCCTGAGATCATGACCTGAGCTGACCCCAAGAGTGGGAGGCTCAACCGAATGTGCCCCCCAGGCATCCCTCCTGTCATATTTAGAGCAGGGGAGATATATACTAAAAGAACCAACTGGAAGCGTGGGGAGGGGGAGAAGGTGAGAGGTGGGTCTGAGGACAAAGGCCTCCAAACTATGAACAGGTAAAACCGATGAAGTTCCAGCTAAAGTAAAACACACACTCCCCTCTGCCAGGCCTTCAGTGCTCTTTGAAATTTACCCCAAAATTAGGCTGTTTTTCTAAGCTAATTTTTCCACTCTCCTTCCTCTCCCCACATACCTGTGGTGTTTCAGCCTCCATTATGTCTCCCATCCAGAAGCTGTCACCTCTGTCCGGGATGCCTTCCCTGACCTGTCCCTTGTCAGTTCGTGAGGTCATCCCACTCACCAGGGTCTCTGGCTCAGTGCACGAGGCTGCCTCCCAACCAGGCCATGAGGTCCGGAAACCCTGATCCTTGTCTCCTACAGGACCAGCACTGCCATGCCTGGCACCTCACTGGACTTGTTCCATCTCAGCTTTTCTCATCAGGGCCGGACGCATATGGGGAACATTCCCAAGAGATCCAGAAAACCAAACCGAATGGGACTCTCTCTTGCCCTCAGGACCGAGATGGCCCTCCTTCCCCCGCTGCACTGGCCTACAGGCTTCCCAGAAGATGGTCCCCACTCACTGGTGTCCCAGCGCTCCCTGGCTGCTCTGTCCCTCTGCCCCCAGGATCTCACCCTCGTTAAGTGGCAGGCGGATACAGGAGGGGTCAGATTTCCGAGGAAGAGGTGAGGGACGATTCACGGAGATATTAATGTGTTCACCCAGTGTGCTTGTAAGTTCTTGCCTGGGGCCGGGTGGGGGGGACTTTGCAAGCAGGCCTGCAATAAAAGCCCTTGCGCCCGGAAGAGCTCGGCTGGTGTCCTGCAGGGGGCGCCGTTGAGAGTAGCTCGGAAGACAGATGCTTTTCCCCAGGGTTGAGGGAGAACTCCGGGAGGCGAGGCGTGTGAACACAGGGCTGGCACCGTGTGCGCATCGGCGCCTCCTGGACCCCCCACCCTGGGGCTTCCAGCCGAGCCAGATACCCTGCGCTGGGAATGTCGCCCGGAAAGCATGCAACCACCCGACCCAAGGGTCCACGCCAGGCTGCCTGAGTCAGCAGGTGTCTCGAGCAGTTAATGAGCAGGAGCCAGGTTTACCCCCTCACCGGCACCCCCACGTCCTCAACAGTTAAATTAATCCCAGAGTTAAAGTAACGTAGAGTGAGCTTATAAAATGAGGCGTCACCATCGCTCTGAGCGACGGAGGCTTGGACTGGGAAACAATGGGCAGAATGAGTCACTTTTCCTGGAATCATGTGCCTTTGAAGACTCCAGAGAGCCACGGTGGCACCTCCTGGAGAGCCCTGCTTCCCATCATGGTGTCGCGGGCGCCTGCGGCCATGGCCGTGCTTCCAGAAGGGGCAGGGGACCCGGCGGCCGCGGCTGAGCCCACCGGCATCTGACAGCACAGCCCAAGGGGGCAGTGGAGGCCACTCTGAGTACCTTTGTCTAGACTCGCCCCCCCCCCCAAGGTAACGTCAGACTGTCTTCGCGGGCACGTGCACACGTCCGTGAGAATTAGAAGAAGCGGAGCCCAGTCTGGACAGATGAATTACGAGGCAGCCCCTCTCCTCCGGTCCACAGCAGGGCTTGACCGAGGGCTCTCAGGCTGAGATTCAGCCTTGCCCCGAGGCCGGACCGTCACGGTCACCCGGGACATCCGTGAAACCCCACGGGGCGGGGGGGGGTGGTGGGGAGCCAGATGTTCGGAGAAGGGAATGGGGGATGTTAGGAAAGGTGGGGGGGCGGCTGGTGAAACCCTCTGACAAGAGCAAACATTTTTAAAATCCAGAAGAATATAAAGAAGAAAATTGAAATCACCCATAATCTCGATATCTGAGGTTTGAGGCGCAGAAAATTTGATGTGGAGAGAAATTGGATCCAGAGTGTCCTTGGGAATCTTCCTTTGGACGATGCTGTTGGCTCTTGCTGGCCAAACTGGGGCCTGTACTGGCCACCAGGCCTGCGGCTCCCTCCCCAGCCTGGGAGCCCCGCGGCAGCGACTTGCAGGCTGTGCTGGACCACACCACTGTTTCCTCAGCAGCCTCCACCTGGGGATTCCTCTTCACAGGACCCCAGCTGTTGGATTCCTGGGGCTCCCGGCCCCTGGAAGTTCCTGACCTCTGGAAAACCATTCATTGACTCATTTTCATTCAAGATTATTTCTGGAGTGTCTTCTCTGCCCCATTTGTACCCTTGAGGAAAAAAAAAAATCACAGCGTGTGAAAACGAACAGTTGAACCCCTCCCCCTTGCCCATGGGGGCCAGCTGCGCTAATCCCCTGCAGCTGTCCCTGTGCTCTCACTTTCACACTTGCATGGAGGAAGGGCTCAGAGCCTGGCATCCCTTCGGCCACCCATCCCAAGACACTCGGCCACGTGCCAGAGATGGGCAGGTCGTAATCTCGGGTTCCCGGGATCGAGACCCACATCGGGGTTCTCTGTGTAGCCGGAAGCCTATTTCTCCCTCTCGCACTACCTCTGCCTGTCGCTCTGCATACTTGGGCTCTCTTTCTCTCTGTCAGATAAATGAGTAAAATCTACTGAAAAAACAAACAAACACGGTAGAAATGGCAGAAGGCGGCTATGGACTCTTGGGACATCCAAGGAAGCCCATCACTGTGTTTCCACACATGTGAACATCGTGTGCGTGCTAACATCATACATCCCCATGCTCACATCTGTGCACAGGGCTTCTATCTAAGGCTGAGCCCTAAGAGCTTTCACACTTGCATGGAGGAAGGGCTTTCACATGTGCAAGTGGCTTCTGGCACCAGAGGTGAGCGCTTCATTAGCCTTTAGAGCAAACCTATTTTTTTCTTTTTCCCTCCCTCTCTTGCCTCTTTCCTTCCTCCCTTCTGTTGTTCTGTCCTCCCTTGCTCCCTTCTTTCCTTCACCTCCCAAAAGGGCCCTTGAACCCCACGAATATAATATGGCCATTATTCTTGGGGAAAACTATAACGATGTTAATTCATAAAGGATGACGTATGGATGTGTCTGAACATTGTCACCAAAGCTGCTGGCAACGTGTGTGTGTTGTTGGCAGGGGGGACGGCCTGTGAGAGGGGCCTAGGATGAGTGACCGTTGTTCATTGCTGAGGAAATAGGTGATTGTTACAATACGACATAGGGGGACACTGAGCAAGACATCCTGTGATTTCTTTTTTTTTTTTTTAAGATTTTTCTTCAGGACTATGAACATTCTAAGTCCTTTAACACCACATACATGTTAACAGATGATTGTGTAACATTGTTTTGGGGCCAAAAGACTATTTCTTAAAAATAAGACTAATAAAAGCTGCACCATTAGCATTAATTAGAATTAATGAATAGTTGATGTGTGGAAATGCAGATGGTCAGGGAACAGTATACTTTTAGTCCGTCCCCAAGCTGGTCCTCAGGCATGTGCGTGTCACGTATGGCAACCCCACGTGGAGAGGAGCTCTCGGGGTGTGCACGATGAGCAGAGGGGGCTGCAGTGAACCCTCCCCCCACAACATTCCCTCTGCTTCTTGAAAGAGTTCATAGGCTCCTTAAAGCTCATCCAGGGACACCAAGTTCAGAACAGCAAAAACTAGAGGAAACTCTCTCCCCTGGGAGAAGTGCCACAAATCATTTGAATCAAGCCCTTGTTAAAAAAAAAATATGAAGGGGCACCTGGGTGGCTCAGGCAGTTGGGCATTTGCCTTCGGCTAAGGTCATGATCCCAGAGCCCTGGGCTCAAGTCCCACATTGGGCTTTCTGCTTCTCTGCCTCTCCCTTGGCTCCTGTGCTTTCTCTCTCTCCCTCTGGCTCACTCTCTCTCTCTAAGTAAATAAATAAAATCTTTTAAAAAATATGAAAAAGATGTTTGGTGCTCTTGAGTTAAATTTACAAAGAAAATTTGACATGGAAAAGGTAATCTTATTCGAATGCTCCCGTGTGTATCCTCAGGGGAGCGGTGCAGAAAGCAGGAGTTGAAACGTCCATCAGAAAATTCCTCACTCTACCAGGACAGTCCCCGGCCCCCAGGATCCCTGAACCCGCATGACACTTCCAGCTGCGGGAAGAATTTCTGTCCCCAGAGCAAATGTAACAATGATTTATTGAAGAAAAAAAAATGTAAACAAACCGAGGTCCTCTGATTCTAAAGTCTGTGTTTTGGGTTGTTTTTTCTCATTATACCACAAGTACCAAATTAGGCAGATCTTTAGTTATTTAATAACTATAATTGAATCGTTGAATTATAATAAAAGGATGTAATTTTAAAGGAAAATCATTGTGTTCGCACTGCCAGCACTGCGCCGGAGGGAAAGCTTGGAAGAAGAACATTGAATTCTGGTCAGGGAAGAGGGACACACAGACAACAAGTCAGAACAAGGCTGCCCATCAGGACAGGAGGGAACCCTCACTGTGCGTCCACGCCCTGGCTGGGAGTCCTGCTGGCTTCCTGGTGCAGACCATAGTAGGTCCAGGAAGGCTGATTGACTGGAGACGAAATAGCATTAAGTGTGTCCTTTCCCCTTTCCATGCCTGAAGTTTCAAGTCTTGCCCATAAGGGGGTGAGAACAGATTTCCCCGAGGGCCTTTGCAGCTCTAAATTCCATGACTGCTCAAAGGAATAGCATAAACAAAGGCCCTGAGGTTGGGTGGAGCCAATGTGAATTTCTTATTCACCCGGGAGCCCTGCTGGCTCTGAGGAGGAGAAGGCAAAGACTCCTGGGATGCTAAAGAGCTTGAACTTGGCCCTGTAGACAGTGGGAGCCATTGAGGGTCCTACAGGAAGGAGGTTGTAATACCTTTAACCCAAACCCTTGAAGGGTCCGTGAGGAGAGGAGAGAAATATGTATGTGACCTGTGTTGGATATTTTTTGTCTGTCTCTCTGCCCAGATCTGTTCTCTATCCTGCTTGGTACCAAGGACTCTCAGAATACTGAATCGGGGCCTCCTTTGCTGAAGGGTGGTAGAGCAGGAGACCAGAGGCATTTCCTCCCTGCATTGCCGAGTTCTGGGCTGACTGATTCTCCACTTCCCAGGAGCTCCAATCCCCTCCCGCAAGCCCTCTCGGCCTAGTCCCTGCCCTAGTTAGTCCTTGGGCGTGATTCCTTACCCAGTGTTGCTAGAAACGAATACAGGATGCTCAGTTCTAGTAAATCAAAAATAATTCTTTAGTATAAGCATGTCCCGAATATTACAGTATTTATCCTAAAAATATGATTCATTGTTAACATGAAATTTAAATTTAACTTGGCATCCTATTTTTTATTGGCTAAATCTTAATTATTTTTTAAAGATTTTATTTATTTATTTGACAGGCAGAGAGGGAACACAAGCAGGGGGAGTGGGAGAGGGAGAAGCAGGCTTCCCACCAAGCAGGCAGCCCGATGTGGGACTCCACCCAAGGACCCTGGGATCATGACCTGAGCCAGGCAGATGCCCTAGTAACCCCATTTTAATCCCCCTAATCCTGTCCACACTCTGTAGTAGTCGCTTCAGTAAACCTTCCAGGGTCTTTCATTTCCTGCCCTTTCTGGCCCCGACACAGATGTTCTACTACCCCCTGGGACTCTCGTGGTTACAACAAGCGCCATCAGCAGCTGGCCTGTGCCTCAGGGAGGGGGAGCCTTCGCCAGTCCCCGGACCTGGTGCCCAGGTCAGCCGGGGTGTGCCCCCTTCTCTGGCCTCCTCTTCCCACTGTGCATGGTGCATGGAGGTCTCCAGGGAGCCCCTCCTGTGAATCAGAAGGCAGGGGCCACGTTGCCCTGTGCCTGGGAACCACAGCTGAGCAGACCCGGACTCCCCCCAGGCTTCCCTGGTGATGCCGCGGTCTCTGTGGCCATGGGGGCTCATGGCAGGGGAGCGGAATCCCGGCTCCACCACTGAAGGGCAGAGGGCCCTGACGACTGTGAGCTCCGTTCCCCATTGATGACTCGGAGACGGACTTCCTCCCCATGGTCAGGAAGAGGAATAGATAGAATGGACACTAAAAATGTATATAAACTGTGCCACAGCGCCTAGCGGCCTTTCCCAGAATAGGAGCCACTGTCATTATTGCCGATCGTGTATCCGTCCATCTCCACTCGAGGCCAGGAACCGTCATGGCCCACCTCCGTCCTCGCCACCCCCGCCTGGGCCTGGCAGAGGGTAGGGCTCCGATGCATCCATGGAGTGTGACCTAAGCTGCATGAACAGGGGACAAAGGTCGCAGACGTGGCAAAGCGAGGACTTCCGCTATGCCCTGAGCTTCTGAGACAGGAGAGCGCAGCGTGAGGGGCCAGGTTTGGGCCTCCGAAGGTCCTGAGGGCTGAGTGTGAGGCATAGCAGAGGAAACATGACCCCGATCTCCCATCTCCTATCTCCGATGGTGTTTCTCCGCTGGGGCTGCCCCTCCCACGCTTCTGTGTGCCGGAGGATCCAGCTCTGATGCACTCAGCGGGAGCTTTATCTCGGCTCCTTCCTGGCCCAGCACCAGGGGTGGGGGTGGGGTAGGACCGTAGGGGTGATGGGGGTGGTGGGGGGTGGGGGGTTAGGAGGATGGGGGGATTAGCTGGGGCCTCCCACCAGATGGCAGTCAGGCTCCCCACAGCCCTCTGGCGGCTTCTGCTCCAGAGAGCTGGGACTTGCGCTCCAGGGCCACCGTCTGGCAGAGCCAGTCTGATCCGGGCCGGTGTCTCCTGGGCCACAGCTCGCTCGTCCGTGCTGGGGTTTTGAGGTGGGCTGTGGATGGGGTGGGGTGAAGGGGCTCTTTTAGGGAGCTCAGCAGGGCAGCTCACACAGCCCTAGCCACAGGGGTTCTGAGGACACTGGGGGGTGCCACTGGGTCAGCTGACCCCAGGGGTGACGTTAGGCTGGGCGTGGGCTCACAGACCACCCGGCGTGGCCTCCATCTGGGTTTTGCCAAATCAACATGGCTCGCAGCACCTGGCCACACAAAGGCCGGACCCCCTCCCAGACTCGGACGTCCAGGGCTCCCATGACTGAATCTGTGCCTGGAACCAGGCCAGGCTGGGGCAGAGGTAAACCAGACCAGGGAGGATCAGAGCCACCGCACAGATCTAAGGGACCATCCCACTGCAGTGGGGACACAAGCCACAGACGCACCCCACCCACATCCCAGATGCCGTTCTGCAGAGAGGCAGGAGGATAGGAAGCCTGAGTAACACCGTCTGGAGGAGTCATGGAAACTACTACACCCGCTGAAGCCAGTCTCTGGAATGAACTACAGCCATTTCAGTTTCATTTCTGCTCAGCGGATAGTAGCTTATTGGGAAGGTTGGATCTACTCTCTACAAAAATGTAAACATCTGTTTTCTCTGTGGGTCTGAGTTGTGGTATGGACCGACTTGGGCCCCCGGGGCAGATGGGGAAAGCCAGGCAATAGAGTGAAGACTTAGCGTGCCCGTGGGGAGCCAGGGGTGTTTCGAGGATGCTTCTGAGGCTGACGTCCCTCGCTGCCTGCTTCCACATCTATTATCAAGGGGACACGAACCATGACGTGGAGACCTTCTGAGCTGTCCTGTTCTGCTGTTTTAGCAATGAGCTGTCTTTCTGTGGCTCTGTGTGAGGGGCCAGAGGACCTGGGCTCAGGACGTGCTTTCAGGTGACCCTAGGTCTGGGGACAAGGGAGGTGTCTGTAGCTCTGGAGCAGCTGGAGATCGGGGGCGTGCGGGGGTGTGGTTCCAGCCAATCACTGCGGAAACAGCCGATCCAATCCCACACCCACACCCAGTTCTCTCCCCGAGTGTGTCATCCTGGACTCATGTGGGTGTCAGGCAGAATCTTTGAGAGACACATTTCCTCTTTATTTGGGGGCGCAGGGCCCCTCACACAGCCACCTGGGCTTGTTTTCGGGAGGCCTCGGAGATGACGTGGTGTGTCCCTCTTCCCACCAGCGGGCGAGCTCTCCCACTTGGCAGTGGCTTCTCCTCCAAACCCCTCATTCTCCCACACTCAGGTGCTGGTTCCATCCCATTTGCCTCCCTTCTTCGCCCTGACCACCCTGGGAGGTTGGCAAATACGGATCGCAGAGGCTGGGCAAATGAGGACGCTTTCTATCGCTTTTCTCAGATTCTGCTCCTTCCTCCAGCCCCCCACCTCGGGGGGTTTGTAGAGGTTTGATGACCTGAGAAGATTTGGGAGCTGATGCCTGGGTGTGTCTATGTACAGTAGTCACCTTTAACCTAGAACAAGATGCTTCGGCAAAACCATGGCAACCTCTCTAGGAGACGGATCTGCTGCTGGACCTGTCCTGGGACTCTGGGAAGACAGGACACCATCGTGACCACCACCATCATCACTGCTATCTTAGGGACATGACTAGAATAACACTGGGGTCAAATTTGGGTCACACGTTGCAGAGGCTGAGGGGAACCGGGCCCCAGAACAACCAAGGGCACCCTAGGCCTTGGGCACCCGCACCCTGCAAGCTGAGAGTTTGCTCACTTTCGACCTGACATGATTCTCCTAGACCCGGCTCAGTTCTCCAGTGTCTGTGAGGTCTCATTCCCTTAGCAGAATGAACGGATCGTGTTCCTTTGGGGCTTGGGGACATCGCCTTGTATTATGGGGGGGGGGGGTTATGCTGATCTTGGTCCTCCTGTCCGCTGCCATCCCAGACAAGAATGGGAGCTCTTCAAGGACAGACCTCGTCTTCATACCAGTCGAAGGAAAGAACGATGGGATGAACTCGTAACTAGTTTCCACTTACTAGACGGAGAACTAAACCATGTATTGTAATAACACCGTAAGGTGACCGATGGTAGCCACATGAACGCGGAGCGGAGCATAATGTATCCAGGTGTTGAACCACTACCCTGTGACCCTGAAACTAATGTAATGTTGTGTGTCATCTCTGTTTCATTTAGGAAAAATCCAGTGGAACTGTGCATGGGTTGGGTCAGGCAAATCACCATTTTCTAGAGGGTCACCGAGTATGGATTACGAAACATGTCTCATGGGACACGTGGGTGGCTCAGTAGGTTAAGCCTCTGCCTTCAACTCAGGTCATGATCCCAGGGTCCTCGGATGGAGGCCCCCGCGTTGGGCTCCCTGCTTAGCGGGGGAGCCTACTTCTCCCTCTCCCTCTGCCTGCGCTCCCCCTGCTTGTGTGCTCTCTCTCGCTCTCTGTGTCAAATAAATAGATAAAAATCTTAAAAACAAAACAAAACAATGAACAAAAAACCCCACAAAACACATCTCACATTTAATTTGCCTGGGATCCAGGCCAAGAAATTCACCCAGTGAGTTTCATTTGCCTTTCCTGAAGACTGGGGATAACGGGGGGAAGGGGGGCGGGGGAGACCAGAAACATCCTAAAATTTGCAATGATTGGGAAACCTGCTCACTTCACAGGCATCTCCTTTGCCAAGAAGAATTAAAGAGGTAGGATCACGTCAGGAGGCCTCAGCTGTGCCGCAGCCCTCGCTGGGCCGGTCTGCAGCTCGGACTCCTCATCTGCAGGAAGTCAGGGCAATGATGAAGCAGAAAACCTGTGAAGTCGGAGCGCGCGCCCCGCGGGAACCTCGGCGAGGGTGGGAGTCCAGCTCCGTGAGTCCTAGCGTCGCACATGCCCACAGAAGCCACAGGGCTGGGAGGGGTGCGTGGGACCAAACCGCAGACGGGCTGTTTGGACCTGCTCCGTGGAGTCCCGAGCAGCCCCGGATTTGGAGAAGGCAGATTTGGGGAGGGCGCTGGAGCTGTCTGGTTTGCGAGGCCAAAATAGGAGGTTCAGAGGGCAGAAAGGGAAGGAGGAAGGAGGAAGGAGGAGCTGTTCTAGGAGAACTCGGCAGATGCACAGGGTTTTCTGAGAGAGAACGGATTGGAATCCCATCTCCTCTTCCCCAGCGTGTCTACCCTGCACACCAGTGCCTTGAAACTGTCCTTGTGACTCAGGGGCTCTGGGGATAAGCTGCGATTGGTCACTAAGCAAATGTGTGATGAAGAACACGGCTGCCCCCAAAGGCCTAGTCACTTTGGACCGTCCAGGGCTGGGCTGATTCGGAATGGAGTGTAGCAGGCAGGGCCAGGCCTCCCTCCACACATTCAAAGCCCACTGGCCCCCTCCTCTCCAGAGTGTGGCTACTGAGTAGGGGTCAGCCCTTGAGTCTGCTCATAGACACCCGGACTGGAGATCCTGCTCTCGTCATCCAAGAGTGAGCTTAGGCCTGGACTGAGACCCAACATGTTATTCCCCCATTTGAGTGTCAAGGTGGTAGAAGGTGCTAGAGAAACAGAAGCCAGTTTCAGAAGAAATAGAGGTAATCCAAGATTGAGCTCTGTAGCTGTGGGAGGAAGGAGGGTGAAGAAATGTGTTCATAATGATTTAGTAAACCAGATTATTGCTGATTTGAGCTATAAGAAAATGGTTACTGGGAGAGATTTAATTTCCATAGGACCTGAGGGAAGACTCTTGACATTTAATATAAATATACAATATTTGCTGTCCTGGCAATGGTCTTGCCCCAAATCACGAAGTCCCACAGTGTGGGGCCAACCTAGAAAGAGTTGTTGCATATCGCCGTCCTTCCCTGTGCTCCCATTTCATGCTAGAGAGGGATAGAACCACCCCTCAAGCTGCTGAAAGCTCATTTGTGATTTCTGTTTACCTGGTTCATTCCTTCCCCGTGGCCGCTAACTGCTCATGGAAGTTAAGAGAAGCTGGTGTGCCCGAGAGACGTGAGTACTAATGGTAACTGAATGTCGTCCTTGTGGTAAGCGCCATGCTAGGCCATTTGCACGCACTCTGTGTTTTGCTTGAGAAGATGGGGTCTCATCTACCATTGGGTGCAAGGTTCTATGTGTGAAAACGGTGGAGGGTCCATTGTTTTATCCTACTTGTAGCATAGTGACTTCGCTGTCTAGACTTTCAGGAACACTGACAGAAGACAGGAGGCTTCTGGGTCAGAAGCAATGGGCTTGATTATCACGCAGCAGGGAGTATGGGCGTCCTAGCCCCTGGCCCCTCAAGTGCCACAGGGCGATGTGGCGGGGCCCAGGGAGATGCTGGACGTGCCTCTTTCACAGCTGAGGATCCCCAAGCTTAGGAAGCTCCAGTTTTATAATGGGCTCTAAGCAAACTTGCTCAGATTTTGCTCTGGAGGTAAAAATTCATCTAGACTATACTGGACAATGAACAAATTATTCCTCAGCTCCAAAGGGAGACACAGTCTGGGTATTATTCCAAGGCTGTTCAATACGCAAGCATCCTTGAACAGATATCCTGAGCAAAAGCTGCACTGATAAGGTCTGCAGAAGCATGAGAGAGACCAATGGAGAACTGCCTCCCTTACACTATGTAAGTTCACTAAATCACACAGGTTAACTTTTTTCCCCCAAATCTTTCTAAATTTTTTTTTGTGTGTGCTTGATATATCAAAGGTACGTGATGGAGATATGTCAAATTTGTTCATTTCTCCCTGTAAGTCTTTCATTTCTGCTTTATGTAATTTGAGGCTATTTAAATAAGCACAATATAGGTTTAGAACTGTAATATCTTCCTGGGTGAATTGAACTTTTCCCCCTTATGTTGTGATCCTCCTTTTTCCTAGTAATGTTTTTTATCTTAAAAATCGAGTTTATCTGACATCATCTTTCTTTTGGTTACTATTCTCCTGATCTATCTTTTCTTATTCTCTGATTCTCAGTTTTTTTATATCCTTATTTCTAGGTGCATCTCATGTAAGGAGCACATAGCTGACTTTTAAAAAAATCTAATCACAACATTTTTTTTCCCTTTCTTCCTTCTTCCTTCCTTCCTTCTTTCCCTCCTTCCTTCACTTTTCTTTCTTTCTTCTTTCTTTCTTTCTTTCTTTCTTTCTTTCTTTCTTGGAGAAAGAGAGAGAGAGAGATGGAGGGGGAGGGGAAAAAGAGGGGGAGAGAGAGAATCCCAAGCAGGCTCCATGCCTAGTGTGGAGTTGGACACAGGGCTCCATCTCATGACCCCGAGCTCATGACCTGAGCTGAAAAAGAGTCAGATGCTTACCTGACGGAGCCACCCCAAGTGCTCCTTACAGTCTTTTAAATGAAAAATTAAGAACAGTTAAATTTATTGCACATTTCATACATACATACTTGTTTTTAATACTCTCTTACTTTGTGCTATCAGCTCTATTGTTCTGTTTTTCTCCCCGTCTCCTGCCTTCCCTCTGACGGGTTCTTTCCATATAGAGATTAGAAAGAAAATGCCAAAGGAGGATTGGGGTAAAGGGAACTAGGCTATAATGTTTGCCAAGAAAAAGAAAACAATACTTATTTTAATAATCCCCAACGCTAAGCAGGGTGAATGACTGGTTTTCATCTGATCTACTAAAATAAGTGTCAGTCTCAAAAAATTTAATCTGCTTATTCACTGTTTCTCTTTGGTAAAATTAAAAAAAAAAAAGTAAAGAGAAAATTAAAATCGCAAAAAATTGCAGTCAGTCAGGCAACAACCACTTATGGAGCTTTATTTAGTGCCCTGAGTCAGAGTCTGGGAGCTTCCATGCCAAGGGGGAGTCCGGCAATAGACAAAGGACACCAACATGCTACCTTCGGCACGTGAAAAATACCGAGGGCAAATTAAAGGGGATGATATTAGAGACGGGGCCTGGGGTCCGGGTACAGGGAGCTCTTTGAGAGGGGTGGTGTGAGATGGAAGGAGATGGCCCGTGAGAAGGCTCAGGAGGAAGTCGTGACGAAGTCCAGGCAGACTGGGGCGCCTGGGTGGCTCAGTGGGGTGATCCTCTGCCTTTGGCTCCAGTCATGATCTCAGGGTCCTGGGATCAAGCCCTGCATCAGCCTCTCTGCTCAGCGGGGAGCCTGCTTCCCCCTCTCTCTCTGCCTGCCTCTGTCTACTTGTGATCTCTGTCTGTCAAATAAATAAATAAAATCTTTAAAAAAAAAAAAAAAAGAGAGAGAGAGAAGTCCAAGCAGAAGGAACAAGAGGGAAGGAACCTAGACTGAGAAAAAGGGATAAACCTGGCCTGCTGAGGGCAGAACGGAGACAAGGTGGCTGATGGGAGGGGTGAGGCCGAGAGCCGTCCCAGAGCAGAAAGGGATGAGGAGGGAGGGAGGGGAGATTCAGGTGACAAGAGGCTTGGAGGCCTTAGTAAGGAATTTGGATTCGAAACATGATCTGATTTTTTTTTTTTAATTTACCATTTTGTAGAAGGAATTTTGGGCAGGGAGAACAAATCATCCCCGATTGCCTTTCAGTCCTCAAAGTCCCACGTCCTGGGAGAGCCTCTAGCTGGAGCAAACTGGGGCGACCCTAAGTGTATCATAGGTGTGAATCTTGATCCACATTCGATCGTCAAGAAACATTGCTGTGTTTCTAGTAGTTCGGCCTAATTCTGCCTTAAGCCCCTTCCTTCCTGAAAGGTCATTACTGAGACCCCCTTCTCCTTTCCGGACCACTCAGAACTCTGGCTGAGGGCCTCTAACTGACTTGGTAATTGACTTGGTTACAGCAGATATCCTGCCACTTCAAGACAAGGCTGTTCCCCCCAGTGACTCTGTGCCCGGCCATGGGTAGAGTCCCCCTTCCTTGGCACCCTGGGCTGCTAGGCTGTCTGATTTAGTTCCTTCCTTCCCTGGAGCCTTGGCTGGGTTCCTCACAGCTCTCCGGAACCACAAAGAACTCTCTCCTTTCCCCGCTCTGGGACAGTCTCAGGTCTGACTTTGCGGCTGGTTCCAGACATACACTCTCCCCCACGGCCCCTGGGGCATGTAGCAAAAAAGCCGTCTCCCATCCAGGCTCCTACAAATACAGACACGGGCCGCTTCATAGCCTTTCTGTACATCCAAGATCAGGGGATCATAATGTTTGTCTACCTGCCTGAAAAATGAAATGCAGGGCGAGGGAGTGAAGCGAAGGATGGAGATGTCGATACTTCTTTCTGCCCCAGGGAAAAGCAGAGAGAGACCAGAGAGGAAGTATTGCATATTCCAGGTGACCAAAAGTGGCAGCTTGACTGGCGTGATGGCAGTAGTGACAGAGGGCAGGGGACGCTGGGAAACCGTACTTGGGAGGGAAGACCCAGAGGGCGTGCTGGTGGAGGGAGGTGGGAGAGAGCAGACACTAGGGCTCAGAATCAGACGTGGAGTAGTGGCTTGGACTTGAGTGCTTGGTGTGAAGAACTTGGGTCCGGTTTGGAGACCAGACAGGAATGTGTGGCAGGCTCTGGATTTCTGCCTCCAGGGGGCAAGCTCGGGCAGGAGGGTCATTGGCTGTCTGGCTGGGAATCAGTTCTGTCACATGAGCCGCCACTGGCAGTTATATCTTGGAAACCTTAAGAGGCCTTGGTTATATTTGTCTTTTAGCATGTGGCCCCAGAAACACATGATGCAAGACAGTGAAGACCCGAGCTGTCCTTTTTGCAAAAATGCACAAAAATGTGCTGACACCTCTTACAAAAGTACTGGAAAAATAAACAAAATTTTAATTATAATTTATATTGAAAAAAACACCCTTACATTTTTTAAAAAAACAGCTAGTCTAGTGGGACAGACTCCTTTTTAAAAAGTTTTTTTCCTGGGGCGCCTGGGTGGTTCAGTTGGTTAAGCTTCTGCCTTTGGCTCAGGTCATGATCTCAGGGTCCTGGGATCCAGCCCCACATCAGGCTCTCTGCTCTGTGGGGAACCCTGCTTCCCCCTCTCTCTGCCTGTCTCTCTGCCTACTTGTGATCTTTCTCTCTCTGTCAAATAAATAAGTAAAATCTTAAAAAAAATTTTTTTTTTCCTTTTGATTTTATTGGGACTTAGCCGTTGTTTCTTCACTGGGTCCTGAGCCAGGAAATGCTGTTTTTTTCTGGAAAGAAGGGAAACGAGAGAAGAAAAAAAGAATCTGTTAAAGAGTTCCTTCCTCCTCGCTCCTCAGAAAGAAATTCCAACCAAGCGACCAAACAAAACCCCAAAGACCTGTTTGAAAATGTGCCCATGGATTGACTAAGTGAGTGGCTCTTGGGGCTGAGGCTCTGTTCACTGTTCTAAGGAGTGGGTGAGGTGGTCAGGGCAAGGTGGGGAAGTAGGGAACCAAATCAGCCTAGAGTTTGGGGGAAAATTGAAAGATGCTGGAGAAGGGGACGAGGGAGGTCAGAGGGCGGGGAAGAGGAAGGAAGCAGGAGGAATTTGGAATCACACAGCAAACAACAGCCTGCGCCTAACCACTACCATATGTTGATCATGAATTTGCAACACATGCTGGCTTTTTTTTTTTCTTTGAAGTGAAGCTCTATTATTACAGAGTTCGAATCTGTAGAGAGAGTTTAGCAATTCAACCCCCTGCAGGGATGTCCTCTGAGGGCCCCCTTGTGAGAAGGGGGTCTTTTTACACAGATTTGTAAGTCGAAACCCTCAGGGCAGAGTCTGGTCTGTAAACAGAAAGAGATTTCCTCTGGGCAGGGTTAAAGGCTCCTGGGACCTATGTCATCTTTCCCATCCTCAAACTGGGAAGTGAGCAGGCCAGATTTCACTGCAAAGCAAAAAACATGGCTTGGTGAAGCCATGATACTCCTTGCCCCACTCGGTCCCATCCTGGCTCTCACAGGCCCTTCCAAGCTCCAGCTGTGATGTCCTGGTCCCTGGCCTGCGTCAGCCACCCTGCAGCAAGGAGCGGGTGCTGCACTCCGGGGCCCTGTCCCTGCCCCTCCCCCTTGTCATCACTTTTACTCTGAAGTCGATGCCCCTGTGACTGCAGCCCTCAAGGGGAAAGGCTGGGACACATCTCTAAGCCATGCTGCTGGGATCCGAAGCCAGGGCTTCTTCTGCACACGCCATCAAATTTCAAAAATACAAAGGGCAAGAGAGTGAAATAAATAAATCTCATTTCTTTTCTATTTCCCAACCACACAGTTCCCTTCTTCAGAGGCAACTTCCTCCTTCGCCATACTGATGTCTGGCATGTCTGTTAGGAAATATACTATGTGTCTGCAATCGTAACCACGTGTCTTATTAAAATATTTTTATAATGGTAGCATCTTTTACATACTGTCTGCATCTGGCCTTTTTCACTTAATAATGTGTCTTGGAGGTATAGTCATTTCCGTACACATATAGCACTGCTTTTCCTTTTCAAGGGCTGCATAGTATCCCATCCAAAACTCTGATGGTTAATTCTATGTGTTAGCCAGGCTGGGCCATGGGGTGGGTGCCCAGATACATGGTCAGACATTATGATTCTAGATGTTTCTGTGAGGGTGTTTTGGATGGGATTTACCTTTGTTATTTTTTTTTTATTATTTATTTTTGGATGAGGTATACATTTAAGTTGGTATAATTTAAAAAAGGAGATTGCCTTCTGTTGTGTGGGTGGGACTTATCTAATCAGTTGAAGGCCTGAAAAGAAAAAAAGCTGACTTTGCCGGGCACGGGGGGTGGGGTGGGGGTGGGGGTGTGGGGGGGGGTGGCTCAGAGTTTAAGCAACTGCCTTTGGCTCAGGTCATGATCCCAGGGTCCTGGGTCGAGCCCCCCATCAGGCTCCCTGCTCAGCAGGAAGCCTGCTTCTCCCTCTCCTATTCCCCCTGCTTGTGTTCCTTCTCTCACTGTTTCTCTCTCTCTCTCTCTCTGTAAAATAAATAAATAAAATCTTAAAGAAAAAAAAAAAAAGCTGACCTTCCCTGAGCAAGCAAGAAGTCTGCAAGCAGGCTGCTTTTGAACTTAAAACTGCAACACAAAAAACTGTAACACTGGCAGGGCACTTGGGTGGCTTAGTTGCTTAAGTGTCTGCCTTTGGCTCAAGCCATGATCCCAGGGCCCTGGGATCCAGCCCTGCATCCAACTCCCTACTCCCTCTCCCTCTGCTCCCCTCCCCTCTGATTGGTGCCCCCCTCCCCTGACACTTGTTCTCAAATAAGTAAATATATAAAATCTTTAAAAACAAAAACAAAAGCAACTGCAAATTGGCTCCTTCCTGGGTCTCCAGCCTTACTGACTTTGGACTTGAACTGCAACTTTTTCTGAATTTCAAACCTGCTGGCTTCCTACATTAGATTTTTAGACTTACCAAACCTCCACAATCACATAATCCAGTTCCTTAAAATAAATTTTCCTTTTATATGTAACACACATCCTATGGTTCTGTTTTTCTGGAGAACCAGACAAATACTATAATCTATTTGACCATGTCTCTATGAATGGACACTTAGGGTTTTCATTGCTTTGCTATTACAAACAAGGCTGTAATGAATATCCTTGTATGCGTGTCATTATGCCCTTGCCATGCTCACATTGTAACCACTACAGTATTTTGCTTCTGTATATAGGAATCTAGAAAATCCTCTCCCCTAGCAGTAGCCAGGATAGCATGGGTAATGCCTGGCTACAAATATTATTGTGAGTCTCTAGTCATTACGGAAGTGCACTGTGAGATACCCCTATGAACCCACTAGAATGGCTAAAATTTCCAAGACTGGCCATATTAAGTGTTGGCAAGGAGGTAGAGCAACTGGAACTCTCACACCCTGCTGGCGGGAGTATAAAATGGTGCCAGTATTTAGTAAGAGAGTTTGGCAGTTTCTTAAAAAGACAAAACTACAGCAATGGTATGATCCAGCCATTCCGTTCCTAGGAATTTGCCCAAGAGAAATGCAAGGGTGTGTCCACACGAAGACTTGTATACAAATGTTCGCTTTATTTATAATAGTCCCAAATGAGAAAAAACCCAAATGTCCATTAATGGGCAAAGAAGCATATTGTGGGACATCCATACCATGGAATATTTCTTAGCAGCAGAAAGGAGTGACTCGCTGATTCATTGTGGATCATGGGGTAAGTCCTAAAATAATTATGCAGACAAAACATGCGTAAGCACTGTATGAGTTTTTGTATATAAAATTCTAGAAAATATAAATTAATCTGCAGTGATGGAAAGCAAGTCAGTGGAGATGATAAATACGTTCACTGGCTTGATTGTGATGACTGTTTCACAGATGTATACACATCAAAACATCAGATAGTATACTCTGAATATGTGCAGTTACTGTGTTTCTCTTTCTCTTTCTATAAATGGTGTTTCAATATAAAGCTCTAACATCGTTTTTTTTTTTTTTAAAGATTTTATTTATTTATTTGACAGACAGAGATCACAAGCAGGTAGAGAGGCAGGCAGAGAGAGAGAGAGGAGGAAGCAGGTTCCCTGCTGAGCAGAGAGCCTGATGTGGGACTCGATCCCAGGACCCTGAGATCATGACCTGAGCTGAAGGCAGAGGCTTAACCCACTGAGCCACCCAGGTGCCCCAGGATAATCTATCTTATGTAAAGTCAACTGATTATGGATTGTGATCATAGCGATAAGACACCTTCACTGCAACTCCTGGGTTGGTGTTTGAATAAGTGACCCATCGAGCGGACACAGAGAAAAACATCACGGCAGATTCTGCTTATTGGTCTCAGGCTAAGCCATGTCCATGAAATCCTGAGAAGTCTGGAGGACCAGTAGGTGAATGGCAGCTGGGCCTCTGAGGGATGGGGGCCCCCTGCGGTGGGTGAACGGAGGGGCCCCAGCCTGCGTGGGACTTTAGGCCGTGGGATCCCAGGAAGCCCAGGGTCTCAGAGCTGGGTGAGCCTTCCTACACTCTTCATTTGAACACTCCCTCTGTCCCTTGAGCAAACTGTGGCTCCGATCAGTGAAAAAGCCCAGAGCAGCTCGAAAAAGAGGTGAGGTCTCCCATGTGCGAGGATGAGGAAAGAATGAGAAGGCAGAGGGGAAGCAAGGAAGGAAGAAGGCCTGACAGAGAAGGAAGGGCAAACAGGCTCTCACAGCTCGGAGCTGAGAGGGACCCTGGGGTTCCCTCATCGCACCTTTGGGGAACCTGAGGCCCAGCAGGAGGGAATTCCTCCAGCTCATGCTGTGGGTTGAGGGTGGGACTGAAGCCAGGCCCACGTCTCCCGGGAGGGTGCTGGGGGCCCTCCCTCCGTCCCCACCCCCACCGCCCTCCCAGGGAGCAGGAGACACTAACAGGGACTCCTCTCCCTCCGGCATTTGCGGAAGAGAATCAATTCCCTAATCTGAACAATCAGTTTCAGAGCCGGAGGGCTTGGGGATTGTGTCGTGGGAACAAACGCAAACACAGTCTGTACCTGAGCAAACATCACCCACTGCATCCTGGGTGACTCCCCACCTCAGCCCTCCAGGTCAAGGGCACCAGGGAAGGGCTGGGTGGCTCTGTACAGGCTTCCCCCATCCTGGCTCCCCAGTTCTCACCCCCAAAGGGACACGTGGCTCAGGACAAATGTTGTCTGGGGGGCGGGGCACCATCTTCTTGTTTTTCTCCTGCATCTTGCAAAGGGCATCACGGAGCAGAGAGACCTAATCGGCACGTGGCCATCCAACCAACCACTGCCTGGAAACTCCAGTCCTCCAGTTCTCGGTTCAGCCTCTTGCTTGTGCCTTTCCCCCACTATCTCTCATTCATTTCCAGCCCGCAGCCCAGCACACGGGCAATGCCATAGAAGGGCCTGGAAGTGTTCTCACTGCGTGTTAGTGGGCAGATGAAGGGAGGCAGGCATGAGAGGGCTTGATAAGATGTAAATTACTCTAACTCTTAGGTTAAAGGAGAAGTATTCGAGGATGATTTTGAGGACTCGTGCTTCTAAAAGCCACGCAGAGAGATACTGTGGGCCCCGGGGAGAAACGGGAGCCTTGGCTGCTCTGTGACCACATGCACAGCAGTTAGGACCGTGACTCATCCAGACCCCACTCCGGGCTCTGCAGAGGGCGTCAGTTCTCCCTGTGGCTCCCAGAAAGTCCCCGCTCAGAATGGAACCCTTCTAGAAAAGAGGAAACTGACACTTGCGGCAGGGGCAGAAAGCCACTACGGGTCACGTCACATCGCTGCTCAGAAACACCCTGTGTCGTGAAAGGTCACATTTTGAAATGGCTAATGTTAGCACCAGATGCCAAAGCTGGGCAGAATCAGGTTCACGGAGTTCTAACGCAGATTAAATTGTCCTTTTATCTGTGATTGGGGGTTGATAACCCCATTTCTGGATTGTCCATCCACCAGCAGGTATTTTTCGAGCTGGGTTTTGTGCCGAGTGGTTTGGTGTATAGACAGATTGATAGACCTGTCCTGGCCCGCCGAGGTAGTAAGACAAACTCCTACAGATACTGAACAAAACCAGTGCACCTAGAACGTCACCTGAGTGGTGCTTGCTGGAGTTGGGCACCGTGGCAGCCCTGGCCACTGGGGTCCAGGCCAAGAGCTCAAAGTGGGGGCAGATCCCAGGGGTCTGGGCTGCTCAGGGATGACAGCTGTTCAAGGACCCTATCCCTCCTCTTCCTTTCTCCTGCTGGCAGTCACTGGCTGGGACTTTTGCCTATGAGGATAGGAGCCTGGTGAAGCAATGGATAAAGGAAGGCAGAGATCCCCTACCCATCTTCCTTCTTTTCCTCCCAGCCTCCCTTTTTGAAATACCAGTGGGGAAGTAGAGAGGGTTAAGTTGTCATTACCTTGGTGTGAGTTGTTTGGATTCACTGTCTCAAAAGAAACAGGGT